>NW_006294876.1:4187739-4213337 GCF_000327345.1 Myotis davidii | reverse complement strand
TTGCTAAAAACGTCCTCAATCTGATTGGGCGCGGGGGAGGAACATTGTTTTGAGGTACGTTTGCTGAGGTCGACCCCTTCCAGCTCTCCCATCCACGCTCGTCTGTCTGGAACAAGTAAACAAGACGAGTGTGGATGGGAGAGTTGGAAGGGGTTGACCTCAGCCAACGTACCTCAATCAGATTGAGGACGTTTTTAGCAAAGGCCAGCTTAGGAGTACCCTAATTAAGTTAATAACAATGTACCTACCTATATAGTTTAAGTTTAAAAAATTTGGCTCTCAAAAGAAATTTCGATCGTTGTACTGTTGATATTTGGCTCTGTTGACTAATGAGTTTGCCGACCACTGTTCTAGGCTAATATCCATAACAACTCTGAGAATTACACCACAATGCCCTGGCAAAGACAAAAAGACACTGCCCCACTACAAAACCCCGACTGATGGCACTGTCAGGCAGCTGGCACCCCCACCCCCAACACCTGGTTCAGCAAATTGGATGTGCCTCACGTTACTACCTGTTTCCTCAGGTAGATCATTTCTCATTCAAAGCCCACCATGTGTGCATAGAGCTCGGGAAGTATGTCTCAGCACTGTGGCTGATGCAATGGTGTGAGCACACTCCACCATGACATGCTTCCTCAGCACACCAGGAAGTAGCAATGCCCGCCTGAACGAAATCCTAGAGCCACGTGCACAGTACCCCAGCCTTTCAGCCATTGGTTGTCTGTAGCAACATGTCTCCCTCTGATTGGTCCCTCATGCTATATATACCCCTGTAGTTCCACAGTAGAATGGATCTGCGTCCTTGAACCTGGTCTCCGGAGTCGTGCATGCAGACGCCCTAGCGCGTTGGGGCTCCATCGTCTTCACCCCCGAGGGACCCTCTGCTTCAACCATGTGTGCATTTTATTGGTGAAAATAAGCTCCATGCTTGACCTTACAGACCTGGAAAGCTGGAAAGTATGTTACTTAGGTCTGAGAATGTGCAAATGACCAAAATGTGAGAAGGATTTGCAAAAGTATTTACAAAGGGCCGAAACCGGTTTGGCTCAGTGGATGGAGTGTCGGCCTGCGGACTGAGGGGTCCCGGGTTCGATTCCGGTCAGGGGCATGTACCTGGGTTGTGGGCACATCCCCAGTGGGAGATGTGCAGGAGGCAGCTGATCGATGTTTCTCTCTCATCGATGTTTCTGACTCTCTATCTCTCTCCCTTCCTCTCTGTGGAAAATCAATAAAATATATTAAAAAAAAAGTATTTACAAAGGTTCAATGGAAAGAATCTGGGTTACTTCTAACATTAAAATTTATTTTCCATGTTATTCAAAGACTTTTATTTATAAATTATTTATACTAAATAGAAGAGTGTTCAGTAATGAGAAAATTTTGGTGATGAAGTTACAAAAAGGAAAGGAGAGAGTAATATGTGTTATACTGACATTCTACCCACTCAGACTAGGTGTATAGATAATTTTTAAAAATATATGGTTTTAAGCATATATTGATTTCAAAGAGAGAGAGAGAGAGAGAGAGAGAGAGAGAGAGAGAGAGAGAGAAACATCAATGATGAAAGAGACTCATTGATTGGCTGCCTCCTGCACACCCCTTTCTGCAGATCGAGTCTGTAATTTGGGCATGTGCCTTGACTGGCAATCAAACCCATGGCCTCCTGGCTCCTGGGTTGATGCTCAACACTGAACCACACTGGCTGGGCTAGATTATTTTATTTAAAGTCATGACTTTGCCAGAAAACTTCTCAAAACTATTTCCACTGCCAAATGCCTAGTTATTTAATAATTTCAGTAGTTTAAAATATTTTAGTTTGAAATTTATAGATGTGCTAGGCTCTAGAAAGTATGAAACCAAGTCATGCACTAAAACCAGGAAATAAACATTGAGTTTCAAGTTCTAAAGCAAGGCACTAAGTGATAAAGAGGTTTAAAGTCTTTACATTTTACAAATGTTCTTTTTGTTTCACTTTCCAAATACCTAAAGTGAATACATATTTTTAGCCTGAATTTACACCATAATTACCTCAATTCTATAGCACATTGCCACTACGTAATTCTTAATACATTAGCAAGGAAACGTTTGAGAAACACTTCTGGTAAAACATTTCTTTACACAAGATATAGAAACCCCATAATTTTCAACGAGATGATTACATAAAGTCCTACCTATAATTTTATTTAATTGCACCTTTTTACTTCATTTTCTCAACCTAGATTCCTTTCTTTTGTTCCACCCTTATCTCAAAAGGAAGACATGGAAACTCTCTTCAAAGCAAAATGTTTAAGGCTATTTACATAGTTAACTCTTCTCAATTTGTCTCATATCACAGTATTTCAAACAATTAGCAAAGATGTTAATATTCACTCTAGTAACTATTTTCAGTACATATAGGTACAGAGATCATAAAACATTGACCAAGAAAGTATTAATTATGAGTATGTATAACTAAAATTGATAAGAAGACTACATAATAATCAGGGGCAATATATTATACTAGGGGCCCAGTGCATGAATTCATGCACCTTGAAAGGAACTGTGGGCTGGGAGGCTGCAGTAGGTACAGGGGCAGGTCTCGGCTCATCCTCCACACCACTGCCCGGCCCCTCCCAGACACGGCCCCCAGTCCCCTGTCTGCTGGCAGCCCCACTCCTGCTGCCACCACATTGTCCCTGCTCTCACCAACTGATGGCGTGGAGTGATTGGGACTGGCACTGTGAGTGGGTGCAAGCAGCGGCTGCTGCCCCAATCACCCCTCAGGAGCAGAGGGAGGTGGAGAAGCCCTCAGGGCAATCTGGGCTGCAGCCGCCTCTCACAACCACCGATGGCACTGAGTAATAGGGGACAGCCCCAGGCACCAGGCCGTGGGTGCAAGTGCTAGGTAGGACTGTGGCTCATGGGAGCAAAGAATTTTTAGTAACCAACAGAGGCTTGCCCCAATGACAGTGACTGGCGCTCTACCTTGGTCTGGTGACCCCGTTCACCTGCTCCACCATCCTGCAACAGCTGACGTCCATCATGTTCCACACCCTGCCACCTGTTGCCATGCCCACCATGTTCCGTGCATGCCCCCTGGTGGTCAGCACATGTCATAGCGACTAGTTGTTCAGTTGTTCAGTTGTTCCGCCTTTCAGTCTATTTGCATATTAGGGTTTTATATATATAGATAGCAACAAATGCAAATGCAACTTTACAGATTATCATTAGAACATGTAATTGGCAATAATAATGGATTTAAACATTAAAATTCTATTAAGAAAATTTTCATTTTTGTTGCTAAATAGAGGGAGTGTAATGGTTAAGAACATGAATTTTAGAGCAAGATGTCCTGAGTTCAAATTCAATTCTGCCATGTTAGCTATGTGAGCATCAAGTTTTTAAACTTCTCTAGCCTCTATTGATAGTATTAATAGTATTAATACCTACCTGATAGAATTGTTCTGATGCTTACGTAGAAATTATGTATGAAGGATATAAAGCGGTGGCTGGCATGTTGTGAGTTCCCAGTACAGGTTAGCTTTTTAAATTAAATTTCTATATTGTGGAAATATTATTGACAGTCTAGGTGACATTAATCAATGACTCACAGATTTTTTCATTTCTATCTTCTAGCCCAAATAAAGATTAAATTGCATCTTTAGGGTATAGTCAGTTTAAAACCTGAATGTTTTATTCATGCTACTCAAATATTCTAGAGCTTTTGCTGAAGTTTGGTTAATCTTGTAGATCAAGGGTTGCCACACAAAGGGCACAGAAAATTCATTGCTTTAATTTATTTATTAATTGCCATTACTTAATTTATTGTCCTTTTAATCTAAGAAACTGCTCAAACAGACATTAAGATTGTAGACACTTGAACATAACCCTTAATTTTAGAGAAGCCTGTATTTTTCCCTCTATCAGCAGGTCTATTAGAGCAGTGGCCAATAGAAAGGCAGAGCTGAAGAGTCCCAATTCATTTATAACTTTCAGATAAATAAAATACGCTTTTGGAACCTCACTATACTTCTTAATAGACTTCACCTCATCAAATAATAAAAGGGGAAATGGAACTGTCTTCTTGACAACAATTTGGACTCTGTGAGGTTGAATTAAATCAACTTCCCCAGGACAAAAAGGTGTTTGCCATCCCACGATAAATGGGAATTGACAGATCTATGAGCGTTACGTGGGAGCCTCTTATTGTTTATGCTTCTACCTCCCAGCCTCATCCTGAGGCCACAGTCACCTGGTGTTCTGTGCTGTACACACAGAGACGTTTGTTTTTATCTACGGAAAAGCGTAGACACCAGAGTAGCAATGAAGTCCCAGTGGTCCTTTAGCTACTTTGAGGCTTCTCAGTCATTACCAGGTAGCAACAGACAGAGAGAGATGTTCAAAATCAATTTCATGTTTTTAAAAAATGCCTACCCAATAGTCAGTGTTCTTCTTCTTAGAGGGATTGCCATAGAATCACATGTAAGCAATATGAGCTTGGACAGTCTTCTTTTAAAAAAATGAATATTGCAAAGGACATGAAGCTAGGTGTATCTATATGGCTTATGTAGACCTATAATATGTACATTCTGGATGATGAAATTTTAAGAGTTGGTGTGTGAGTTTAAATGTGTTCTTTTTTTTAATCCTTCTGTATTAGTAAATTCCAGATGATAGAGCTTGGTCTTGGACTGAGGGAACAATCTAGCCAACCAAGATTGATATGTAGCATGAATAGTACATAAATATTACCATTTTCAGTCACTATGAATTTGGGCTTATTTGCTGCAAAACCACATCTAGTTATTCTGCCTGATATATACAAACAGTGTGTCAATGTCTGAGGTTAACAAAGGCACAAATTGTAATGGCCATTGTAGAGAGTTGGTTCTAAGTAATTAAAGATTTATTAGAAGTTAATATGTTGCAAAAGATACAGGTTTGGCTATTCCACTTCCTACCTGCAAGATTTTGGTTAGTCGATTCTTCATAGCATAGTTTTTCTACTCATTAAATGGTCTATTAGAATAAATATTAGGTGCAAAATAGATGGACATCAGATTTTAATGCTTTTTGTTTCTTTTTGTATAATAATACCAGTCACTAAGGACTTTGACTTAAAACTTAAAAACTAATAAATACGGTAATAATAAGAAAAGATTACAGTACATACAGCATGGATCAAGGTATAACCTTTCTTAAGGAGAAAAATGAGACTAAAAGAGATTTACGAGCTATATTCTAAGAACAGCTTTCCTAATAGGGGTGTTCCCCACCTAACCACATGGATAAAACACATCATTATTTACAGTGAACTTGAGGACCACATACATTAAACAACAGCCCAGTTGCCAGAAAAAAACTTCCTGAAAATATACTGTAAACTCTTTAATCTTTTAAATCATTCAGGTTTTTATTTTTTCATTTTGTTTTAGTTTTAATTAACTGCTGACTTATAAATGCTGATTAGAGCAGAGTGAAGAATTCACGCTAGTGATTTGGACACTTAAAATGTTTTCATCTAGACTCTGTAGCCACTCTGTGTGTATACCAGTCACGATAGGCTAGGGTAGGCCTTGGTTTAAAAACTAAACCTCTAAATCCTAGTGGCTTTAATCAACAATTCTTTTGCTACAAGTGCCATGAATACAATATAAAAATATTTAATATCACACAAGTGTTATATCATTGGTTTATGATATTTAATATCATATGGAAAGTAAAACTTCAAAACAGCATAGCTTGAAAGGCTATAGAAATTTGGGTCTTTTTAATCATACTCTTATGTAGCTTACCTTCAGTTTCTGCCAGATCTACGAACACGTAGGAACTAACATGTATAAACACATCCTAGAATTCCAGATGGAATTATCTCACGATTAGTTTCTTTACATAATGTCTTCAACAAACATGTTCTAGGCTACAGCACCCTGAGTCTAAGAATGTAAGTCACGGATTAGGTTCAGTTGAATTCATCACATGAGCTTTTCTGACAAAATTTATCAGTCATTTGGCCAAATCCTTAGGATGGCAGATAATTGGGTTGATAAACTCTTTCACTGACTAGTGACTGAATCGACCAAATTTACCAGCTGCTCTGACACCAGACATTCTTCCCTTAATTGATGTTGTGGGAAGCATTCCAAACTCACTATTCATTTGAACTCTTCCCAGAGCAAATGTCAACTGTAGCACATATTATGGCTTTCTTTAACTTACCATGCCTTTTGAGGCATGTGTATTTTCTAGAAAGTTTTTGAGGAATCCATTATTAGATTTGGTCCTATCTATTAAACATAAACACTGCTGTTAAATCAAAGTAAACAAGGTTGATTTAAAGTGTGCTTTAAGAGCAGTGTATAGTCTGCTCTCTCGGTTGTTTCTGGGTTCCTGAACTGATATTCACATAGAATGCTTAGGAATGAATTTTCATATAAATGAGACCACAGTATTAAAAAGTACCTAAGATCTTAACACATCATCTTCCTCATCTGACTTGTATAGCACACAGCATGGGGCCGATAATATGTACATATGTCAAAAAAAGCACTTGTTATTTATCTGAAATTTAAATTTCACTGGCTGTTCTGTATTTTCTCTGGAAACCCTGATGACAATGCAGTTCCTTGTAATATAAAAGTGGTCAGGTTAAATAACTGTTAATATTTCTTCTGTTTTCTCTTCCTTGAATTGAATTATTCATTTGTGCTGAGCAGTGCGCAAACAATAATAAAACCCAATCCACATTTCCGTGACACTCCTGACAAACTGCTGCTATATTAAAGAAATAAATTACAAGTCCTATATTGCTCAGCTCCGTGGCCCTCGTCCCTATTTTTGAGGCATTTCAATCAACCTTGTAATCTTCACCAAGTTGTGAGATATTAAACATATATTTTATCTTCCCTGGAGTAGCATTGATTTTGAAACTGTGAGATCTAATTTTTTTCCAGATAATGGCCAAAGTGGCCATTTGGGTTATAAATTCGGTCTTTCATGGCTAATGTACTTCACATTGGCACTTATTATATAAGCAACAATTATATCATCACAAGGCTCTGGTACAACATGAAGGGAGCGTAAATGTCAGGATTGATGATGATGGCTCCTAGCCAGCTCATTAAAGGCAATGGTGTGAATAATACAACTGTGTTGCTTTTGAAAGAACCGAATATGTATTATCCACCTATCAGTGCGCCAAAGCAGCATAATAAACATAGATCTCTAACTGCAGCCCATTTAAATGATGAAAGGGTGTATATTAATTTATGGAATAGATTTTACCCGGGGGGCGGGGGAGGGGGGATTGTTCTCTCTATTTATGGAAGTTAAAACATTCAGTGCATAGAGAAACACTTATCAGAGGAGCATCCATGCTATGCAGATGAATTTTACTAATGCTTCCTGCTAAGATAAATAGGCTGTGGTCATAAAAGAGGCTTCTATAATTTACTAGAAATAAAGGAACTAAACAGAGCAGCATGTATACAGGTTTTTGTAAAGCACAGAGAGTTAATTTTCTGAATGATTGGGCTTCTATGTTTGATATATTTAATTCTACAGTCATCAATAAAATGTGACAGTAATTTTATATACACATGCAAATAACTCAGAATGTTTTATATTTAATATTTCTTAAGGGTAAATTAATATGTCTTTGGCAATAACTGTAGGTCTCAGATCTACTTTTATTTTCCAGATCAGGACTCCAATAAAATGTTTCAGTTTGAGGGAATTATTTAAAAATTCGACTGGTCCCCTATTTTTATTTTTATTTTTGCATTTGCAACAGGATCTGTAATTTCAGTTTATATAGAAAGCTTCAAAACTTATCAAGATAACTCAGCAAATTATTTTCCCTGATACATACCATTTAGATATAGTTAATCCCATCTATTAAAGAACATCACCTAAGTATCAGTAAGAAGTCCCCGTCCCCCCCCCACCCCACACACACCCCGGCAGAGGTTTCTTACAGATGTTTCTATGCCCATCTTCTGCTGCTGATACCCAGGGAGAATAAACTTCCAAATATCCTGAAAATACTAAAGTAAGAAATAGTCACTTATGTTTCTGGGGGGTGGGGGGGGGTTGCGGGGGGAGAAGTTAGCTTTAAATAGCCCCACATTCATTGAGTCTCTCAATTCCCACAGAACCCTACAAGATCAGTGTACTTATCTGCATTTATCTGAAAATGCAAAAGATTAAGGTCCCAAACTGACAAATAGAAAAGAAAATATTTGAACCTAAGACTTCCCAATTTAGGTAGGTGCCTTTTTGCAGGACTTTGCTTGTCCGTGGAGTGGGAGAAAGTCCATGCGGATTAGGGTCCTAACCCTGGCTAAGCCTGATGTCTTGTCACATTGTCTTTTTCCTAAAAGAGCATTGGCGACATCCGATTTCTGAGTTGTGTTGGATAAAATCACCCACAAAACATTGGTATGAAATCCAGATGTCACCTTTAATTCTAACTCCTTTCCACCAAATAATCGGCAAATTCTGTCAATTCGAGTTTTTGAATATTTATCAGATGCAGCTGTCTTTGCCTTCATTGCCACTGCCTTTGTTCTAGTCCTCCCTGGACTGCTACTCTAACTAACACCTTAAGTAGTCTCCCTATCAATTGCTTTTTCTTCCTCCATTTCCAATCGGTGCTCCATGGATAACTCTTTCTAAAATTCAAATTGAGTCATGTCAATGCCCTGCTTTACTTATTTCAACGTCGCCCACACTGTCTGTGAATGAAATTCAGATGTCCTTGTGTGGCATAAATAAGTCTTTTGATGACCCAATTATCTACTTGCCCTTTATCTTTATTTCCCATCACTGGGCTCTTGAAGACTTTGGGAGATGATTGGGCCATCAGGGTAGAGCCCAATGAAGGGGGCAGTGCCCTTATTTAAAAAACAAACAAACAAACACCAAAAACAAACAAACAAACAAAAAACAAAAACCTGTAGGGCTCCCGTGCCCCTTATACCATGTGAGGACACAATAAGTCTACAGTCTATTAACTAGGAAGAGTCCTTTACCAAAACTCAACCATGCTGGCATCTTGATCTTGGACTTCCAAAAATCCAAAATTATAAGATATGAATTTCTTTTGTTTATAAGCTACCAAGTCTGTGTTATAACAGCCCAAGCAAAAAGGCTCATATTTTCAGATGGCTTCAAATATAATTTCCTCAATGAACCACAACCTTCAGCCATAGTTACTATCATCTCTTTTCTCTCTCTCTCTTTTACTCTATCTCTCTGTGTATTTGTGTGTGTTCCCAAAGGATTCTGAGTAGTGACACCATAAAATATTTTCAAACATACAAAATTCTTTGTCTTTGTTTTAAAGCCCTCTTTAATTTCCTATTTGTTTTAGGATAAACATGCGAAATTTTTAGAATGGCAAACAGAGCATGACTCTTGTTTCTCTGT
The DNA here is from genome assembly GCF_000327345.1 of Myotis davidii. Classification (NCBI taxonomy): domain Eukaryota; kingdom Metazoa; phylum Chordata; class Mammalia; order Chiroptera; family Vespertilionidae; genus Myotis; species Myotis davidii. The sequence continues at coordinate 4,203,926 of NW_006294876.1, read as the reverse complement.
TCAGAGAAATTTCTCATTAAATATTTTCTTTCACTTAGACTTCATCAAAATCTTTCTTTTTCTCCAAACATATCCTCCGTATCAGTACTTCCTTGGATTTTCTTTTGCTGCATTCAATGATAAGAAACATTTTCTATTGGTGACGAGGTAGGAAATTTTCAAAATACAGATTACTGAAAAACTTTTCAATAAATAATTTTTTAGCATTTGTTAGATAAAGGTGAGTAGTATGGTATTATTCACTCTTACACTGTTAACAACCAAAAAAAAAAAAAAAAAAGATCTCAAAGGTTTACAACAACCTCATTTCTCAACTCTTTTATATAAGCAGCTGAGAATTGGCTGCTAAACTCTTTACCTTGTAATTTCTCATTCACTCTGGGACTCAGACTAAAGGGCAAGCCCCTATTTAAACTCACCTTTTTTTTTCTGGCAAGAGAAAAAGAACTAAAAAGCAGGTAGAAATATGCAATCACTTTTAAAGTTATCTCTTGAATTCAGTGCTCATCACTCCCAGTCATGGAACCAATCCAGCGTCAATAGAAGGCCAGGCACATGCTATGACAATAGTCAAGAATGAATAATCCTTTTATTGGAAAGATGAGTGACTCTTAGGGAACAATAAAGCACTCTAGCTTCTTTTATCCCCTTAATTAAATCCATTTGAAAATTTTATCTCTAGGATGTTTCCTCTTTAAATAATGGAATGTAATTTATTAAGCTTTGCATTCACTGGAGTGCTTGAAACACAATGGTGTTCATTAATTGTTTGCTAAATGTATTATTGAATGGGTGAATAAATGAAGGAATTTAACAAAATGAAGGAACAAATGGATATAATATAACCATATGGCATTGTGATTAACTTTTGACTGATATATCACCTTTCACTTAACCAGATTCTTTAGGGCTCATGATTTATTCAAATCCCTCTCATCCTCCTTCCCCAAACCTCTGGCTTGCTGTTTAAGTATAAATTCAGAAAATCCCGCTGAATAATGAGCAAATGAATGAAGTGGTGAATAGACAACTGGAAACCCCCTTCATGTAAAATTATCCACAGATCAGTCCTCCCTAATTGTGCCTGTCATATAAAGAAGATTTGACCCTCCACTAGCTGCACTTTAAGGCAACTCTGGAAAATTACTCACATGTTTGCTTTATTCAGTCTAGCTCTGGAAAACACACTGTACTCAAGTTTATATAAATGAATATAATTAAAATTTAAGGAGGAAGAACGTCTGCCTACACAAAGGCTGTCTCCTTAAAAACAAAGCCACCATATAAAAATCCAAAAGGATTGTTTTATTGCATTTTCCTAGAGCAGCATGGAATAAAGTAGAAACAGAAGCTTTAAAGTGTAGTTCAGTTACTATGATAGTGAGCAGAAACTCTATTTCCATGCTAGTACATTAAAGCTGTGGAAGTTAAGTTTGCTGCTTGAGAGAAATCTGGGTAGGGTCATCCTCTGTTCTCTCATACAGACATTTAGTGTTCCAAAAAGTGATGATGGAACTATAATTGGTACAGACCTTGGCAGTTTGCATTGAAATTGCCTGGCTTTGTTATTAATTTTATCCTTGGCTTGCCTGTCCAACTTATGTTCCCTTCAGACTGTCAAATTTAACATCTTACTAAATATTTCATCACAACTACAGTAATTGTTCCTATTGCTGGTGCTCTATTTTGAATATGATTTTTGTCCAGCAAACTAAATTGAGTATCTCTTTAAAACAGAGAAGGCTTTACATTTTTTTTATTAAAAAGCTTTTAATAAATTAAAAACCAATTTATTTGTCACCACTGGGGAAAGAGGCTCTGAAGGAGATTTCAGAATACTTGAGATTTACCCGTTTTTAGTATCATTATTTTAAAAAATCATGTTTGAAGAAAATATTTCCAAAATACATTCAACACTTCATATTTTCTTTAAATGGGATACAAATATGCATTTTCTTGGTGAATCGGCATTACTTTGGTTAGTTTCTTATATGCAAAATGCTAGCTTGCTTTTTTTTAAAGTTGCTCATTGTAATGTTTTTAGATAGCTTGCCTCTAATGAAATACACCCCTGATAAATTATTATCAATGTGCTACTTGTTAACAGCTGTAACTGATAAAAAGTACAATTTTGAATGTGAAATGTCTGTACTTATTGAATCAACAGGCTGGAACTGAAAGCCAGTTATATGAAGTGAGATGCAAGTACCACAGCATATCCTTTATAATAATGAAAGAGTAATATGCTTATTAGATTGGACAGCCAAACGACCTTCCAGATGTCATTCTGGATGTCCTTCCAGACGAAGCTGCTGCAGTGGGGGCCAAGGCAGAGTGGTTAGGGGCGATGAGGCAGGCAGGTGAGTTGTTAGTGTGATGAGGCAGGCAGGTAGGTGAGCGGTTAGGAGCCAGCAGTCTCGGATTGTGAGAAGGTGCAGCCCGGGCTGAGGGACAGCCCCGCCCAACTCGCTGTGCAGGCAGCCCGGGCTGAGGGACAGCCCCGCCCAACTCACTGTGCAGGAATTTTATGCACCAGGCTTCTAGTATATAATAAATGTCTGAGTCCATTCCTATGCTCTGGGGCTGAAACATGCAAACAGAAAGCCATTCCAAGTGCCATTCCTGCACTGACCAGCAGGGGGCAGACACTTCAACCAGAAGGTTAGCTTGCTGCTGGGGTCCGGCTGATGGAGACTGAACGCAACAGCCGGACATGCCCTGGAGACCTCCTGCAGTCCCTCCCCATCTGGCCTACCTTCCATGTCCCTCCCTGGCCCTGATTGTGCACCAGTGGGGTCCCTCAGCCTGGCTTGCACTTTCTTGCAATCTGGGCTGAGGGACACCCCCACCCCGAGTGCATGAATTTCATGCACCGGGCCTCTAGTTTTTCTCTAATTGTTTTCTGCTGCATCAGTGCTTTTCTTCCTTTTCTTCCCATTTTATTTTTTCCTTTTGGCAATTAAGTTTGCCAAGCAATTTAAGACAAGTTATATGCTGAAGTAGGCAAACAGGTAAACTAAATAAAATGTCTATTTTAGAAGATTGAGAACACCACTTATTGTAAAGTACAACATCATTTTATCAAACTCTAAGTTTTTCTTATCACTTAGAATTATTTCTTTATATATTCAATAAATGATCACTCAAACACTTACGTACACATGCATTTTTATCTGACACATGCATTTTATCTTGAACAAATTGATTATGATATTCCTCAAACTTGAGCAACTTCATTTTTGTGTGAATCTGTTTCCCACCAATTATGGCCTGCATTCACCATGGGATATAATTTCCTTCAACCTGATTATATAGTTCTAACAATTTCCCTCCAGTAATTTTCATCAGTTGCTTTATCTTTGTTTTGTACTCGTTAACCAACTGAAACTCAGCTATAAAATCTGAAAAGACTAGTATCATGCTGATTTTCTCTGGCTTAATTTTAAGAAAACAACACCTCTGTGTGACCTGAATTTCACTGCAGTTTCATTCTAAAAACTTGAAAACTTTCTTTCTCATATGTAACTCCTGTTATAGGGTCATAAAATACCACACTCAGATACTTTAAAAGAGAACCTTTTTTTTTTTCTGGGATCTGAGTTAAATGATGTCATATATCAATGTAGTTTTATGACACACAATAGAGGCTATTTTTAAAAAAGTTCGTTACTAATGATGTTAAGTGTATGACTGCATGCCTGGGCCTCTGTCATCTGCTAGAGACATCTTACCTTGGTTGGTTTCCTAGATTTACTACTGTGCTCCCATGAACAAAAATACTTGTCACGTCTCTCCAAAATAAGGGAATATCCAGTCACTGCCTTTCCTGGAAAACTCTCTACACTGAGATGGCAGACAGGACATCAGCCTTCTGAGTTCTCAGGAGTCCCTGCCAACTCACTTTCATCTTCACTCTATTATGACCTCCAGTGGCCTCCACCGTAACCCACTGTGTCCTTAGCATGGCACCTCCATTCCAATGATAAAAATGCTTAGGGCAGCTATCTGGGCAAGAATAAGTCTCAAGGACCCATCTCTCATGTTGATCCACCTTGAACGCATTTCATTCCTGTCATCATACTGTTAATGTCACGAAATGGGCCTCTAAAACACAATCTTATGCTCCTGATACTTTCATTAGATGAAAGTGGTTTAATTAATTTCAGAATATGGTGTGTTGCAAGGACTGTGATCAGAACCCCACCTGCCTCATCCACAAGAATAATACAGTTTCTGAAACAAACAAAAACAGTGTAGGTGCTCCAGTCCATGAGCATCCCCAAGGCTCACCTGGCTGATGTGAGTACAACTCCAGCTGTGCCTCTGGTGGCTTTAAGCCAAACCAAGGCAGACAGGACACTCTGTTCGCTCCAGTGGGCATAATGTTGGCAAACAACTTCAGTCACAATCCTCCTTGTCAACAGTCTGCCCTCTCTCAGAAAAGAACTAAGGCATGAGCATGAACTAAAGACGAGGATAATTTGATAGCGTCTGTGGGGAAAAGGAACTCTCAGTTTAATAGAGAGTATTATAAATATTATAATAGAGTTATCAGTGAGAGCAGACTGAAAAGCAGCTGGATTGTAGCAGTCAAAAATGCTCTAGCCTCCGGCTTGAATATGAGAGTGCACAGCTGAAGAAACTTTACATCAAATACCCTGCTCCATGGAACCCACAGAGCTGGAGAAAAAGAACAGTGTATTCTGTTAATGACTCCAGGGAGAAAGGGATGTCTCATTATTCAGACGGGCTTATCCACTATTTGCTTCCGAGGAACCAGTAGAGATGATATCTGAGCAACTCTCTTTTGACAAATGCATCACTGGTTGAAATATTGGGAACTGCAGGGCACGTCTCTTGAGGGGAGAAGGGAACTTGAGAAATCTTAACAGTACTTTCTGGAATATGAAAATCCCCCAGGTCTCTCAGGAGATGGCCGTGAGAGGATAAGTGAGCAAGACTATTGCATAAGTATTGTGCACTTATAGCAAGCTCACCAGCTTATGTACATGCACACGTGTATAGATAGACATTAAGGAATCTCTGTGCTAATATGGAGGGGTCAGCTAGGTCTCTAACACCCTAGGAAAATTCTGCAGGAAAAAAATAGAAACAAAGTGCTCGTCAAAACCATACTTACTCTATAGGTTACTAAGCAGCTTCAGACAAATTTTCAGCCTTAATTCCTCTTAAGTCTTTTAAGAGGAAAGAGTATCCACATTAACTCCAGACCTTGAAAATAAGCAAGGCAGGTAAGTCAATTTGGGTCATCAGTTTTGAGAGAAAGCCATTCAAATGGATAGACAGACCCATAAAAAATATTTTCTGTTAATGGATAGTCTTTCATCTGTGCCTACATGGCAATACATAGTTACTCGGGTTGCCATTACACAAACATAGTAGGGAACAATTTGAAGTTTGATTAATTATTATATAACTTGTTTCCTCTGAAATAGTACTGTTGGAATTAAAGTGGAAGCATTGGCCTATTAAATATAACATTTTGCCATAGTGCTAAGGCTGAGGATGAAAAGTGATAATTTGGGAAGAAAATTTTTGCAAAGGCCACGCTGTTTTTTTAGAAACAATTTATCCTGAATCCATTCCTTTTAACTCAAAATGATGACCCCATATAAAAATGACCTTCCCAGGAAGCTAAACTGATGAAATGTGATTTACAGCAGGCTTAAGAATTGAATAATGGATGTGGGGACATTGATCAGTGAGGTTCCTGGCCAGTGTAGCTCAATAAATGAAAGGCAGTTCCAGGCAGGGAGGCTTTCCAGGAAGGGAATCAGCCAGGTGCACAGCTCAGATTCCCTGCTCTGCCCTCTCATCGGAATGAGTGAACCTGGAAATGGGTGCTGCCCTAAAGGTGGTCATGGGAGAGATAGTGGAAGGACTGCCAATTGGTTCTGGAGACAGACTTCTAGGTAGTGTCTAAAAATTAGAGAAGTTCCCCTGGAAATGAATTTTGACCCTTTTTTTTTCCAGTAATCCAGCACGTATAAATCAAGGAGGCGTTCTTATTTTCCACGATATCTCAATAAGCTATATTTCTTCTCAGTGACTGCAAAATTCTTAATTAAACTCAGCTCAAAACAGATAAATGACTAACAATCCAGATTCTCTTTTATCTCTCACCCAATCAAAAATGGATCTCTATAATCTATTCATCTATTTACAGAGATCACCAAATGTTCAGAGTGTAAAACCAAATTTCCAGTCATTGCTGCTGCCACGAGTTGGGGATAACTTTTCATCTCTAAACAAACCAATGATAGAAACAAACAAACAAAAAAAACCAACAAAATTAATAGAAAGGGAGGAAATCTAGAGAAATAGAATTTGTGCAGGATTAAAGTCCTATTACCGCTCATGTTCACCTCTGTAACAATGAAAAGGTGTGCCTGGGCTTATGGGGCCCATGACCTACACTTCTCTGGCAGCAGAGTTAACCTGGCTTTGTCAGATGAGTTCACTGCACATCTCATTTCAGTGACTTTCACAATATTTCATGACACTCCAATACGCCCCAGCAGGCATTCCAAGAGGACATGTGACCCCTATGCATGCTATAGTCCATTATGTAAGGAGCCAAAGGAAGGATTTCTCTCAATCCCCAAGTCTCTCACTTTTTTGTGTGTAATATCTTTCCCAGCTGTTTCTATACAAAATAGTGTGTCTACTGTAATGTATTGAAAACCATTTCTCCTCACTATCATATAACTGTCGAAATCACATACCCCTTTAAATATATTCTCTGTTATAGCTCTCTTTGACAGTTACTTATTTTGCAGAATTTGTTCATAAAAGTTCTTTCATGCCCTAGCTGGTTTGGCTTAGTGGATAGAGCGTTGGCCTGTGGACCAAAGGGTCCCAGGTTCGATTCCAGTCAAGGGCATGTACCTTGGTTGCAGACTCCTCCCTGGCTCGGGCTGTGGTTGAGGCTCCTGCAGGAGGCAACCAATTGATGTGTTTCTCCCACATCTATGCTTCTCTCTGTTTTTCCTTCTCTCTTCCACTTTCCCTAAAAATCGATGGAAAAATATCCTTGGGTGAGGATTAACAAAACAAAACAAAACAAAACAAAACAAAGTTCTTTCAATCACACTCTATGTTTCAATTACATTGTACAGTGGCCATATCTAGCTTATACCATTCTTTTGCCCATTGAACATTTATTAATGAAAAACAAACTCAACATTAACATTATGAGCTGAAATACTGAACATGTACTGGCATGGAGTTAATAACTCTGAGAAACACTTTTCAAGTTTGACTTGTTGAAACATATAATGCCATATTTTATAATCAACTTTTAAAATGTTATCTATTGACAAAAACAAATAAGACAGCATTAGTTTCAATTTTTAATACCCTCTTCTTCAATGGTATACATGATGATACAACTGGTCCCCATGCTGGAAGAGTAATTAGTAAAATCAATGTAAATGCATTAGATTCTTCAATGAAGGAAACACAATTCAATAAGAGCCATGATAACTGTCATAATTATCCACTTCAACTCAAAAAATTTCTTGTTCACCAGTAATGTCTCTTTTAAGAACAACCTTGACACTTACAGTGATAAAATTTTGTCATTTCTCTTTTATACATTCAACAAGTTCTCTGAAGCAATGGAGTTTTTCACTAACACTGTTTGCACTTTTTTTCAATTTGCATTATTCTGTTGCTAAGGAGATACTGAAACTTCTGAACAAGAACTAAGTTGGCCTTACCTAATACATTATTTAAAAAGTCAATACGAATTTTTGAGATCTTTCCTTCTGAATTAAAGTGTGGGTTCATTACTTCAAATTAACTGATAATTCTCTTAACTCCATTTGCTTTTGAATGCAAAAGAATTGCAAAACACTAAATTCCAACTGTTTTACAGATTTTTCACCAAATTTTAAAGAATAAGTCAATCTTATGCAAGTTGTCTAATAAAACTTACTACCCCATTCATTTTATAGGTTAATATAATTAATTTCAAAACTAAAGTCCATACAAAATTTTCACCTATAAACATAAATGCATGTATGTGAATAAAATATTAGCTAAGACATTCTAGCAATATATTTAAATTTTCATATTTAATTATTAGAGTATATACCAGTAATGCAAGCATGGTTTCACAAGCAAATGTAGAATATGTTTTATCACAATAAAAGACTACAGAAGAAAATTATACAATTTTATCAGTAGATATAGGAAAATATATATTAAAGCATTTATGATTTTCTATTATACTCCCTTGGCAGATCATGGACTAGTTAAGAATCACTGTCTCTAAAACAAGATAATATATTGTCCCAGGATATTAATAAAACTTATAATAATACATAGAAGAAAAAGAACCACAAGAGTAACAGACATTTGAGCATATTACATATGTTTATTAGTGTTCACAATGAATTCTATGAGACAAGTGTAGTTATTACTTTCATTTTACATTCAAAGAAAGTGAAATTTAGGTAGAGCAACTCAGCTTAAATCATACCTAAAATTAGTGGACATCAGAATTAAAACTGTACTATTACATTTAACATCAATGACAATACCAATATTTTACCTAAGGATGAAAACATGAAACACTATACACATAAACAAATGAGGTATGTGTGCATATTTTTATGAATCTTTCAATAAGGCCTCATACTCAGTGTATATTGGATTATTGGATTAGCTGTAGGAAAAGCTAAATGGAGAACTTAGAGTGAAAATAAATATTATATGAAGACCTAGGGAAGAGGATTAGCAACTGAGCAAAAGAGAGTAAAACCTGAAACTTGACTCAGAACTATATAAAGGGTTTATTAAGTAATGGTATCAACTAACTACCACTTTACCCAAAAATTGGATGAGAGGTAGTCAATGCTAACCCAGTTAGATTAGGAAATTAAGTTTTTATACTTAAGGTAGGTCATTCCTCTTCTATATTAAAAATCATTCTACAATTTCACTCATTGTGAAAATAAAAGATTTCACTGACCTGTCACCCTGTGGCACAAAATTTTATTTATCAAAATAAGATAAATATGTAAGAAAATTTATAGATTTTTCTACCTGTATCATATATACACACACACACACACACACACACACACACACACACACATATATACACATGTGTATATATACTAGTGTGTGTGTGTGTATCTTACCTAATGTGTATATATATGTGTGTGTGTGTGTGTGTGTGTGTGTGTGTGTGAATTATTTCGGCAGTTTTCAGTGAGAATTTTTACTATCTCAACAAATATCTGAATTTACAGTGATGATAGCTACAATAGGCCCGCTCCCCAGGTGGCAGAGGGCAGGCCCAGATCCCTCACTGGGTCACAGATGGTAGGCCCTCTGCTGCACTGCGCCGCCCCACTGCCCACTGCACAGGGCAGGCCTGGCAGGCGGCGAGGCGGGGAAGATCACCATCCGCCATGCCCCGCCCCTCTGGCCGCCAGGTCACACACAGGGACTGTTCCGCCCTGCCTGCAGTATTCAAATTTAATGGCCATCTTTGTTGGGTTAATTTGCATATTCTTCTGCTTGGCTGATGGGTGTAGCAAAGGTATGGTTAATTAACATCTTTGTCTTTTATTAGCGTAGATATTAAAGGCCCAGTGCATGAAATTCATGTGGGGGAGGGGACGTCCCTCAACCTGGCCTGCATTCTCTTGCAATTCGGGACCACTGGCTCCTAACTGCTCAACTACCTGATTGGTCATAAAACTCAAGTTTCTTTTTTTATTTTTAATATTTATATTTCTTCTTTATTTTAAAATTCAAGCTTCTTGAGAACATGAGACATTATTCCAAATTTCTTACAGAGAGCTGAGCATGGTAAACACAGCAAATATTTAATACTTATGGGCTTCTATACAAACACTTTCCAACCTGGAATGTTTAATAAGCAGTCTCCAAAAATTTGAACTGGAAAACCTAAAAGTACAGTGCTCAGATTTCAGGCATCAGGTGCTATTAGCAGGATTTCTATCCCAATTAAACTCTAATTCTGATCTCTCAACAGTCTGGAAAAACTGCCCTTCACTATCTCCAAAGTTTCTTATTAGTCACTATCCCATTTCCTCCACTTCAAACCAAAATAACAAATGAAACCTTTAATTCTGATCTTACTCATGGCAAGGGAACAGCAAACCTCAATCGAAATAATTTCCCACCAGAAGTCACGTCCAAATACTGCAAGACTGAGGACTATAGGGTTGATTATGTACATGTGCAATAATAGGCTCACATTCTAGCAGTAGGTGCCCAGGTGTCCTCCACAATCCCACAATCCTCTGGTCGCATACTTCTGGTTTGTCTAATCCTTAAGTGGTGTTTCCTTCAGTCACGTTGTAACTCCAGGGCCTCTAGTTGGAGAGGATTTCTATGTTCTTTGACATTAATAGTTGTTTACTATTTGGAATCAGTGAAGTTTCAGGGGTACTGCCACTCCCATGAACATGTTCCCAAGCACACTCATGAAACAACCGCCCATTCAGTCCACCGCTGGAGCCGTCCTGGTTCGCAATGAGAAAGATACTGTACTGAGCTATTTTTCAATCAGATCTTCCTCTTCCTTCCGCAGCACACTCCAAACCTACTCTGGGCTGAGTACCCCAACCCTGCAGAACCCTAAGACACTCCACTCTATTTCTTCTACTTTCCCCAATCAAACTTGCACCCTATCGTGTTGTCTAGCGGTGCCCCTAACCACTCCCTTGGGGGCAGGGTCAGCCAGGGTGAGGGGCCATGGTGCTCTGGTCTCTGGTCATTCTTTACAGTCGCTGGCTTTTTATGTATATACTAGAGGCCTGGTGCATGAAATTCCTGCATGGGTAGGGTCCCTAGAGCTGGACAGCGATCAGGGCCAATCCACAGGGTGACCACTGGGGCAATCGGGGGAACCCCTGCTGGCACCCACCTTGGCTGGCCTGGTGCTTCCCACTCGCCGGCCCCGCCCCCTGCTGCTGCCACTGGTCACCTCCCTCTGTGGGGCAACTGGCGGGGTGATTGGGGAGCCTCCACTGGCACCCACCTTGGCTTGCCTGGGGCCTGCAGGCTGGGGGCAGCTCCTGCATTGAGCATCTGCCCCCTGATGGTCAGTGTGCATCATAGTGACTTGTCATTCCACAGGTCATTCCTCCAGTTGGTAAATTTGGATATTAGCTTTTTATTATATAGGATGTATTTGTGTGTGTGTGTGTGTGTGTGTGTGTGTGTGTGTGTGTTATTGATTACCAATGTGCTGGATAGTTAATGAATTGCTAGATACATTAAACATTTCACCACCTGCAAAAGATGTTTAATAAATTACTCCAAACTTTGATGGAGTCACCTGCCGGTTTCCCTTAGTTAGGAGTAATCTAAAAAATAATTTGATCAGAATCATTACTTAAGCTGTATGTATAAGGCAATATTATTTGTTTAAAAAATAATTATTAAATGATAATTATTGTATAACCACATAATAAGTACACCAATCTTAGCACACAAATGGCATGCCTCTCTAAACACCTGAATGTAGTTATGGCTCTCTCTTTATTTCATCTCCAAAACAAAAATAGTGATATTTTAAATTATCCTTATTGCAACCCACATTAAATAAGAATGTACCCAGAAGGATATCCAAAATTTATGCATATGCAGAAAGTCAATTTTATGTTCAGAGACCTATAGCTTTTCTAGGAAAAAAGAACAGAACCAAAACAACATAATACAAAAATTAAAAAATAGTTATTTTCTTTCTTTTCTGTAATTAATCTATCATTCATACATAAGAGAGTGTATATTAAAATACAAAGGCAAAAGATAGAGTACATATTTTATGTATTATTTACTATTTTCTTGAACAAGTATATTATCAAGTTTGAGGCATGATGAAAGGGAAATTTTAGGCATCCATTTTCCACAGTTAATTTATATATCTAAAAATTCTGCAAATAAAAATATAATTCTCTAAGCTACCCTGCTCTGAGGAAGCCCAAGCCATGTGGACAGACCATGATGAATGAAGGACCATGAAGATGGAGTGACAGAGAAACAGAGAGATCCAAGGTGTCAGATATGTAGATGAGAAGCTGTCTTAGGAGTGATTTTTCAGCCGTAGGCACCCTAGCTATCATGTGGATCACAGATGCACCATCTATCATATCCCTTCCCGAATTCCTAATCCACAGGATCCTGAGCTGTTTTAGAACACTATGAGTAGGAGCAGTTCATTACATGGCAATAAATGATCGAAACAGGAATCAGGAACTGACTTTTACACATGCTGATTTTGAGATACCCATAAGTACTCAACTTGTATTCAAGCTTTTGGATATTTGACAAATATTTTCTGAAGACTGATGTAATGTATTCAGACAGCCTCGTTAAGTGCCTCCCTGTTATTAATCACTTAAAGAAAGTTAAATGATTTTCAATGTTTAAAGTTATCTAATAGCCAAAGGCAGTGGAAATAATGTTATGAATTAGAATACTGTATAAATTTTATAATAATTAAATCATGCAGAGAGTAGAGGAAAAAGGAGAAATTAAATAAAGATGCATGAATTAATGTCATCTTTGTATAGTGGATAGATTTTCATTAAATGTAATAATTCATGAAATAAACATTTATAAATATTAGGACTTTAATATTAACTTCTAGAATAATCTGAATTTTTTTTTTAAAGTAGGGAGGAGAGGTGGGTAAAATTGGTGGCCTATTGAATGCATGATATTTCATTCTTTTTATAGCAGAAAATCAGTGTTTTTAGGAGTTTTCTATTGCTCCCCAAACAAATTATATACTTATGTGTATGTGTTTGTGTGTGTATGTGTGTGTTTGTGTGAGTGTGTGTGTGTGTGTGTACTGGGAAACAATATCGACTGTAATATTCATAAATGATATAAATATTTTTTTCATGTGCCATAAATAAATTTTGAAAGGATAGGCAATAAGTTAATTCATTGTAAGGGAAGCAGAAATGGAAAAGTGTTTTATTATTTTCTTTTGTAATTTTGTAATTCCAAATCAAAACTTTATAATAAAATAAATGTAAAATTGCAGTAAAAATATGTCTCAACTCTCCTCCACTGAATAAAAATAAATGGGTCCACATTCTACTTGAAATTATGAAGTCCTTGTTAAGTTATAAATACATTTTTAAACGAATTCCCTTTGTGATAATTAGAGACTTCTATTCTTGAGTCCTAAAATCTTTCTGATTTCATTTTAATCAAAGTTATTTTAAGTCAGCAGAATATAGACCCTCTCAATTAAATAATAAAGAATGTATTATGCTATACTTTAAAATTTTATTCTTAAGCTTTCTCATTAGATTGAATATCTCAAATCTGCCAGACTAGAGATTCAGAGAGCTATAGTTAATGGATTAATTTGCCCCTTTCTAATTTCACTCAAAAACCACTCTTTTGACTACCACTGCTATTCTCAGCCATGAGCAATGCATAATAAATATTTTAAAAAGAGAAAGCTTTGTACAGGCTACACTACTATACCAAGACTAAGTCTATGCTAGTCTGATAAAACAGAGAACTATTTTGATTACTCAAGCCATGTGGGTCCCAAAGTATAATACTTTCCGATAGAATATTTAGAGATTGAGTCAACAGTGCTATTGTTCTTTAAAGTACCTGGAAGTGGCACATATCTGCTTCTCTTGCTAATAGAAAGCTGCCTTGCCTTAAGCCGTATCTTCATTCTTCATGTGTATGTGAATTAATTTAATCCATAGTGCTCATTTTGCTCTACATAACATTTCTACCTTGTGATATCATGAATTGCTTATTCTCTTATAATTATTATTACTGATTATTTGGTTTATGTTTCCTAAGGAACTAGAAATAAGAGGCAAATAGATGAATCTGTAGTCTTTCTGGTGAAGTATCCTAAGGGAAGTACCCTGAAGTCCTTTTGTGGCACTGTCAGAATTCTGTTCAAATAACTAAGCCATAGACCAGTGATGGCGAACCTCTGACACGCGAACTCATTTTGTTTTTTGTTTATTTTTCTTTGTTAAATGGCATCTAAATATATAAAATAAATATCAAAATTATAAGTGTTTTACTATGGTTGCAAATATCAAAAAATTTCTATATGTGACACAGCACCAGAGTTAAGTTTGGGTTTTTCAAAGTGCTGACACGCCAAGCTCAAAAGGTTCACCATCACTGCCATAGACAATTCTGTCACTAGCTCAGTCTAAATATTTTTTATGAAGAAAAACAGATTTAAACAAATAAAGGCTAAGAAAATTTATTGCGCTGGGAAAGGAAAGTTTAGCTTCAGGAGTAAATGCCATGCCATAGATGTTTTATTAAAATTCCATCAAACTCACTTTTGCTTTTTCTGCTTTGCATTCTTCGTCTTTGCAGCCTGTGCATTATAAGCTACTATGTGCCAAATGTGCTCCATCTGGCAGCGTCCTTTGTAGTTCTAATAATCGAGAACTTTGAATTCATCACCATGCAAGCTACTATGTCACATCTATCGCATCATTTTTCTGGGGACTGTCATATAATTTGACAAGGGGAGGGGGGGAAACAGGTTATTTCCTTCTCTTGTTTTCATGGCAAAACATTGGACCTTGATTGTGTTTGCTTTCTCAGTATTGTTAGTTTAATAAGGAAACATGAAGCCATTTTGGTATTAAAAAGGTAATAACTGGCAACTCATATATAGAGTTAAATATGAAAGTTGTGTGAGATTCTGAGAAGCGATATCACTCATTTGAAGAATATTGGAGCATGACAGGGGTTCCATGACTTGAACAATCATGTTAAAATGTTGCACAAGTCAGAAAGACTGAGTACTAGGAAGAGAAAAAATAACCAGATAGAGCATTTGAATTGCTTTCCTAATTCCTACCATTTCCAAACGAAGCACAGAGCAACACCTACAAAATTACCAGCATGGGTGCTCTGAAGGAAACTATAAATGGAAATTCTGACAATGAAATAAAATCAGACATGGAATCATGGAGCAATTGCAGGCGTTGCTAACTTACAATAGAGAAATTGAGCCCAGTTGCTTTGCACCGACCACTGGGGATAGTGGGTTTCTGTTGTCCACAGCCTTTCTTGGCAAATCTCACCACCATATAATATATGTTTCCCGGCCTGGTAATTAAAAACCAGCACGTTCCAAGCAGTTGCCAGAGACTGAGGTCAAAAGACCTTATTAGGACAGCTGACCTAGCCCAGCTGCATGTCCCGAGGACAATTGCTTTTCCTAATTAAGCTTTAAACAGTGTAATACAAAAAGGAACCACCCGCACCTCCTAAGGCCCATTTTTCTAGAGTCAAAATTTCTTAATGGGATTTTCTTGGAACTGAGACAGAGAATCAGCAATAGACCTGGAAGTCATATTGGAAAGGAAGTTACATCTGAAAAATCTATTATCGCTTTCCTTTATGTATGTTCCTCCCTTTCTATTCTACCAGGCGTCGCCAATCTTTATCTTGTAAGTAAAATCTATGACAAGCACTGCTTACCGCCCTTATTACCAGCAAGAACACACATTTTTAAAATTACCTGGGGTATTAATTCCATCAATAATTACATTTACTTTGTACCTACCATGTGTCACACTGATAAAAAAAAAGGGGGGGGGGCTTGGTGCCTGCAGATAAGATAGAGAGCTCACATTGGGAAGACAGAGAAGTCAGTGTCATACTACCAACCATAAAAGCACCTGTCATAGTGCACCTAGAGATGAGGGCACAGACATTCTGAGGGTCAGAAAAGGTTGTCTGGGAAAAGGACAGTCAACTCTAAGACCATAAAAAAATTAGTTGAAATGTTCTGGGTGAAGCAAGGGTGGATCTCTGCTCAGGCATTTGGAACAACAAGTACAAAATGTTGAAGGAGAGCAAAAATGTCATTTCCCATATAGACCAGTGATGGCTAACCAATGACACCTCTGACACGCGAACTCATTTTTTTGGTTGATTTTTCTTTGTTAAATGGCATTTAAATATATAAAATAAATATCAAAAATATAAGTCTTTGTTTTACTATGGTTGCAAATATCAAAAAATTTCTATATGTGACACGGCACCAGTGTTAAGTTAGGGTTTTTCAAAATGCTGACACGCTGAGCTCAAAAGGTTTGCCGTGGGCTTTCCTTTGGTCATCATCCTGGCAGCTCTCTTCCCCCCTCCTCTGTTGGCTT
>NW_006294876.1:4168576-4186694 GCF_000327345.1 Myotis davidii | reverse complement strand
TGTGAACTAAAGGCCTTAGGACGGGCCACAGTGCTCCCCAGCCTTTCCTCAGTAGTACATAGTTCTGTGGATTTGCATATATTTCTTAGCATTTATCTTAATGCTAAGATATCTTATAAATAGAAAGCTGCAAGCCAAAGGGTCCTTCTATAACCATAGGAAGTCTTCAGACAGAAACGAACCAGGTGCTGGAAGTCAGGCAGCAGCAGAATCATAAAGGTGAGCGGATACATGTAAGGCCCATTGTTATCTGCTCTGCTACTCATAAGCAGGAAAAAGAAGTCTCCACTCACCCTGAGGAAACTGAAGGGTGGTTCCTGTGAACTAAAGGCCTTAGGACGGGCCACAGTGTTCCCCAGCCTTTCCTCCGTAGTACATAGTTCTGTGGGCTTGCATATATTTCTTAGCATTTATCTGTATATCTTAATAAATAGAAATGTAGAGACCTGAATAGCAAAACAGATAAGAAAAGACCTATTAGAGGATATAGAAGATGCTATCCTGCTGGCCCCTGGAAGCTGAAAAAGCCAATGAAGATCCTTTCCCCCTAAAGCATCTAAAAGAAACAAAGGTCTGGATTTCAGCCCCGTGGGACTGATTTTGGGTGACTGACCTCCTGAACTGTAAGATAATAAGTTTGTATCATTTTAAACCTCTAAATTTGTAATAATTTCTTAGAGCAGCCATGGGAAGCTAAAGTCGCTTTTATTTTTTACATATATTCCTTTTAGTCTTAAAACATTCTAAAATTCTGCCTACCCTTGCCTTCTCAGCAGTTTGGTATTTCACCTTGCTCTGTATGTTTAAAATGTTTTCGGAACTTTCATTTTAAAAGCCCCCAATAGACAACTTATAATGTATTAGGGAACCTTTTCTAGGATGACCTAAATTCCACATGGTAATGATATTAAGAACTAGATTTCTGCTACTCACAGGAAGGGCTTTGCCACCCTGTTCCACATCCATTGAGTTCCTACAATTTTCCCTTCAATGAAGAAAAAAGGGTTAGTTGGAGAAACACTAGGCTATACTTTTAAGGGGGGAAAGATAATTTAATACAGTGAAAAAACATTCTACAGGCAGCCATTCTGTTGTTTTGTTTTGTTTTAAATCACACTCGAGGATAAGTTTATTGATCTTTAGAGAGAGAGGAAGCGGGACAGAGAGAGAAAGAAAAAATAATAATTGATGGAAGAGAGAAACATCAGTGGGTTGCCTCCTGTATGCAGCCCAACTGGGGATCAAACCGGCAACTTAAGTATGTGCCCTGACTGGAGTTAAACCCACAACCTTCCCATGTACTGGATGATGCTCCAACTAACTGAGCCACCCAGCCAGAACAGACCACCATTATTTTAAACAACTTACCCTATCTTTATAAGAAATACATAAATTAAAAACGAATGGGTCTTCTTGTGGGTTTTGAGGTTTGATTATTATTTTTAAGGACCGCTCTTTTTAAAAGATGGCTTCTGGAAAAGACACATTTCAATTCCTAGGAAGAGTGATGTGTCTGACTGCTTTTAAAAACATGTTTGCGTGCAATGCTTTTGAATACAAGCTGGGGAGTTCCAGCCACTGCTGGGCCACTTTTGCTACTGAGAGCACAGTTGGTGGCACTGCAGGTGACACGGAGGAGGCTCTGCTGGCTGCAAAGCTGGGGACCCTCTCAAAGCCAGAGAAAATGTCCTCCTGCTCCCTGCACCTCTGTCCTGCTCTCGCTTCCCATTGGCAGACACTACCAGAGCCACTGTGAGGAGCATCACTGTCAGGAAGTTTATTCCCCAGGTTTGAGAAGACGAAAGGAGTAATCAGTATCCGCTGACGGACAAAGCACAGTGGATGTCTCAACAGCCCATAGATCACAATTTTGTAGACAACTCGAAGCTCTGTCTGAATTAATTTTATGTTTTCTCACCCCTCGTGTTCACTTCGCTTCTAAATCATCCGTAGAAAAAAATTCGACCAAAGCATTGCTCCATTGTTTTCACGCATTTTAAAGAAATATTTTTTAAATTCATGAAAATACCTATTGATTCTTTACAGTTTAAAAATATATATATAAACTGTTTTTAAAAGTGTGTGATGATGTTAGAATTCCAGATAGCATGAAAAATGTATAAAGATTATTCAATCACATAAATGAGCCTTAAAAGTACCACTTTGATTATCTGACAGTTATATTGACCAAAAACCTGATCTCTGCTAAAACAATGAGAAGTTCATTAATCACCCTGACATGTCTATTAACTAGTCCCCACCCACCAGACCGCCAAGATGCTGGCAGCCTCTGAGCCCCTGGAGTTGACATTATAAGATGTTGGGATGAATGTCACCTCATTGTGTGAGGCTCCCAAAATTCAGACATTTTGATTTAAGAAGAGCAGGCAGAATATTTTTGTACCTTTTTCATTTCAAATTTAATTTAAATATTTTCTAAAGCTTTTTGACAGTATGGACTCTGGAAAAAAGTAAGTTAATCACAGGATAGTTATTAAAACTAGTAATGTTTTTTTCACTTAAGATTATGGCATTATTGAAAGATAAAAGTGCATATACATCTCTTATTTCTTAATCACATTTATGTCTTAGAAATATTGGCATTATGATTCACAACAGATATTATTCATCAGACTGTCCAAATGAAGATTTGTACTTTATTTTTAACTTTTCAGGCACTGTTAATTTTTATATTGACCTCCTAAAATCAAATTTTAGTGAATTTGGAAAATCAATCTTAATAATTAGAGAAGTGCTAACAAACCATGCCTCACCTGACTTTGTAAATAAGAAAAAAAGAATCCCTATAAGTACAGGAATTATAAACCACAATAATGTTCCACAAGAATCATTAAAATGGGAGTTTGTGGTTAGTTCCAAGCAGTTTTCTATTTTTCCTATCGTTGAGTCAAATTTAAAAATAGGCTATATACCAAATAGTTTTCTCAGAAATTAGTTATTTGGAATATTTCCTAATTAACATATATAACTGATAGAGTTTAGAGGCTTCCTTAATCCAGTTAACTATATTAAAAATATAAGGTAACTGAAGTTAAAACTATGTTACTGCATTTGAAAAAAAGCATAAAGTGTTTGCATTATCAATGTCAAATTACTGAGACACAAAACAATAAGAATTGTTTAAACCTAAGTATAGAAATCACAAATAAAAGTCAAACACGTTTACTAACTATTGAATAGTTTATTCTTTTTTATTATTTTCCAATACAAATAATACTAGTAAATGGCAAGTAAACAATCACTGTCCAGTTAAAAGTAGGTAAAGCATAATTAGGTAGTCAGGATAAGGTGAGGAAGAATGAGGACTTGTGGAGCTAGCTGAAATCACAAAATGTTTTGCAGAAAAACAAGATGGGAGCAGAAAAACAGGGTATTTTGAAACAAGGATTTTTTTTTTTTTTGCAAGTGCAAAATAAAATGTTGCAAAAAGCCCTGACTGGTTTGGCTCAGTGGATAGGGCATCGGCCTGTGGACTCAAGGGTCCCAGGTTCGATTCCAGTCAAGGGCATGTACCTTGGTTGTGGGTGCGTCCCCAGTGGGGAGTCTGCAGGAGGCAGCTGATCGATGTTTCTCTCTCATCGATGTTTCTAACTCTCTATCCCTCTCCCTTCCTCTCTGTAAAAAATCAATAAAATATATTTTAAAAAAAAATGTTGCAAAAAGTCCGGCAACCAATCAGAGAGTGGCACAGATAAACAAAGAGCGGGCCTTTACCAGCTATAAGGGGAAGAGCAGAAAGCTTGGAGGCAATCCATTTGGGTTCCCTCCCTGAGTGGGAGCCTGTGTTTTCCTGCAATAAACTCCTGCCTTGCTTCAACCCCTCTGGTCTGAGGTTTCAATCTTTGATTCCTTGAGACATGACCCCTGGAAGAATTCCTGCTCCTGATTCTGGTATCACAGTCATAATAAGACTTGCCTCTATTTGCCATTGCCATCTTTGTTCACTCTTAATAAAGATCATATTCTGTACCCTAAATTTAATACAATGTTCCTAGTGTAACTCACCTGACATTGGGCATAAAATAAGGAGATAGCAATAGTCAGAGATACTTTCTCTGGGGAATATTCAATGGTATTAAGGAAAAGGGGGTGCAGCACTTTGTATTGGGGACTCAACCAAATATGTACTCTAGTAAAAAGCGATTTTACTTACAAAGCTATTGTTAAATGCCCTTCCCATTCCCACAGTCCACAGAGAACACCAATTCAGTGAAAGGAACACAGCTCTCAAAGAGAATGGGAACATAGCTTTACCAATATTACTAAAATAAAAAGTGGCTATCACCCTCCGTTGTTCTGCAGGTTAACAACCAGAAACTACAAACACTGGTAATAAGAATTCTATAGCAAGAACCAGACACCACATTATAGAAATCTTAATAAAAGACAATGTGGGACATCCAAGAGTATCTTAGGAGCTGAAAAACAAACTTTATTTCAGAACAAAAACTCTGCCTAGAACAGTGGTTCTCAACCTTCCTAATGCCATGACCCTTTAATACAGTTCCTCATGTTGTGGTGACCCCCCACCATAAAATTATTTTCGTTGATACTTCATAACTATAATTTTGCTACTGTTATGAATCGTAATGTAAATATCTGATATGCAGGATGTATTTTCATTGTTACAAATTAAACATAATTAAAGCATAGTGATTAATCAAAAAAACAATATGTAATTATATATGTGTTTTCCAATGGTCTTAGGCGACCCCTGTGAAAGGGTCGTTCAACCCCCAAAGGGGTCGTGACCCACAGGTTGAGAACAGCTGGCCTAGAAGATGAAGCTTAGGCAAAAGCTATTTAGGGAAAGGGACACAGGAGTGATTTTTTAAGACCTGCACATCTGTATTTATATAAAAGGCTAATATGCTAAGTGTCTGGCTGTTTGACTGGTCGCTAGGATGCTCACTGACCACCAGGGGCAGACACTCAACGCAGGAGCTGCCATGACGTGCACTGGCCATTTACAGAGAAATAGTACTGTGGACCTGGCACCCACAAAGCAACATTTGGCTTCCCCCAAGTAGGACACAGGCCCTGCCACCACCCCAGAGCAGCAGCCCACCAAACCACAGCCAACACTGTTGAGACCCCATGGCACAAAATGCAGCCCACAGCCCAGCCCAGAAACGGTGGCTGTGGGTGCCAGGTAATGACATCATGTAGCAACACCCAGCTTCATCTCAGTAGTGACTAGCCTCCTTGGAGTTTCTTCAGCCCAGAAACATGACTTGCTTTATAGCCAGGTGGAAACATTTTACTGCCACCTGGGAGCAGGCCTAAGCCAGCAGGTCGTTATCTCACGAGGGGTCCCAGACTGCAAGAGGGCACAGGCCGGGCTAAGGGACCTCCCTTACCCCCCAAGTGCACAAATTTTTGTGCACCAGGCCTCTAGTATATATATAAAAGGCTAAGTTGATTTGCGCATGCACGATACATATAAAGCTCTCACTGGCACCAATTGCATGGGTATTTTTTGATCTGTCATTGTCGATCATGAATTTGATTGACACTTCTCTTATAGAAAAAGAGCAAATAGCAATATTAAAATATTTCTTCTAATTAATTTCCTTTCAATGTGCATGAATTCGTGCACCAGGCCACTAGTTATATATAACCTGGTTTCTCAACATTTTTATCTACCTTCAATATAAAAAATAAAACACCTCAGCCAACCTTTAGCAATGCCTAGGTATTCTGATAACTATAATGAAGACTCCAGTTACAAATTATTACTTTATATCCCCAACCAGGCAAGAATTTCTGTTAAGCTTTATTTTTTTGTTGCTTGTATAATAAAAACTGTTTCTTTTTACATTTCTCAAATGCAAAATTATAACATTTGACATGCTTTTAGAAATTTCAAATGCCCTTTCCCCCCTCTTACCTACTGCCCAATAGGCATTGAGCTCCCTAGGCAGACAATTTGTTATCCAAACTTTTATCCTCAGCATGTAGCACAATACCTGGTCCTCAAAAAATATTTGATCAGAGAAAAAAAGCTTAAAGAAAAAATGAACAAGTCAGAATATATAAGTTTTACTCCAAGCTTCACTATTACCTGCATGAAATTGGCCTGTGTACCCTTTGGGAAAAAAAAGTGGATTATACCAGAAATCTGTAAGATCTTTTGTACCACTAACATTCCATAAGCTTGTGATTGGTATGCCCGGTTATGATCCTGAGTTCATGATTCTGTGTAAGGGATGACTCGTTAGAGATAGGAAAGCATATACCTTCATAATTGAATGGAGATTAAAAGATAATCGATAAAAATTAAAGAAGAATTTTCAGTTAATCACAGCAGCTGGACCATATATACTTATCTTCTTACTCTCAAAATTATTTTAAAATGAAAGTTCAAAAAATACAAAATCCTTAAGAAACAAAAGGAATAAAAGCAAAAACATCAGTGAACAAAGGAGTTTAGCAAATATTTGGAAGTCAGCAAGGTGATAAAATGGAAACGTTTTCTGAGATAAGAAACCTACAGTTCATTCAGAGGCCAGTACCAAAGTGGAGCCACCTGATTTGGCTTTGGAAGGCATTCAGTTCCAAGGAAAGTGTAGATGAGCTTTGAGTCTGAACATGGGGGGATTATTGAAAATTATCATATAAATATAGTATTATATTCCTCAACCCCTTCTAAAAAGTACTGCCTCAAATATTGTTTAATAACAATAGAGATTAAATCATTCAAAATGCAAAATAGTTACTTTCCATGCATGTCATATTACAGATCGATTGAAGAGCAGCAAACCAAGGAAATGAGACAGATAATTTAGCAAACAAGGCGTTTAACAAAGGAAAGTGACGAAGGGAGGGCCACAAGAACAACTTTAAGGCACCCCTGAAAAGAAACTAGTCCTGATGTAATTAGGAAATGTTTCAAGGCCAGGTCTCCAAGGCGAACCATGACTTGGTAGTTTATCTGCTGTGTTTGAATATATGGAGGGACAGGAGCATAAACAGAGCATGGTAGATTTTATATAATACTAGAAGTTTGGTGCATGGATTTGTGCACTGGTGGGGTCCCTTGGCATGGCCTGCAGGGATTGGGGCAAAACTGGCTCTCTGACATCCTCCGAAGGGTCCCAGATTGCGAGAAGGCAGTTCTTGGGTGACACACCCGGGAATCAGGCTCCCTCCTCTCTGGTTCCGGGTGCATCACCTGAGAACCACAGCTGCCAAATCACCATAGCTCAGCAGCTCCTGCATTGAGTGTCTGTCCCCCTGGTGATCAGTGAGCATCATAGCTACTGGTCAGAGCATCTGCCCTCTGGTGGTCATTGCATGTCATAGCTACCGGTCAGATAGTCGAATGGTCGGACGTTTGCTTAGGCTTTTAGATATATAGATAAATAAAAATAGGTAGATAGAAAATAATTTAAGTTAAAAATTTTTTTGTCAAAAAAGTTGAAAATAAAATTATAATATATATGTCTCTTGGCATTAAATATTGACATGATTATAATGTAAAACTAATTATTTAATTAAACATTTTGTAAAATACTTAGAAAGATACATAAGATATTATAAACAGAATTTGTTTCTAGATAGAGATAATGGAGATTTTGGACAGAATCCTTTTAAGACATTTGCATATTTTCCATATGGTTATTTTAAGGGTCCCAAATAGGATGACTTGGTTTTTTGTGCAGCAAGCATTGAGGCAACAGCTAATAAGTTACAACCTGATAGTATTATAGATTTTTGGCATGATGTATAGTCTGACTTCTTTTTGTTTGAAAGAAAATACATATGCTTCTCATCTTTCAATTCATAATGAATTAAATACTTGGATAGTTATAAATAGATTCTTTGGTTTGGAAACACCGAAAGCAATTTCCTTGAATGCTGGCTTACAAGGATGTTAGTCATCCAAGTTTGGTCCTCGGGGCAAGGAGAAGAATGCACATTCTTGCCAAACTGACATCTATTTCTGGAACTCAAAAAAAAAAAAGGAATGAAAGAAAAAGCAATATTATCAGCTTTTTTAGTTGTTTGGTAAGTAAGTGGTCAAAGCAGCATATCAGGAGGAATGTGCTGCCCATGATGTTTCACCTCTTTCTTGCTTTGGGGACAGATCAGAGGCAATGACTTGTATTTCATCTTGAAAAGTGTATAAAACATGCTCGAACAATTGAAACTCTGAAAATTTAACTGAGGAAACAGGACTCTGTGTTTTAAAGGACATTTTCTGCCCTCTGGTGCATATGTGTCTTATGAAAGTGTTAAAATATGTATATGTGGGACAGCTTCCTGATCACTAGGTCAATTGCATATTATCAATATAGTTGGCTAGCATGAACTTTTATGGAATGAAGAGGTAATAGTGGCCCTTGCAGACTAGATAATTAAAGAAGGCTGGAGAGTTGGGAAAGCTCTGAGGTAGGTCAGTGAGTGGCTAAAAAAATTAAAACTCATTCTATACCTTTACTAAAAGGTATAATAGAAAGAAAAAAGAGTTCTCCAGGTCAATAATTGCATACTAGCTACCAAAAACTGGTGGGGGGAAAAAAACACATCGAGAGCACCATTTGCAACTGGAGTTGCTACATGATAAGGTTGATATTAATCCATTGTCATTCTCCAAGGTCCATAGTTGTTTGCTTGCTTGTTTGTTTGTTTATTTGTTGTCTGGGGTTTTTTTTTTGCATAGACCAGCAGGTTCTAGAATGAGAATTTGGTAAAAATCACCATCTTTGCATCCTGCAAGTCCTTGACCCTTTGGGAATGGTTGACTATATTTTTAAGTAGAAGTAGATCTAGTGACTTTTTGGTTCTACTACAACATCTCTCACTACATTTGTCAAAGAAAACCAATATGAGAATTTGGTTTTTGGTTGAGTGTGTTTATACTAAACTATATAATGAAGAACTTGGAAAATAAACAATGGATGTATTCAGGGACCAAAAGACTCACCATAAGGTGAATTCCAGAAATAAGCCATTATTTACTTGGCTTTCTATACCCCTAACCCAACTGGATGACCATTCTGGACTTTTCAGAAACTACCATCAGTGTAGAATCAGTATCAAGTAATCCTTAAACATTTGGGGAGTATATCCCTGTCCTCACTTCATAGTCATCCTGCTAAGTAACTAAATTTTGAAGCTAGGAATCTGAAATTTCCCAAGTGGATCCTTAGGGGTAATGGGAATTTGTGCCACTCCTATATTTAGATCTAGGTGTTCAGACCCATGAGTTCTATTTTTAAAGGAAGACACATAATAGCTTTTGATGTAGGATTCTTACTGCATTTCGGAAGATAGCAATCCATCTATATAAGCTATTTCTTCTGATCTTTTATTCCAGCAATGCCTTCAAAAAGTAGTATTTTCAACAGCTTTTATATGGTGTAGTAAGACCAGTAGATCCCATGGTCCCGGGCTTATTGCACACCCCCTTTGAAGCCTAGTGAGCCCCTTGGATTAAGGTGATATTAACCAGCATACTGTTTCAGTGAATCAACCCTCTTAACCCATTGTATAGTGTTGTGGGTGGAGGTACTGCAGGCAGAAAAGGACAAGTATTGATTCTAGAAAAAGTAGCTGGAAAAGTATTGATTCTAGAAAAAGAATAGAAGAAGCACAACATAATCAATTCCAACCCAGCGGCTGGTCATGCGAAATTAGGGTTTCAGCATTGGTCTTCATTGCTGGCAGATTACAAAGACTATAGAATAGTAGTTGTGCCTGTCATTTTCTGGCAAATAAGAAGTGTTTTGACAAAAAAAAAGGCATAAGTTTTTCTATGCATAATGTTTATAATCTGGCATCTAGACAATGATGATGCAGAACCTAGTACCCAGGATTCCAAGGAACCCTGCTTTGTTATTTAAAAAGAGCCTTGTTGGTAAAACACCTGAAACATGTGCATGCACCAGTGCACACATCACTCTCTTCAGGTTAAGCTCTGTCCTTCTCCACCTTGGCTTCTGAAGCTCCTCATAGTAACTGTATCAATGGACTCCTGTGTCCATGTACCAGCTTTGGCTAATAGAGATATCAGGAAGCAGACTGGAGAAGGGAAGTGAGTTTGGTATTTTTTATCTCACAGCTCCCTACCTGCAGGCTCTGCAAGAGGATCTCTCCTTTCAGGTTGAAAGAACAAACTATCCTGGACCTTCAGCCCAGAGTAGTAACTGAAAGTGCGAGGACTACAGCCTTCATCTTGCCCCAGGGTAAGGGCTATGCTCTCTATCTTACCTTTGATCCTCCATTTTTGGAAGGCTTTAAGCCATGTGCTCAGCAAGGCTTCTTCCCGGAAGCCCAAGCCTCTGCTAGCCACACCCAGGACTTCTTTAAACTAACCAATCAAGGGAAGTGCGCACCATAGATATGACCACATCCTGTGTAACAAGACACCAACTTGCGCCTGGCCAATCGGCAGGGCCCACAGTCCTTTCTCCTCCCCTTACTCCAACCCCCTATAAACCCCCTCTTCCCACAGGGCTAGCTCTCTCTCTGCCACTTGCTACTGCATCAGTAAGGAAGGTAGGGGAGCCAAGCCCGGGCTTGAATAAAGACTCTTATGCTTTTGCATCAGACATGGCTGGCTCCCTGGTGTGGTTTCTTGGGGATCCTGAAATCTGGGCATAACAGTAACAGTCCCAGGATTTCTAGTGTTTTTAAGTCCTATACATTAGTAGGTATATCAAACCTATGTAGATGGTCCATTTACTAAACCCCCTTCAAAGTGTCCTCGTTTCTGTGTGCCATCTTCTTCCTGCAGGGACTCTGACTGATATATGAAAAAATAGGGGTAGGGGATTTTAATGAGAATGAAAACATGGAAACCAGAAAGTTCTTTTCAAGCAATTAAGAAAATGGATAAAGAGTTTCTAGTGAAAATGTTTTGTTAATACTGAAGTGACAACCTAGAGAAGTGATAAATCCCAACAGATATAATTAACTGATAATACGTAATTTCTCTTAAGGAAGGCTTTAAGATTTGAAGCTCCAGAAAAGCTAAATTAAAGTTAGATGTAATCTACTTCCATTGATGTTAAACAAGCCAATTGTGTATATTTATACCAGAGATAAATCAATTAACTTTCAAGGATAAATCAACACCTCTCTCTACCCAACTCCAAACAGGCAAATATTTCCACTGTTTTCGTGTAATCCCCACCCATCTTATGCTGATTAGATAATGATAGATAACCAACAATACAAAGCATCACTAGCTTAAACAATAACTCTTTATTGCTCATGTGTGTGCACTCAGCAGCTACTAGACCAGTGGCTCTGCTAAACTTGGCTGGGTTTGCACACAGGATGGCTGCTCACTATTGGGTGATCTTCAGCAGGCTAGCCATGGCAAGATCTCATGACAATGGAAGGCATGGAAGAGCATCAGTGGAGACACAGGGGGGACTCTTGAGACCTTGACTTGGAAACTTACAATTCCTCCAATCATGGGCTACTTGCTCAACCAAACATTATACAGGGCCAGCCCAGACTCAAGAGATGGGAAAATGGCCTTCACCCCTCTAGTGAGAGGAAAAACAAAGGTATGTGGCAAGGAATGTGCATGAAGAGAGGAAAAGTATCAGGGTCCTAATTTCACTCTTAATTCCCCCTGTGAGGACTGACTGTTTATCTCCTTCCATTATCCAAGACTCATGTTTTCAAAGTAATAATTTCCATTGTAAATAAAACTGTAGGCCTTTCTGATTTTAAGAAACAGAAATGGATCCCATGAACATGAAAAAAAAGAAAGAAAGATAATTTACATTAACAAGGGCCAAGGACAAAGTGACCAGGCTCACAAGGAACAGGGCCCCTAAACCAGGCACTGATATTAGACATCAGGATTTGAAATCTGTGCTTAGGCAGCCAAATGTTTCATCAACTCGTCATCTCTCTGTTTTCTGCTTAGATCCATGACTATCCTGCTCCTCTTTTCATGAAATAGAACGCTCTCCCTGGGTCCAATATGCCCCCCCTTTCTACTATACTCAATAGCCTTGATGGAGCAGATAATAGTTTGGAAGCAATTTCCCAAGAAAGTTGGGTAAAGTGGGGAATTGTAAGTTAGGCAGCAGTCAGGTGTGGCAGGAGTCCTGAAACCATTTCCAGTTATAACACAGATGTTTTATCCATTATTACCATTATCCTTATGAAGACTCTTTTCTCTTTTCATAACTCAAAAACTGCTGCATGAAATGTTCCATGCAAAGAGGAAATAGAAATTCCTGCTATATCTGTACACAATGAGGAAATTCCTCCTCCTACTAAACTGTTTCTATGCACAAAGGATATTTATCACTTATGTAGGCCTTAGTAAGTATTTACAAACATCTGAGATAAAAATTGGTGACTTCTGCTCCCTTGCTTTTCAAAGCATGCTAAATTTTGCTTTACAAATAAAACAACTTAGTAAAGTATAAATCATTATATCTTCATTTAACTATAAATTTGAATACAATGTTTTATTATATTATTATTTACATTTGAGAGTGAAATCTACAAACTTAGATTTAATGGGAATGCCTACCTCACAAAGTCAGAAATGAAAGGAACTGAACAAGCATTATCTAGACCAGTGGTCGGCAAACTGTGGCTCGCGAGCCACATGCAGCTCTTTGGCCCCTTGAGTGTTGCCCTTCTACAAAATACCACGTGCGGGCGCGCATGTACAGTGAGATTGAAACTTCATGGCCCATGCGCAGAAGTCGGTATTTTGTGGAAGAGCCATACTCTAGGGGTCAAAGAGCCGCATGTGGCTCATAAGCCGCAGTTTGTCTACCACTGGTCTAGACTATGGGAGGTACTTTGACAAACATTATCTCACTGTAGAAAAGCTGCCCCAATGTAGTGGTCAGGGGTTGGGTCTGGGGCAGCCGTGGGCAAACTACGGCCCGCGGGCCGGATCGGCCTGTTTGAAATGAATAAATTTTTTAAAAAAGAAAAAGACCGTACCCTTTTATGTAATGATGTTTACTTTGAATTTATATTAGTTCACACAAACACTCCATCCATGCTTTTGTTCCAGCTCTCCGGTCCAGTTTAAGAACCCATTGTGGCCCTCGAGTCAAAAAGTTTGCCCACCCCTGGTCTGGGGGAATCTGCCTGGGTTCATATTCCTGCCTCTCTCGTTTTCTAGCTGTTAGTTAATTAGGCAAGTTAGTTAATTTTTTGCTTTAATATTCTTATCTATAAAAAGGAGTAATAATTGGGCCAACTTGAAAGGATAATTACTAGTATATGGATGAAGGGACTTCAGATAAGTAAAACCTTTAGAGCAGTGATTCTCAACCTTCCTAATGCCACGACCCTTTAATACAGTTCCTCATGTTGTGGTGACCCCCAACCATAAAATTATTTTCGTTGCTACTTCATAACTGTAATTTTGTAATGTAAATATCTGATATGCAGGATGTATTTTCATTGTTACAAATTGAACATAATTAAAGCATAGTGATTAATCACAAAACAATATGTAATTATATATGTGTTTTCCTATAGTCTTAGGCGACCCCTGTGAAAGGGTCGTTCAACCCCCGAAGGGGTTGTGACCCACAGGTTGAGAACCG
The DNA here is from genome assembly GCF_000327345.1 of Myotis davidii. Lineage (NCBI taxonomy): Eukaryota > Metazoa > Chordata > Mammalia > Chiroptera > Vespertilionidae > Myotis > Myotis davidii. The sequence continues at coordinate 4,173,126 of NW_006294876.1, read as the reverse complement.
CTGCTTTAGAGGAAACACATAGTAAATGCAAAGTTAATATCAGCTATTCTATTATTATTTTTGAAATTACAAACTATTCATTTTTAGTCAAAGGGCTCTTTTAATGTTTCTTAAAATTAAACTGATCTATTACTCAGTTTAATTAAGAATGACAAAAAATGCATACAGTATTAATATATGGTAAATTAGCTTGCTCAAGACTGTATTTTAAAATGCTGGGTTTTATTATTATTGCCTTTATATCTCATCCATTTTTCACTGAGTGGAAGGGGTGATGTTACCATCAAGCTGCCATGGCCAGATCCCACTTCCTGCTGTGGACTCATCAAAGATCAAGTCATAAATAAAGCCTGAAAGTACATATGCAGTTTAAAATTCTATAAATAGATTCTGCTACGCCCTACTAACTAAAAAAAGGAAAATCGAGGATTCTCTCTTACCTTCAGTGGAAAGATTATTAAGAATAACTTCATGGCTTGGTTTCAATCTTTTCACTATGGAACGCTTCTGAGGGAAGAGATGTTTTGCATTTTAACTAGGGGCCCCCTTAACCTTCTGTCTGGCATTTGAAGAACTCTGTCTGCGACGCTCATAAAGGGCAAGCAGGAGGGAAGTGAAGAGCCGTCGCTCCTTTGTCTCTTGTTTGTTGCAGCCTTTTAGGAGCAGAAGTGGAAAGGGCGCTGATTAATTTTGTGCCTTCACGTTTCCCCGGTCCCATGACATATCAGAGGGCTTTCCTTTTATGGTTTCAGCGTTGCTCTTGAGCTTCCCTTACATACTCCTCCCGTGGAAAGCTAACCTTTCTGCTTTTATAGACTGATCCTGCGCAGTGTCAACACAAAGGTGGCAATCAAAGGCTAGGGTGGCATTTGAAAGGAAGATCATACCAATGGGGCTCACAGGACGAGCTCTCTGAAGCCCTCGTGTGTATCTCCTGAAGCCAGCCTCCTCTGCATACCGTTTGTTACAAAAGGCTAATACTGTTAGTGCCCAACTCACATCCCTGTTCTCCGTGGGCTTGGTGTACACTGTCACGCACGTTCTTCACAGGCCTGATTTTCAGATTGTTGGACAAAGTACTGGGCCTTTATTATGACTGTACCTCGACTCAGTCTTAGGGAGGGCCAGCTTACTGACTGGCCTGTGCTCTGCAGCCAGAGGATGATGACCCATTATGCCTTTTCCTGCTTAAATGTATTGACCGTAAGATTAGATACTGTATATGTTCTGCTGCTTTCTCTGTGGACATGGGACTGCTAACTCAACCTGTGGGCTTTTAGATAGATGGGATGTGTTAATTACTAGAAAGCCATAGTATTCAACACTACTTTGATTAGCTCTATGTGCTACAAGCCCTAGCCACTTGCAGATCTGTTTGGTTGCTTGGTTTGTGTGTTTGTTTGTTTTTTCGGTGGGGGTGGGGGGATAGCGGGGGTTACTGAGGTAGGAATAGAATGTAAGACAGAACTTTGAAGGTGGTTATAACAAGGCAGGATTTTCTTTTATTCCTTATAGGGAAAGGAACTTTGATGAAACAGAGTGAAAAGGACAGTGTCTTTCTTAGATTAATAGCTTTATGCTACTGGAGTGGACATCACTGCCACTTCCTATGTTCCACTAGGGCAAAAACATATGAATGGCACAGTTTTAAGGAAGTAAAGTGTCCTTCCTCCTTGGCTCCCCAAAGAAATCAGAGAGATCACAGGTTTTGTGCTTTCTCAACAAGATTAAACCTGAACCAGGAACTGAGGGTAAGGCAAAAAGAGAAAATACCTGGCAACTCCAATAAGGAGCAATAAAACACTCACAGAAAAGGATATCAGGATAGAAACACATACAGAAATATTTTATACCATTGTTTGAATTAATGGTTTAGATAAGATTAATTAGTAATGACACTTTTTAAAAAAATAATGAATTGTGTCCACATGCCCACCATATACTATGGACATGATAAAGGGGCGATCCTTAGAGGCTAATGAGCATAGTGCAGTGGGACAGGCACTGACTTCTAAATTAGAAGACCAAGGCTTTTTTTCTTGCTTCTTCCTTACAGGTCTGTGAGTCTGAGTAACCCATTTATGAAATGATGATAACCTTCTTCCAGTGTTCTCAGAAAGAAAAAAATAATCGATGCTAAAGGTCTCTAAAAATCTAACAGATTTCTATAAATGCTAAGTAATATCATTAGCAAGTGAATCTTTGACTTCATTAGACTGACTCTTGCCACAAACTGTTTTCCATCTATTCGCCATCAATAATTTATCTTAAATTAATATAGCGCAGTAATTTTCAAACTGGAAATGATGATATTTGAAGATTAAGCGCTAGAGAATCAATGTTGCCTCTGCCACCAGTTTGCTGAGGGTGTGCCTGGGAACAGTCCTCTTATTTCAGAACTTACCATACCAGGTCTGAGGAGGGACCCCTTATTTAATTCCTGGGAACATGCCATGTGTCCAAAATGGATTTAGGCAAAATAATTACTGCAGCATATTCATTTGAAAAGCAGAGAATCAGGTCTCAGCATCAAGCTGATCCAGGTTTGCTTCTTGGCTTTTGCTCAATGTAATCCAAGTTGCACTAGGGAACATGAGGCTGGGGAAAAGGAAGTGTGCTGGCCTGTGGAGTTTGTTCTGTAAACCCTGACACTGAAATAGAATCACGTTTGAATCTTCTTGGACAAACACCTGGAGCAAGGAATCAGGCTCAATTTGAGAGGGGAAAAATGTATTTATAATTATTTAATGTTTGCCTATATGGCATCTGGGAGCTTAAAGACTGCAATTTAAACAAAAAAATTTAAAAATGGTAATTATGTGGTGTGATGGAGGTGTTAGCTAATGGTCATGGTAGAAATCCTTTTGTAATACCTAAGTATATCAAATCAACACATTGTACAAAATAAGCTTATATAGTATTACATGTGAATTATTGGGGAAAACATTAAATTAAAAAACAAATCTAATTTTTATTGTTAACTGACCTCTGCAGTAATTCAGGTGGATTATGAAACTTGAGAAATATAAAGCAACGTAAAGAAATTAGGTCTACAAGGTTATCCTAATCATTAAAAATGGAGCTTTTTTTAAGGTTTAGAATGATAATTACTGTAAAAAACACCCAGCGCATCATGAAAATAAAGACTCAGGCCACCATTTGGAATCTTGTGAAATCGCTCATAATAAAAATTTTATTCTATTCTCTATTGTTTAAAGACTTAATTTGAAATTATAGCCATAGTTATTCCTTTCAAATATGTACTTTAAATTTTTAAAGGGCAAATTATTTTGTTTTCAGTGATGAGTTATTCAGTTGTTTATGCTTAACTCTGAGAAATCTTTTGGATTTTGGCAAGACTTTAAGACCGCATTATCATCATCTGTCAACAAGTTACATTGCTTTTGCATTCTGGATATAAATGCTAAATGTATTCGTATTTAACTTTTTATTTAATAAGTGTCTTCTTGGACAAATACAAAATAATTTCCTTTAAAAGTTGAAGTGGGGAAGGCCTCTGGCACTGATAGAGCTCTACAATTCCAATCAATTTTGTCCATGTAAGAAAGCATCACTGTTGGTTCAAATCCTTGGGAGCTTGCTGGTGAAATCTGAAACTGGTCCCCACACAAGAGGGGCAAGGAGAGACTGAAGAAAGGAGGCCACTCCAATCTGTAGGTAGCAGCTTTAATAAGCAAGGAACTTACTTACAAGGCTTGTCTTGGGCAGCCACAAGATGAATAGATCTCTGTCCCTGGCCACCAGTATCTTAAAAATTTATATAGAGGCCTTAAATGGGGTTCAGTCCCATACATGGTCCAGATGGTCTCAACAACACACTGCTTTCTCAAGGCTCATTCATCCTTGGAAACAGATCCCTCTGTGGGAGTGGTCAGCAGAGTGTGCATTCTGAGAACACAGGAAGGGTGAGGAGGCTCCTAATCCTGGGTCCATCTCAGGGGTCAACCAGCAGTTGCATCCTCTCAAGATCTCATCCAACAATCACATAGCTTTTTTTTTTTATCCTCACACAAGGATATGTTTACTGATTTTGAGAGAGAGAAACATCAATGTGAGAGAAAACAATCAGTTGGTTGCCTCCCATACACACCCTGACTGGTTTCAAACCCACGACCTTTTGTTATATGGGCGATGCTCCAAACAATGGAGCCACCTGGGCATAAAGCATTTGTTTATAGTGTATCCTTATAAGCTATGTGCTTTTTTCTTTGGGAAAGAAGTGGGACAGAAATAAACAATTTTTGAAATAAACATTGAAAGATTTAGTTAATCTGCCATGCCACTAGAGAAAGAATACATCAATAAGATGCTATTTTTTATTAAATAGGATATATTATCAGTCAGAATGGGCTAGGTATGTTGCAGTAATAAATAACCCCCACAGCCATGATTCCTTTTATTCTCATGCCTCTTAGCTGTTGTGATTAATTAGACTCTGCTTATCTCAGTACCTCATGATCCTGGCTAATGAGGACGTCAAGAGACACCATCTTGAACTCAGGGAAGGGGGCTTCATGCTGTGCAGAGGG
>NW_006294876.1:4166655-4168543 GCF_000327345.1 Myotis davidii | reverse complement strand
GCTCTTGAGAGCCTTAGATGAAGATTAAAATGCAAAGCCCAGAAATGATACCCAGCATTCCAATCTCAACTCATTGGTCAGAAATGGATTTGTGGCTCTATCAATCACAAGAAGTCAGAGAATGAACTCACCTTGTGCCAAAAACTGGGGGAGAAATTATATGTAACCCTAAAGCTCAGTGTACCCTTCTGATCAACAAATATTTGTTTCACCCTTCATTTCACCAGCAAAATGCACTTACAGCCTCCCTGGCTGAGAAAACTTAGTGTCCGTCCAGGCGTGCCAGGAACTGAAAGGCTCGGATGTCTGAGTGATGTACAGTAATATCCACATCAGGAGGGGGTGCTCATAAGTGAGCTACTGTCTCTCAGCTTGAATTCCACCTTTCCACATTCCAGTTGATGGCACTGAGATGCTGCAAGCTATATTTTCTCATTTACCAGCTGACTCACAGATAGACTCTGCAGCAGGGGGTTCTAGAAGGAGCCTGGAAGACTAATAGAAGGCAAAACACAAGATGCTTGCTTTTTGATCCTATAAAATGGCCCCAGTCCATCAGTGGCATGTAGTCTAGCCACCGCAGCTGATTATGGTTGGTAATTTTTCAACGTTCCCCAAAGAGCACCAGTTTGCCCCCTCATAGTCAACAGCATCAGCCAACGGGAGATAAGTGCTACTCATTCAACATTTGCATTCCATGTCCGGAGGGCTTGGACTCCAGATTTACCAGCCAGAAGGCTGAATCCTGGCTCTGAATCCAGTCCTTCTTTAAATCTAACATTTCCTTTCAATTTCCAACCCCTGGGAGTAGCAATTGCTTCCTTTATACTCTTTATGTGATACTTCAGTGTTCTCTTTCTGCCTTTACATATGGCAATGGTTTATATTTAATTCTCTGTTAGAACAACTGGTGTGTTTTTTTTTCATTATGCCAATCCTTTCAACAACACTTCCAAAATATATCTGAAATCTCACTGAATCCAAAGGGGGAAGGGATTTGTCACTGGTTTTGTGTTTATTAATTGTGTGAGTTTGGGTAATAGCATCAACCTTTATGCCTCAATTCCCTCTATCTGATGTTGATATGAAAAATATCTACCTCATAAGGTTGTAGTAGCCTAACATGTAGGAACTGCTTAATAAAAGGCAAGCATAATCACACTGTGTACTTTAAGAAGTTCTCCCAGTTGGGACCTGGTATCAAGCTGATCAACAGTGCAACAACTTCATCTTTTTGTTTTTTCCTTCTTCCTTCCCACAGAAAAACTCAGTCAGCAGATAGGCATACTCAAACCTGAAATGGTGGAACATAAATTGGGTTTACTGTAGAACACTCTCACAGTTCCTGTTCTCACTACTGTCTCCCTAATGTTGATGCAGAACTTTTAAAAACTGAGACAAGGCAACAGCCAAATTTGAATATAAATGCAACAGTAAGACTGAGTCAACAGTTATCAATATATACACACCAGAGGCCCGGTGCACGAATTCATGCACAAGTGGGGTCTCTTGGCCTGGCTGGCGATCAGGATGGATCGGAGCTGTCTTTCCCAGTCCCAATTGGGGCCCATGGGGACTGGCTGGCCAGAGAGGGACTGCAGGAGAGCTCCAGGGCATGTCTGGCCCTCTCGCCCAGTCCCGATTGGCTGGACCCCAGTAGCAAGCTAATCTACTGGTCAGAGAATCTGCCCCCACCCTCCCAGTGGTCTGTGTGCGTCATAGTGACTGGTCAAACAGTGAAACTAACGGTCAGACACTTAGCATATTCAGCTTTTAATTTATAAGATGATTCCATTTACGGCAAAACTATATTGTTTAGGAATCCATTTGTAGGTGGTTAAGTCATAAAGTATAGCAAGGAAATGATTACTGTAGATGTCAGGGGAGA
>NW_006294876.1:4156593-4165509 GCF_000327345.1 Myotis davidii | reverse complement strand
TACCCCACTGGTGCATGATGGAAGCTGGGGAGGGACTGCAGGAGAGCTCCAGGGCATGTCTGGCCCTCTCGCCCAGTCCCGATTGGCTGGACCCCAGTAGCAAGCTAATCTACTGGTCAGAGAATCTGCCCCCTGGTGGTCAGTGCACATCATAGCAACTGGTCGAGCAGTTGACCAAATGGTCGACCGATGGTTTGAACACTTAGCATATTATACTTTTGTTATATAAGATGTGCCATGTTATGTACCATAAAAGAATTTAAGATGAGATATTCCCATATAACATGTCTATCCTAAGGGTTCTATTCTTTATCTAGATGAAACCAGCATCATTTGATTAGTCTCTTTGTTTTACCATTTCAAAAGGGGAACATTTTTACTTTCTTCTGTCTTCTAGAGATTATTAAAATGCTTTCACTTTGCTTGAGATAGCATAATCTAGCACTGTTTTTTTTTAAATGACATGATTACATTAAACAATAAGTAGATATAAGTAATGGATTACAAAAGGGATGATTCATTCCAAAGTATCTTCTAGACCAGCACTGGCCAATAGAACTTACTGTGATGATGAAAATGGTCAATATCTGTGCTTTCCTATACAGTAGCCATTAGCCACCTATGACTGCTGAGCACATGAAATTGTTTACTGTCAGTGAGAAGTACAATTTTAAATTAAAATAAGTTAAGTGTAATTGAAGTTCAACATTAAAGAAAGTTATTTAATTTAAATTCAGAAGTCCTTGCGTAGCTATAGTGTTTAACACAGTTTTAGACAGAAATCTGTATTTCACTATGTCCTTCCTATTCAAAACATGTCTTGAGTATTGTATGAATTGTTCTTAGTCCATCTTGCATGTCATCATTAGAATATACTTTATTTAGAATTCAACAAATGTTAGTTGAGACCCTGCTATGTAACAGGAACTCATGCCATATAACAGGTATTCCTTAATAGGAATCATGCTCAACATCATCTCTCCTTATCCACCTCTGTCAAATTTTTTAGGGTTCTGGACTTATGAGCAAATTCCCATCTAGGAATTTTTAGTTGATAATCAATGCTTATTTCTGTATGAAATGATTAACATAAACATATTTGGGATTGCAAAGGTAGAGATATTAACAAATGGAAATTTGTATTTCCTGTCCAAGGAAAACCTTAGATTCACTTTGCCTGCGGTATATGCCTACTCTTTCATTGACTACTGTTTCCAGAAATATGAGGTCCTATATCTACTAGTAACAAGGTCTCATGATATATGATAGGTATAGATCTATAAACAAAAGCAACATAATCTCTAACTTATTCAGCTAAAAGTTTGCAGGTTAAGGAATACCCAAAGACCTGCAAATAGTTTTAATCCAGTTACTACCCTCTCCAAAATGTTCTGTGGCTCACTATTGCCAATCCTATGAAAACCAAACCGCCTAAACAAAATTCAACTTTAATATTGTTCTTTTCTATTTTTTTATCTCAATCTTTCTGCCAGATTGGATCATAATTAATTCCCTAAATATCCCTGCCTCTATCACTCTCAAGAAATCCTCTAATAATTGACCTTGGAGTTTTCTTCATATTCCACATTTCAAGGCTCTTAGCAAATGTCACCTTTTAAAGTAAGAATTATCTTGTCTATTTAATCATAATTTGGAATTAGCCTCTTGATAGCTTATATGTCACATAGATGTAGGTTTTCATTTTCAACTTGGACTCAAGCACTAGTCAGGTGCTAATTTGGAATTACTATAGAAAATTTAGAACGTAATTCTAGAGCAAGACATTTTTTTTTAATCAAACTGACAAGATGAACAAAAAGTGAGAGGCAGATATTTCAGTTCTCTAGTTTCACAAAGGAGATCTTTGATCTTTTTAAACACTAATGTACTAAGTTGATCTATTGTCATATACATTAAAGAAGGGAAGTGAAAAATACTGGGTAGTAAACTTGATTCTCCCACATAGTCTTTCATTACCCATTCAGAAAATAATTCCTAAAAAATGAAGAATTAGGACCCATGATAGACTTGGAGAATGAATATGGAATGAAATGTGGTTCTTTCAAGCCCCTGAGTTTTGGGAGCTGTATGTTACCACAGCACAACTTAGCCTGCCATACTAATACAGATGTTGTGACTGATGAAAAATGCTGTTTTCGTTGACTACACAAGCATCTCTTTTAGAGCGGAAATATGTGACTTATGTATTCTCTAATCAATAAAAAGTACACTTATAAAATGAGTTAGAAAGAATCCATTACCTGCCCTGACTTTCTGCTTTCTCTATATTAATACCCAGGATACATTCCTATTTATCCACATTCTTTTTCTCCACATTTGCTAACCAGAAACCTTATCTCTTTGTAAAACTTATTTCATACAGCACAGCCTATATTTAGCAGAGATGCAGTATCTGTCCAATACAAACTAAATGAGCTTTGAAAATATCTGTCAAACCCAATAAACTCTATAAAACAATTTAGGAGACAACTGTGTTTGATCTTTGCATAATTTTCTTTAGTAATACTAAGTCATCCAGAAAGAAAACAAAACAAATAATAAAATCTACTGGATCATTTCAAAACTATACTTTGCTTATTTAAATATTTGAAAATATTTTTCTATATCTCAGTTACAATAAAGAGGGCTATGGTAAGGAAACAATATTTAATCTTGGTGTGAATCTCAATGAGAAAAATTGGAAATACTTAAGCTTGTCAGTTAATGGTTTTGAGTAATAATTGTACAAATATTTCTAGTTGCATTACTTCAGAAGCACACCTTCTCCTCTCATATAAATTATGTAAATATATGTAATAGATAAAATACATAAATTATATAAAAGTATCTATCTGCAATTTATATACTACAGTCTATGCATCATTGTTTTTATCGTTACCGTAGAGACAAATGATTCTTTTAGAAAATCATTTAGGTTCATGTGACTAGCTGATCCTATCTAATAAAGAGAGAATATGCAAATTAACTATCCCTCTGCAACAAAGATGGTGGCACCCACGGTCAATGAGGAAGGCATATGCAAATTGACGTGGCAGTGGCCGGGATGCTTGAGTTGTCACCATGGCAATGCCGTAGGTGTTCCACCCCGCCCTGGCCACTCCGGGCCTCTGGGCAGCGCGTGCACACACAGGCACAGAGCCACCTGGGCTAGGTGGGACACCTGCTATAAGGGGGGCGCAGGGGGTGGAGGAAGCTACAGGAGGGTTGCAGGGCCGAAGCAAAGGCAGAAGGCAGCTCTAGCTAGAGTGAGGGCAGAAGACAATGGCCGAGCGAAGGCCCAGGGCCCGGGTGCTGGAGGGAAAATGGTGCTGGCAGCCAGGGGAAGGAAGGCCTATTCTTGCATGAATCTTCATGCATCGGGCCTCTAGTAGTAAAATAAAAGCCTATTTTTATCTTCTATATTAAAGTTCCTTTTCCTCTGTATAAAGGAAACCATAAATTTCTTATTAAATTTCTTGCAAGAAAAATTACCTGGAGCATACCCATGTGTTTTCTTAGAAGCAGGAGAAGTTCTCACCTTAGACAGACAGAGCTAGTTTTTTGTAGGGAGCAGGGTCTGAACTGGGCAAAACCATGAAGAACACAAAATGTGGCTTTAATGTGTGCCCACTGCCTGGTTTTGTTCCTGCCTGTATATGGCTTTCCCTTTCTCTTTCCCACCTTACTTCCAGGCATCATGCTGTCCAACAATGTCAGAGGCTTACTTGTCTGGTATATTTGCTTTGGTTTTCCAAATTGGCTGACCATTCACTACCTTATAAGGATGGACATTTTTTTAAAAAAAAAAATACAGAAGCACAGAGTTCTGGGCTTTCAAATCTTCTATGAACAAATCTCATATAAGAGCAAACAATTTGGAATAAAACCTTCAGGACTAATGATGATGATGATGATGATAAAAAATAATTCTGTAATTTGGAGATTTACTACTTTGCTGCCAGAGAACAAGATATATTGGCATTTTAAAATATATTGAAATATACTTTGAAGATATTTTGTGATCTTTTAAATAACACCTCAGGGATGCTCACCTAGCCCCCTGTGAGGCTGCCCCAGCTATATATCAGGGTTATGTGGTATTTATACTAGTGTCAGTGATATTCAGTCTGGACCCTAGTGGGTGTCTGCCTCATCCACTCAAACACATTCTCACATCCCATAGAAAAGGGGTTCTTAAACTTGTGTTCACATGTGTTACCTTGGAGTTTTGCTAAACATGCAGAGTAAAGGTCCCAACTTCCAGAGACTGATTCAGAGGTCTGGTGTGCAGCCATAGAACTTGCATCTTTAATTACTCCCCAGAATATCCTGATACAAGCAATGTATGGCTCCCAACATCAGGACCACACACTACTTCTGGAGGGAGCTACCTGCGATGGTTGTTATCCTGTTTCTTTGAAGAATTAGAGCTGGGGAAAGAATTATATATGTAATAATATCTCTCTGTGTTATGACGTTGGCATCCTGGAGGACATATAATATATGAAATAGGATAAATAGCCTCAATGCTTTAGAAGAATTAAAATCATAGGATTTGGCATCATGGAGACCTGAATTTATTTTTTTTAATATATTTTATTGATTTTTTTACAGAGAGGAAGGGAGAGAGATAGAGAGTTAGAAACATCGATGAGAGAGAAACATCGATCAGCTGCCTCCTGCACATCTCCTGCTGGGGATGTGCCCACAACCCAGGTACATACCCTTGACCGGAATCGAACCTGGGACCTTTCAGTCTGCAGGCAGACGCTCTATCCACTGAGCCAAACCGGTTTCGGCGGAGACCTGAATTTAAAACTCAGCTCAGCCACATCCTCATCGTGGCACCTTGAACATGTGAGCTCATCTTCTGAAATGCTGAAATGGCTTCCTCATTTAAAAAATTTTTTTAAGTCAAAGCCAAAGTAGCTCACAAATTTGCAGTAGCAATTCAGTCAAAAAGAGAGACAGCAACAATGCCTAGTAAACAGTAGTAATTTTAAAAGTTCATTTAAATCCTGCCCATCTTGCTTGTCACTTTAAGGGTTTCCTTTTATACCTGCAGAGTGGTTTAGTTCTAATAAAAATTGCTCTCCACTTGCTTCTATGCTGAAGCAATTCTGGAAAGATTAAAGTTGACATTTCTCCTGGCTGCATGCAGTTTTGACTGTCCAGTCAATTAGCAGTCCGACTGTGTGTAAATGGTGCTCACAGTTCTGTGTTGGGTCCTCTAACCCCAGCTGGTGAAAACAACTCTTCTTTCAAAATGCCAAAAGCGTTCTTTACGTGACGCTGTACCAACGCTCGTTTCCTTTGCAATGAGGGAAACTGTGATTGCCCTTCCTGGATGTTACAGAGCGGTTTCCTGTTTTCAGGGTGTTGTTGGAAAACACACTGTTTAACCTTCCTGTGGGGTCAGGCTGCTGACAGGTGAGAGAAGGCTGGTAATCATGAGGATGTAGGACAGTGAATGGCTCAGGGGGATAATTGGTGAGGGAAAACCAAGCCTTTGGGCTCCAGGTCACCGATTCTAATATACACCAGGTCAGCGGTGATGGCACTTGATCAAGGAGCTCAAGTGTGCAGATCCGGCAAGTGGTCAGTGAAGTTGCCTGCTGAATGAAGAGTTAGCTCCCAACAGTTCGTGCATTGTACCTTACACAGGAGATAATTAACAACCAGGTTAAATTCCACAACCATGTGTCAGCAGTTGTCCATGATTTGAAGACATTTAGGTTTAGGGATGGTTTCCTCTTCGCTCCATGCTGTCCAGCGTTTAGGTACTATTCCAGGCTTCCACACCTCATCAACCAGGTTAAATTCCACAACCATGTGTCAGCGGTTGTCCATGATTTGAAGACATGTAGGGATGACTTCCTCTTCGCTCCATGCTGTCCAGTGTTAGGTACTATTCCAGGCTTCCACACCTCGTTTTCTAAGGAACAGTGGTGGCTGTCTCTCTTGTAATGGTCTCCTAAATTTGGAGAACTTTGGCATTCTTGTGTCATTGATCCTAGATAACTACATCCGTCATGACAATATATCAGCTAGAGCTTTTCTCCCATTGGAATTTTAGTGTTAAGGAGAGGTCATTGTTTCATGGGAAAGACACTGAAGACTGACAGGCCTGGCTTTGGATCTCTACTCAATATTCACTGTCTAATATGTGAAGAAATTTCTGCAAGTTACTTAACTTTCCCAAACCTCATTTTTTTCATCATTATCAACTGGTCATAATAATACCAAGTCTACATAATGTATAGCATAGGGAATAACTTTGTGTGGTGACAGATAAGTTACTACATTTATCATGGTGATCACTTTGTAAGGTATATAAAATATTGAATAACTATGTTGTACACCTGAAACATATAATATTGTATGTCATATATACACAACACCAATTTTATAGGATCATTGTAAGAATTTAATAAAATCCTATTTATAAAATGTTTCTGAAAAGATGTATTTCATAAAAGATAACCAATAAGTGTCAGTTTTGTTCTATCATTGGTAAATGTAGAAATTACTGAAATATTTTTGCAGCTTTATTTTGTATGGATCTATTCAAATGTGTAAGTCATCGTGAAAATGAGTCTGAGGTGTCCCTCTGTGAAGAATGCAGGCCTGTCCTAAAAGGGCAGCATCTGTCATGTGTAGGAGGATGTCTTCTCATCTGGGAACCACAGGATAGAAAGGATGAATGAAGCAAAGTCAGAAACTGTGGGAAAGTAGTTTGCTATGATCACTGATTTCTTGTGAACAATTGACAAAATTAAAATGTTCACCTTATATAGTTCACATTATATATGTGTGCCCAATTTGTCATTTTGTCAGTAATCAAGTCCATGAGAGGAACAAATTCAAATAATGGGTATCTTACAGCTACCAAATTGGTACATTGTACCATGTGTAGTGGTACCCTGTTGTGTAGTCTCAAGGATTGATTTAAATTATCTGTGACTAACATATTAGGTTAAATAAGTAATAAACATTCTTTCTAGCTATCAATCTATTAAGAATGTTTGCTATTACTAATGAGAAAGAGAGAATCAATTATTATAATTTTGACTACTGCTCTATTATATTTCTTTTGTTGTAATTGAACTGTTTTATTTCATATTGTAAGCAGAAATTTACTCATGCAGAGTTATTATAGTTTTTTATGTTGCATCATTTACTTCATTACTAACATTATCCAATAATTTTAAATTCCGAAAATGTACACTATCAAGAAAAATGCAGCTTGGTGTCCTAGAGCCAGGTTGATTTTACAGCACAGACAATAGGATTAGTGCGCACCTGACAAGTGAGCCTAATAAATTTTGACAAGAAAGTCACTAAGAATAAATACATGTCCCCATATTTATTCTGTTCTGACTATAAATATATTTTAAAAGAATATAGAACATTTTCCTTGACAGCATCCTTGATGTTTTAGCTACCAATTTATAAATCATATAGGAATTTGACAGAGTTACAATATTCAAGGGCCCGTGTAGCATGTAGAAATGGAACATCCAAACCAACCTTGAAATGAAAGAAAGATAATAGTTATATGAAATGGCATTATTGTAATTTATTGGAACTCTGTTCCAATATATAGAAAACTTCCAGAATCAATCAGGAAGAAAACAACACTTGTTCTTACTCAGTGACTTAGGTGTATATTCCCCTTCCTTTTTATTACATAGTTTAGGCATTACAACTAATAAACACAACGTATTATCTTTGGAAGTAGGATGCTGTTGGTTAACAGAAATCCATTTATTAAATCAACCTATATAAAGCATCTGCATGTAAAAGAATCCATACTAAGCTCTTAAATATCCTATATATTAAAAGCCTAATATGCTAAGTCATCTGGTCGTCTATTCGTCTGTTCAACCAATCAAAGCATAATATGCTAATGATATGCTAAGGCTGCTCATCTGCTCGCTGTGACATGCACTGACCACCAGGTAGCAGACGCGCTGACCAGTAGGTTAGCTTGCTGCTGGGGTCTGGCCGATTGGGCTGAGCGAGATGGGCCGGACATGCCCTGGAGCCCTCCTGCAGTCCCTCCACAGCTGGCCAACCTCCTGCATCCCTCCCCAGCCCCAGTCATGCACAGGTGGGGTCCCTCGGCCTGGCTTGCACCCTCTCGCAATCCAGGACCCCTTGGGGAATGTCAGAGAGCCAGTTTCGGCTCGATCCCGCAGGCCAGGCTGAGGGACCCCACCGGTGCACAAATTTGTGCCCTGGGCCTCTAGTATTCTAATATCAATGAGACACAATTCATTGACCTGGAGGAATTTAATGTCTAGAACTGACAAACACATACATTGTTAATGGATTTTTAGTTTCACAGAATTCAGCAGCTATACCATCTCTTGCCCATGCATTGGTCACCACCCCCCCATACGCACATAAAAGTTCTTTTTAAAATTGTATTTCCAGAGTCGGTAGAGTGCTACCCCAAGGACAATTGGTTAACTAGTTGTGCAATCTCATTCTTGGTTGCCATTGATTTCCCTAAGATTATGCCTATGTTATCTTCTAATAAAATATAAGGGAAATTTTTCTGAGGAAATTTGCTCTTGCTAAGTCTCAAACTTATATGGAGAGTCAGAGATTTTTCCTACTTTCAAGCTAACATCTTATCCTGCCACATTTTTATATATGTTTTTGACAAACAAACAAACAAACAAACAAACAAACAAACCCCAACAAGACTTCTGGGTCAGGGAAATATGTCATTTAATACCCATGTCAAAATGAAGCAGCCAGAGAAATACCTGGCACCAGTGCTCCACGTCCTAATCCCCACAGGGCAATGCAATGGGGACCAGATGCTTACATGCATATGCAGTTGGCTGCAAAAATAACTCCAAAATTTTGAAAGTTGAAGCTTAAATAGGACACTCCATGCTCCAA
>NW_006294876.1:4155811-4156155 GCF_000327345.1 Myotis davidii | reverse complement strand
CATCTGTCATGTGTAAGATGATTTCTTCTCATCTGGGAACCACAGGATAGAAAGGATGAATGAAGCAAAGTCAGAAACTGTGGGAAAGTAGTTTGCTATGATCACTGATTTCTTGTGAACAATTGACAAAATTAAAATGTTCACCTTATATAGTTCACATTATATATGTGTGCCCAATTTGTCATTTTGTCAATAATCAAGTCCATGAAAGGAACAAATTCAAATAATGACTGGTTAATTCTCTAGATACAGTCAATAGTAGGTATCTTACAGCTACCACATTGGTACATTGTACCATGTGTAGTGGTACCCTGTTGTGTAGTCTCAAGGATTGATTTAAATTA
>NW_006294876.1:4141666-4154548 GCF_000327345.1 Myotis davidii | reverse complement strand
CATCTCTTCCCCAGGCAGTGGTCACCACCCCCCCATACGCACATACAAGTTCTTTTTAAAATTGTATTTCCAGAGTCGGTAGAGTGCTACCCCAAGGACAATTGGTTAACTAGTTGTGCAATCTCATTCTTGGTTGCCATTGATTTCCCTAAGATTAGGACTATGTTATGTTCTAATAAAATATAAGAGAAATTTTTCTGAGGAAATTTGCTCTTGCTAAGTCTCAAACTTATATGGAGAGTCAGAGATTTTTCCTACTTTCAAGCTAACATCTTATCCTGCCACATTTTTATATATGTTTTTGACAAAAGAAACAAACAAACAAACAAACAAACCCTAACAAGACCTCTGGGTCAGGGAAATATATCATTTAATACTCATGTCAAAATGAAGCAGCCAGAGAAATACCTGGCACCAGTGTTCCACATCCTAATCCCCACAGGGCAATGCAATGGGGACCAGATGCTTACATGCATATGCAGTTGGCTGCAAAAATAACTCCAAAATTTTGAGAGTTGGAGCTTAAATAGGACACTCAATCTGCCCATGCTCCAATCAACAGATAGAGAGAGACCTTACCTCTGCTCTGGAATGTGAATGGATCCTGACTGGGAAAGTAGGAGAAGGTCTCTAAATTAATACTTCTGAATAACAGCTAATGTGTCCAGATGAGAGAAAAAGAAGAAAAAGTCTCTAGCTTTCAAGGCCTTTGTTATTCAAACACACCCTTCATGCAAAAGGCCCAGACCCTGCAAACCTGAAATGTTCATGGAGAATTATCTCTCAACAACTTTGTATAAAAATACAAACCTCTCCAAGATAAAGGCTTTTTATTCCCTTTCTCTCCTTTTTGTCTGGCAATTGCACGTAATCCCTGGAGATGCTAATACCATTTGCAGACCATGAGACAACAAAAATGTTGGCAAAATCAGCAGACTAGGAATGATAGAAGAGAAAGATAAAAAATAAAGAAGTTTGTATACCTCACTGTGTCACTAAACATTTGAATTAATGTATGAGACTCTCTGCCTCTGTATTTAATGTCATGTGGGTAAAACAAACTCTCATTTGTGATTAAAAGCACTTCTAAATCATGGGCATCATATGAGAGGATTCATGAATGAACATGCACTCCATGTGCCCTGAGGAAACCTATGGTAAAGTATGTTAGTTCTGACTATACTACATTTGTGGAACACATGATGTGATTATGCAAGCTATGATTTAATCCTCATAAACCTTGGAGGTGTATACTTTCCCTGATTTCACAATTGAGGCTTAGCAAGATTAGGTAACAGGATATGGAGGGGCAGGGGGAACATGTAAACACATAAAGCCCATGTCGTTACCAACTACTATGTACAGGCATCTCCTACTGAGTTCATCCTCCTCAAGCAACAATCTATGCTAAGGCTTTGCCCTAACACCCCCTTTTAAAAAGTAGCTCTCTCTGTGGTACTATCTCTAGACTCACTTCTTCCCTTCTGAGTAGCAGTAATGTTACTCTGATTCATTGGCCCCTTTGACCCTTCATCCTCTCCAGATAATACTAGTGTATGCAAAGAATAGAGTATTCTGAAGGCAATGCCATGACCCAGCATGATACCATTGGTTAGAATATCAGGCTGGTGGTGGATAGTTGCTTGGGGTGATGGCAAAATCACTGGATGTAGGCAGCCATTCTTTGTACAGAGAGATATGTTGGTTCTTATCATCTATCTCTGAATAACTCACTTTTCTGCAGGAAAAAAAAACCATTATAATAAACACCTAATATCTCTATATTGTACAAAACCTTTCCCAATTCCACTAGGCCAATGGCTCATAAATTTCAAATATTTTTCAACATAACAAATTGTCAGTGAAACAAGAGAATCAATCCCCTTCTGTTATGCATTGGTTAAACCCATATAGCAGAAGATGAGGTGGATGCTGGGAATGTTCTAGTTTTCTGAAATGTGTGATGAGTGAGGCCACTGACAAACGTAATAGATACTAGTGAGGTTGTCTGATGGTTGTCTTGGTTATCCAGGCAATTGCCACATATCAATTCTGTCCGGCACATTCAACTACAACAGTGTCTGTGTAAGGAATCTTTCTGCTTGTTTGCTTTATGTTTAATTTCCATTGTGAACTAATAGTTTTGCAAAATTCAATAAGTAAGAAGTAATAATAAATTAAAATAACAAAAACAAAAAGATACAAGTAATAAGTCCCCACATGTTTAATATTAATGTCTATAGAGAAAATTCAGGAAATGTAGGACAAACATACAATAAGGAAAAGGAAAAAAAGGCATTATTTGGACCAGCCATTTTCTGTGAGCAAAGTCCTTTCCAGTCATCCTAGAGAAAATGTAGTTTTCTGGGTGCAAAATAAGAAATCTACTCTTTCATTATTGTTTCTTTTTCTTGGTCTATTTTTCTCTCCTCAATTAATTTTATCCATCTAAATGTTCTAGCTGGATTTTAGAATACCTATTGCAGAATTTGAGACCTTCACATCCTGTCACCTTTAATACTAGCGGGGTAATTGAATTGTTTTGGGGCTCTCCAAAACTGGCTGTGCAAAATGAGTTGGTTCTTCTTTGTCTCACAAGAAATGGAATAGCACTGCCCATATCACCACAGGGTTTATAACACCCTACGCCATGGCTTACTCTTATTACTGACAGTAATTGAGCTACTTGAGTAGCTTAACCCAAGACTGAAAGACTACGACTCCAGTTCTGGAGTTGTACTGTTGGTTTTTACTTCATCATCTATTTAGTTCTTTGAAATGAGTGTTCAGCCATTACAATGCTAAAGTGCAATTGTTGAGAGTCCTCGCTAATGGAAGGAACCAGGTTGTTATGCCTGACATTCAGACACACAGCCAAAGACCCTGACAAAGATTCGGTGTCTGCATGACCTCACCGTGACTCACACAGAGTTATCCTCATGGAATCTTCTCTCTGACTATTGTTTGTTCTATTTGGAGTGGTTTGGGCTGTTCAGAAAATATATCATTGATCCTAATTAGTCTTGGCTTCAGCAAGTAAGCATATTGAAAAGGAAGGTAGGCAAAGTGAATACTCTCTCATAATAATTTCTTCAGGATTCCTCATATTCTGCAGAAGCTCTAAAAGTCCAACATTTTTCTCCTTATTTCTATGTTGCAAAAAGTGTTGCCATGGCATTTAAAGGTAAATCTCTTTATTTGACAGAATGTACATTGCTTAAGCTAGAAAATTCCAAGGCTCATGATAAACCAAAGTGTTTTATTTTTTTTTGTTTGTTTCAAGGTTAAAAATTTACTGTGAAGTAGATATTTACATTCAATTCAATGAACTCAATGCTGGAATAAATTACTGCCTATCTATGAAGTACAGATGGGACTCCTGGCTTCAAAAGATTCTTAGAATGTTTCTCTGGAAGCAAATAAATTGTACTTATCTCACATATTATTATTCACACAGGGGATTGAATGAAAATATTACATATAAAAGTTTTATAATATTTCTATATTTATTGAGTATATATTTTACTCTTCATAGGAATAGTTAATAATCTATCAAATAAATACTAATCTTTGTATATTGTTCAAACCAGTAGTGAGGAACATCAGGCCTACAGGCTGTGGTATAAGGCCTGCGAAATCATTTGGTCTGGCCCTGCTAAGGCATTAGGGGTAAGGTAATTAAAAGTTTGACCAAATACAGCAGGCTCATTTTAATTTTAAGTTGATAATTTTGTATGGCCCGAGAATGATGTCATAAATATCCAAATGGCCCTTGGCAGAAAAAAAATTTCCCTACCTTGGGTTAAACTATTTAGTTTCAGTCATAACAAGTTTCTTTCATGAAAAGTTGCCAATGTCAAACACCTGACAGGGCAAGTGTGTAGCTGCTCAATTATAAACGTGCATGAGCTTCATAGGTGAAGCATCTCTAAAACATTGAGCAACATAGACCATCCAGACATTTCCCTAAACAAGGAAATAAGTGATAAAATGAAAGATTTGTTCTCATCAGAGTAGGTCAGAAAAAGCAACAGGGAAAATTCATTGATGTTCAATATTAAATCAATATTATCATCATTTATAACTTAGGACTTCAATTAAAATTTTTTTCCTCCATGATTCTTTAACTTTTACCACTCTACCCCTATTAACCACCATTCCTAGGGATGTCTAATCGATGTGAGTGGGGGGAGAAATAACTGTATTACAAACATTTTTATTCTTTCACATTCAAAACTAACTCTAAAAGATACTGTGGCCAAAGTGACTAAGTAAGTTCCAAGAGTAGGAACATTAACAAAACACGATGAAGTGGAATAGTATGGGATAAAGGGATATTCCTTAGGAAAGGATACCAGTAAACTAAGGACACCAGACAATAACTCCTCCATGCAATAATACAAATAGAATTAACAAACAGTTATAAATCAAAAAATTCCATCTACTCACTCATTATTTTACAAGTATCATTTTGAATTCCACCAAGTGGTCCATTATTAAGACACTCAATACCTGGATGATTCACTACTTAACTAGAAGTGATAAACACAGTCAAAATAAAAAGCATGGTGCCCTAGCCGGTTTTGCTCAGTGGATAGAGCAGTGGCCTGTGGATGAAGGGTCCTGGGTTTGATTCCGGTAAGGGCACATTCCTGGGTCTACAATTGGTTATAATAATTTCTCAGGTTTCCCAGGAGATTAATGTGCCAAGATTTTTAGTGTTGCTTTTATCATTTACTAGGGTCCCAGTGCATGAATCCATGCACCTTGAAAAGAACTGTGGGCTGCAAGGCTGCGATGGGCACAGGGGCGGGTCTCGGCCCATCCTCCACGCCCCCTCCTGCTGCTCCCATCATGGCCCCGGGCCCTCTGTCTGCCAGCAGCTCTGCTCTCGCCACCGCTCCCATGCGCTGATGGTGTCAGCCCCGCTCATACCCACTGACGGCATGGAGTGATTGGGGCCAGTGCCAGCAGCAGGTGCGAGCACAGTCTGTTGCCCTGATAGCCCCTCAGGAGCAGGGGGAGGTAGAGAAGCCCTCAGGGGCAATCAGCGCTGGAAGCCACCACTTGCACCCACTGATGGTGCTGAATGATCGGGAGAGGCACCAGGCACCAGCAGCAGGTGCAAGTGGGAGCTGCTGCCCTGATAGCCCCTCAGGAGCAGGGGGAGGTGGAGAAGACCTCAGGGATGATCAGGGCTGGAAGCCACCACTCGCACCCACTGACAGCGCGGAGCGATCGGGGCTGGTGCCAGGCGCCAGCAGAGGGTTCAAGCAGCAACTCTGGTGCCAGCAGCAGGTGTGAGTGCTGGGTGGGACCGCAGCATGCCAGAGGAAAGAATTTTCAGTAACCACCAGAGGCTCGCCCTGATGACAGCTATCGGTGTGGTGCCTGATGACAGCACCTTGGTGTGGTGCCCCTGTTCACCTGCTCCACCCTCCCACCATGGCCAACACCTGCCATGTTCAATGCTCTGCTGACTGCTGCCAACGCCCACCATGTTCCATGTGCACCCCCTGGTGGTCAGCGCACATCATAGTGACCAGTTGTTTGGTTGTTCAGTTGTTTGGTTGTTCTGCTCTTTGGTCTATTTGCATATTAGGTTTTTATATATATAGAAAGATATTTCCTCCAACAAATTTGAAGACCAAGAAGGATACAATTAAAGGCTAAATATTGTGTGGAAATGGAAAAAGTGAAAAATAAGAAAGCAGCCCTTGTGCTTAACAAATGCAGTGGAAGACCAAGAAAGAAAAAGAAGTGCTACTTTATTTCTAAAATTGCAGACATGTTATTCATTGTCAAATAGAGGCATGTGCTGAAAGTATAGACAGGTTCAAGAAAGTTGAAATAGATATGTGTTTTATAGAGAATTATTAATTTGAACAGGGGAAAAAAAGGAGTTCAGAGTTTTGGTCTTAAATTTTGATACAAAAAAAAATATACCCCTATTTTGCCAAAGTATGATATGGGTATTTCTACCAAAAGATAAATTTGGGGATAAATAAAAATAGAATCTGGTGTTGGATAGTATTATTAATGCAGTTATTATGTTACATTGTCCATTAGAATGACACAGGTAAGCCATACTTAAAGCAATCTCCAAAATATAATTAAATAACCTGGTATATGTTTAAAGTATCACCTCAAATTTGTTATTGTAGTTTTTGCTCTTACAAAAAGATTTCTATTGTAATGGTGTCTGCAGTAACAGACATGGACTCTAAAGATGATCTCTTAGCTTGCAAATCTTTATTTTTGTTATTTATTTTACTATGTTACCACATTGAGTTTACAATGTTGGTGGAGATATGCAATTTGTGTCACAAGTGATTCATAAATATTAGGAATATCTGTTGCAGGGGAGTGCCATTAAAATAGTCAGGAGAATAACCTATTTTTTTTTTGAAATTCTGAATTTTTTTCTATTACCACTAAAAGTTGTAAAGGCACTATTAATTTTTATAAGCATATTGTAGAACTACTAAGTTGAAGTCAAAATGTGTTGGCTTTGCAGTTTTAAAGAGCATCTAAAATTAAGCTGAAAAGATACGTGTTCTTTAGATGAGCAATTTCCTGCAAACATAGGCAGAATCTATTACTTGTCCTTCCGTGGAATAGTAATGACACCCTAAACCAAGACCAAATCATCATTAAGAGTCCAACTCTGTATTTACGGTTGTGAGTCATATTTTTTGCATTATTTTGTGGTTTAGTTAGTTTGTATTTGGGATGGAGGGAAGATGGAAGTTGTTTGCTCTAGTGAAGAAATAGGTAGAAACAGGAGCAGAAAAATAATTTTAAAGGCTAGGCTTCAAAATTATTGACAATTAAACCAAAATAATCATAGGACACTCTAAATTTTCTCTTATTCACTTCAGTTTATTTCCATTAATTCAAATCACCAAACTTACAGTAATTAACTAGTGGGGTATGGAGTTAGGTCCTTTAGTTTAGAATAATGAAATAACTTTAAGCCAAAGTCTGTCAAGAGAAATAATTCTCCCAAGAAATAAAAACAAAAATATTTCTTAGAAAATCCACACTATGCCATATTTGTGCTTTATTTATTGTGTAGAAACAGATATAATAAAGTTACCATCTTAATCATTTTAAGCGGATAGCCCAGTAGTGTTAACTGTTGTGAAACAGATCTCTAGAACATTTTCATTTTGCAAGACTTTTCCAGTTTTTTGGGGGTTTTTTTTGCTCTTGACTTCTAGTTTTATTCCATTGTGATGAGAAGAGACTTGATATCATTTTAATCTTCACAGATTTGTTAAGACTTGTTTTGTGGTCTGATGTGTAATCTGTCCTGTGCACTTGAGGAAAACATGTACTATGTTCCTGTTAAGTGAAGTGCTCTATAAACATATTTTAGATTCAATTGGATATGGTGTTGTTCAAGTTCTCTGTTTCCTTATTGATCATAGTTTAAATGTTTGGGCCTCCTCCCAAATTCATATGTTGCCCAGCCCAGCCAGTGTGGTTCAGTAGTTGAGCACCGATCTATGAACCAGGAGGTCATGGTTCAATTCCTGATCAGGGCATATGCCCTGGTTGCGGGCCCAATCCCCCATGTGGGGCATGCAGGAGGCAGCTGATCAATGATTCTCTCATCTTTGATATTTCTATCTTTCCCTTTCCCTCTTCCTTCCTCTCTGAAATCAATAAAAAATATATTTAAAACAACAAACAACCAAAAAAAACCCCCAAAAACCAAACACACTGTGGCCCAATGTTTTTTGGAATTGGGGCTTTTGGAAGGCTCATAAGGGTAGAGGATCCCCAACCATTTCCACTGTGAGAAGTCAGCAATCTGCAATGAAAAATGCCTTCACCAAAACCCAACAATGCTGACACCTTGATCTGAGACTTTCAGTCTTGAGAACTATGAGAAATAACTTTATACTTTTTACAAACTATCCAGTCTGTAGTATTTTGTTACAGAAGCTAGAATGGACTAAGACAGAAATTTGGTATATAGAAGTAGGAATGCTTCTGTAACAAATACCTAAAAATGTATTCTTGTATGATTATATGATCATATTAATAGGTGCAGAAATAGCATTTGAAAAAGTGCATTCTTTCATGATGAAAACTCTCAGTAAATTAAGTATAGAAAGAATACACCTCAAATAATAAAGACCATGAATGACAAGCACACAGCTAACACCAACCCAACAGTGAAAGGTTAAAAGCTTTTTTCTAAGTTCAGGATCAAAAAAAGTATGCCCACTTTTACCACTCCTATTTAACATAGTACTGGGAGTCCTAGATAAGCAATTAGGCCAGAGAAAGAGAGAGAAATAAATAAATAAATAAATAAATAAGGCAAATTTGAAAGAAAATCATCTCTTTTTGCAGATGATATGGCTTTATACATAAAAAATCCTAAAGACTGAACAAAAACTATTAGAAATAATAAAAAATATAATAAAGTTGCAAGATAATAATCAACATACAGAAATCAGTTCTATACACTAATAATGAAATATCTTAAAAGAAAGAACAAGTTAAAATAGCATCAAGAATAATAATAAGTTTAACCAAAGAGATAAAATTAGAAAGATATGGTTTTTACCCTTACACTGAAATCTGTAAGGCTAAAGTTAGAGTTATTAGCTCTTCATAAGAGGTCTTAGCTCTTCATAGGCAGAAAACACAATATAGAACTAACCCTCAAAGACTAGAAATTTCATGGATTATTATCTATTGTCATTTTCCATGGATTATCTTTTTATAAACACATTCTAATTTTTTCCAATTTAATACTGAGTGGTCATTTAAATTTTCAATAATACAATTCAGCAACTCTCTTTCTGCCTTTTAATCTATAATAATAAACGTGTAATATGCTAATTAGACCAGACATTCTTCTGGACAACCTTCCGGACTATATATCTAGAAGTACAATTGCTGTCATCTGTTGTTTAATTTTATAAGAAAATATAAAACTATTTTTCAAAGTAGTCACACCATTTTTCATTCCCACCCATAATTTATGACAATTCTAGTTGGACTATATCTTTACCAACACTCATTTTTCTCAGTTAAAATTTTAGCCATTCTAGTAGTTGTATAGTAGTATATCATCAGGGTTTTACTTTGCATTTTCCTAATTATTAATGATGTTGGATTTGCACTTGTATAGATCTCCTTTGTTAAATTGTTCAGTTTTTTTGCCCATGTCTTTACCAGAGTATGTTGGTATAAATACAAGTAACTAGAGACTTTATTCAGATTTTATCACTATTGCTATGAATTCCTTTATGTGTGTACATAGGTATGTGTGTAATTTTATCACATGTATAAGTTTTGTGGAACCAGCACCACACAATCAAGACACAGAATTGTTTCATCACCAAAATGAACTCTTTATGCTACCCTTCCATGGTAGTACTTTCACAACACTGGCAATAAACAATGACTTTTGAAGAGTAAATGACTTTAATTTGTTAATTATTTTAAAATCCATGTTTCTTGCAATTATAAAACCTTTGCCTACGCCACGGTTACTACAACTTCTGGGTTTTTTCTAGAAGTTTTTTTCTTATCACACTTATTCTTGATTCTTTTCAAGTTAACTTTTTCTTTTGAGAGATCTTGCACATGTTTTTAAATTTTATCTTGAAGTATTTTATATTCTTTATGCTATTGAAAATTATGTTTTATTAAGTTTCAAGTTCACATAGGGGCGAGGAATTCTCCTGCAACACTCTGTGGCTCTATACATTCTGAAATTCTCTGTCGTCTGTGATGGATTGGCTAGTGTCCCTCAAAATCAATGTCCACCCAGAAATTCAGAGTGTGACCTTACTTGGAATAAGAGTCTTAGCATATGTTCTTATAAGAAACATAGTGGTAACATAGAGATATGCAGAGAGAGAAATCTATGAAACAACAGAGGCAGAGATTAAAGTTTTGCAACTACAAGCCAGGTAACCAAGAATTGTCATCAGCCATGAATCAGATTCTCCCTTATAGTGCCCAGAAAAAAATCAACTCTGCCCACTTCTTAGATTTAGATTTAGTGATGGTCATTTCCTCATGAAGACAAAAATTCTAGGTTTTGAGAGATGAGGGGAAATACAAGACTTTTTCTCAAGTCACAATAAAATAAATATTATGATGACACAATGGAAAATTCGCAGCCATATAATATAAAAATATTCAAATCACCTATATGAAACTTATGAGGAGAATTTTTATGAACTTGGGGTGTCTCTCCATTATAAAGTCATTTAATGCTCTGAAACATTCTCCAGGACTCACTCTTTTCCACAATGAATCTAGAATAACTTCCATATTTTAAATGAAGTTGATTTTCTTGTGTCTCATCTCTGATTCCAAGTTTCTTCAGGTGTGGAAACAGATGATACTTTATTCAAAGTCAGTATTGCATTTTTATGATACCAGAATGACATTGTCATGTTCTCACATCCTTTCTCAGCACACATTAAGTTAATAGAACACTTGCCTATTGAGAACAATTAAAATTCATTTTTACCAGGATTACTCTTGAAACTATAAAATAATTATGGTTAGTGTGATAATAGTATTAACAGGTGAAACTTATTAACAGATTATTATTAAAAGTAATTATAGAACCCTAACTTTTAAAAATTATCCTACCATGGGCTTTCCCTTTCTGCATTGTGTACAGCCTGGGAGGCAGGATCCTTGTTCAGGCTAATCAACACAGTTACTCAGAAACCCACAAATGCCAATGTGGGCAAACATTTTAAACAGTTATTTCCAGGCCACCCACCTATAGCTGCAAGGTAATGATAGAACAGCTATTTTGTACCTCAGATCCTCCAAAGTCTGTCCTCTGTACGAAAAAAAAAAGGGGGAGCGGGGAGAAAAAAAGCTCATGATGCCAAAGTCCAGAACACTGACAATGCCAAGTGCTGA
The DNA here is from genome assembly GCF_000327345.1 of Myotis davidii. Lineage (NCBI taxonomy): Eukaryota > Metazoa > Chordata > Mammalia > Chiroptera > Vespertilionidae > Myotis > Myotis davidii. The sequence goes on along the minus strand of NW_006294876.1, from coordinate 4,143,631 downwards.
AATGCTGTTGGGGCTGTAGAACAACAGAGATGTTCATTCAGTGCTGGTGGGAATGCAAAATAGTGCAGCCACTATGGAAGACGGTTTGTTGGTTTCTTATAAGGCTGAATATGCTCTTTCTATACAATCCAGTAGTCATGCCCCTTGGTATTTACTCACAGGAGTTGAAAACTTATGCCCACACAAAACCCTGCACAGAGATGTTTATAGCAGTTTTATTTAAAATTTCCAAAGCTTAAAAACAACCAAGATATTTGTCAGCAGGCAAATGGATAAATTAACTGTGGTATGTACTAATAATGGAATATCATTCACTGATATTTTTATTTATTTTAATTTTTTAATATACTGGGTGTCCTCACAAAAAGTGTATACACATGTTGAATCATTAGTAATTCCAGTGGGTTAAATCTGAAAAGAAAGAAACATCAATTGAGCTATCAGTATATGCAAATTTTGGGGACACCCTGTATAATATTCTGGAAAAGGCTGGGCTTACATTGGTTAATTAAATAAGTTTTAAGTGTACAATTCTATAATTGATTTTTTTAAGCGCTACTATGCCATGAAGAGACATGGAGGAAGGTTAAGTGCATACTACTACGTGAAAGAAGCCAATCTGAAAAGGCAACTTATTGTATAACTAGAGGACCTGTGCACAACATTTGTGCACTGGGGGTGGGGGGGTTCCTTCAGCCCACCTGTGCCCTCTCGCAGTCCAGGACCCCTTGGGGGATATCCACCTAGGGGTCCTTAGTGCTGCCACAGAGGCGGGAGTGGCTCCCACCACTGCCACTGCACTTGCCAGCTGTGAGCCCGGCTTCTGGCTGAGTGGCTCATCCTTTTCTGGCTGAGTGGCGCTCCACTGTGGGAGTGCACTGACCACTGGAGGGCAGCTCCTGTATTAAGCATCTGCTGCCTGGTGGTCAGTGCGCGTCATAGAGACCGGTCATTTTGCTGTAACATTCACTGGGCTTATATATATATAGGTATTCTGGAAAAGGAAAAAACTATGGAGACATTAAATTGATCAGTGGTTCCAGGGCTTAGTGGGAGGGATGAAGAAGTGGAACACAAAAGGTTTTCAGGACAGTGAAAATACTCTGTATGATACTAAAATGATGGGTACATTTGTCCAAACCCATTGATGTAGAACATCAAGAGTAAACCATAATGTAAACTATGGACTCTAAGTGATAATCATGTGTCAATGTAGGCCCATCATGTGTCAGTATAGGCTCCCTTTGGTGGGAGATGTTCATAATGGGGAAGGGTAAATATATGTGGGGGCAGGGCATACATGGGAAGTCTCTGTATCTTCTGCTCAATATTACTGTAAACCTAAAATTGTTCTAAAAATAAAGTCTATTAAAAGAGGTCAATAGGGGGAAAGGAGACTTATGTGATACTATTTGTAATACTTTAAATAATAAAAAAGAAAAATATGCATGAAACAATATTTTGAATAAAAATTTAGAATCTGGAAAAAACGTAAATAAGTAAAGCCTATGTGTATTGGGTGAGGAGAGATGGAGTTAGTGTTGTTTTTTCAAAGGGAGGTTCCCCAGATTTTCTAACAACTACAATTTTTATCCAATTCCTGATGGGTATCATGCTTCCGGTTGCTATGGTAAGTCTCCTTGGCTGACTGCCCAGAGCCTGTACAGAATCCTTTTGCCACTCAGAGAATTACATCACTGCTACTTCTGCTAAGGTTGCCAAGAGCAACACTACACAGCACATTCACCCATCTTAGTTGGTCACAGAACAGGAACCTAGAGAAGTTCTAGAAGCTTGGTATCCTTGGCTAAATTAAGAACCCTATGGTCCTACATTGTTTCAGCAAAAATTTTCTAAACAATGTTAGACATTGCTCTAAGTGCTAAGAATATAGCTGATCCAAAGAGGTAAAGTCCTTAATCTCAAGAAGCTACATTAAGGCTGGGATGAAAGAAGGAGAAAAAA
>NW_006294876.1:4138067-4141476 GCF_000327345.1 Myotis davidii | reverse complement strand
TGATCCAATTTAAGGTTGTAAATGATCACTATAATCACTCTGACAGTCATGGAAACAGACTGTAAAGATGCAAGAAAGTACCAAATGAAAAATACGAGAATATTGCATATTACAGGAGGGAAGAGGAGAAATAAAGATATCTCGAATCAGGCAGTCATGGAAAGATATGAGTAAGCTTGAGAGTTATTTTGAAGGCAGAGTCCATCAGACTTTTGATAGATTGGTAGATTTGATGGGAGCAGGTGGCCAGTGAAGGAAAGGTGAGAATCCCAGATGACACCAAGTCTGGCTTGAATCTTTGCATCAGCACTTTTGCATAAATGGCTGTAGGCTGCTGTTCATACTTGTCTCTTCCAATCTCAACAACATATTTTTGGAAGGCAATTCTCCAAGGGTCTCTCATATTTCTGTACATTTTATGAGCACTGATTGCATTTGTTCTGGACTATCTTTTCAGAAGTGTTTCTTCAGCCAAAGCCTAGGAAAACAGGAATAATGTGACCCCCAGGAACAAAGGAGAGTTTTGTTTACTATTCCATGTAATAAAGACAATGCCTCCCACAGAGGCAAAAGTCAGGCAGTTTTATTTCCCATTATTAAAAGGAAAAAATGGCTTCCCTGAGAACATGGCTCACCTCTGGTAACGCAGCCTATGTCACCCAGTCATGAAATCATGTCACCTGCCAATTGGGACTTAGGGAACCAGTGCAAATGCTATCCAGGATTTATGCATGGCTCTCCTTGCTTTGAGTAATAAACTGTCCTTATCTCTGACCCAGTGGTTTCAGTCTTCTGATATCATCCACAGCATCTAGCAAATGTGGCAGGCTCCCTTGATAACTTGCAAGTTGAGTAAAACCTCTGATCCTCCCTAGTTCTTGGTATGTATCACCAGGGAATTTTAAGAGATATATTTTCTTTGTCCCAATGGGGTTGCATTTTTCCAATGGGTTGTTTCCTTATTCCTGCCAGCTTTTCAGAAGGTTCTGTTATCAAGAAGTGGCAATATATAGCTTACCCGACATAGAATGCCCTCAGGAAGTCACACTAAATGTCATCTTTTTAAAAGACCCATCTCTAGATTAATGAGTATATATGATAAAGATAAGTTTTCAGTATTAGAAACACAATTTTAATATATTCTTTTCCAGCCAAAAAGACTTATCTGTGGCATCACCTATGTAATAAATTACCTATTTTTTTTTCCTTTCCATAATTATAGAGAAGGGAATGCTTGCTAAGTAGATGCACCATGTGTTCCTCTTAAATGACATGGAATCTAGATGATCTAAAGAAACAGGGTGTGACATAGCTTGATAAACGAATTATCATCAGCTGAATGAAGATACACATTAAAGGAGTGGAAAACAGTAATTACTGGGAGAAAGGGGAAAGGAGCTTGAAGAAGGTACATCTAAGAGAAGATCAGAGAGAATGAGAGAGTTATTCTGATAGAATAAAACCAAGGTCAGTGTCAGTAGAGCAGAGTGAAACAAAAATGTGAGGCAAATTATTCAGTGGAACCGCCTTATTGGAGTAATTGAGAGAAAGTCCCAAGAGCTCTTGACAGGAATCATTAGGTACCAAAGTGTGCTTAAAAGGAATGTCTTGCTACTTACAATAATTACCATAATTGTGGTCACAGCGTCCTTACAAGAGCTATGTTATACAATTAGCCAATTAGGTACAAAGATGAGAATCGAGATCAAAAAGAGAAATGGGGTGTAAGGACCACATCTTAAATTGACTGAGATATGGAATCCCACTTTTCAGTGACATGCTTTGTCAATTCTCTTTTCTACAGAATGACCAATGTCAATGCTTGTTTCACTGTCAAGATGGTTGTGGCTAATATGGAAACATGCAAACATGAGGGGAATGTATATACCTGCAGGAAAGGGGGCATTATCATGTCACCCATAGCTGGCATCTTTTTTAGGGAAGCATCATCTATAACCTCTTCTGCTGGATTCTAACTTCCTGGCTCAAAAAATTCACTCAGTTCCAACCATCTTCACAATTGAATTTTTAAAAGACATATATGATGACATTCTATCTTAACCACCTTCCAGCCATGGCTTCCCATCAATATTATCTGTGTATGCTATTTAAAGAAAGATACATTTTTATGTCAAGTTCAAGCCATCAAGAATATTATGAAAAACTCTGTGAGAGGCAAACCAGACCAAAATATGAAGCAAATATGTTACAGATGTATATTACATGAAATTTTAACAAATTCACTGAGAGTTTTTTTAACATTCCTGAATTAAGAATGACTTATTTTTGTACCCGACCAAGTTACAAAAAGTAGGTCATACATTTTGATAAGCTTCTAGGAGAGAGTTGATAAATTTTCACTGAACGATCACATTAAGTCCAATCTTTTTCATTGCTATATTTCATTTAATAAGTTGCAGTAAGTACATGGCTTAATTTGTCCCAACCTACTTATCTTGTGTCCTTCTATCTGGTTGTAGATTATAAAACCTGTGTAAGTGGAATTTTAAGATGTCTCCCATGACCTTCATTCAGGCTCTGATGTTACTCTCATGATTATTTTACCTTAAATGACAAATAGGAGGTTATCCAAGTGGGCCTAATATAATCACACTACTTCTTTAGAAGCAGAGATTTTTCTGACTGGAGAACTTGGAAGCACCAGGGCTGCTGCCAGCTGGATGGGAGGAAGGGGGTGCCTGTGAAGGAACCAGTTAGTGTTCTCTAGAAGCTGACAGTAATCCCCGGCAGGCCAGACAACCAGCAAGGGAATGAAGACCTTAGCCTATAATCGCAGGAAACTCAATTTTGCCTACCAACTGTCTAACTTCTCAATTCTAGTCTGTGAGACTCTAAACAAAGGACCATCTGAGCCAGGCTGGACTTCTGACCTTACAGAAAGAATGCTGATAATAATCAGTGTGTGTGTGTGTGTGTGTGTGTGTGTGTGTGTGTGTAGATGCTACATTAGTGGTAAGTTCTTAGACAGAAATATAAAAATGCAGAAATTATAAAATTATGATAATTTCTATTCATAATATAGATAATATTGACAAAATAATCTAATACTTATTTTAAATATATATTTTAAAGCAAACTTACAGGCAAGGTTTGAGGCACATATTTTTATTCTGTTTCTCTTAGTTTCTCTTGTATTTTCCTGTTAGCTGTCAGCATTTTATTTTTCAGCAAAATACTCTTCACTAGTGAGCATCTTAGAAAAAAACAAATAAACCTCACGGAACGATGAGGATGGCAGCGATACCATTGTACTCGACACAAAACATCCAGCTCCACCTTTACCCTTGGTATTCTTCGGCTCTAAGATTTGCTGGAAAAGTTCGTTAAAATCAAGCCTGTTTGATTTCCATGACAACAGATCAGGAGGAAGTTCCAGCAAAACCCAGCA
>NW_006294876.1:4136650-4137958 GCF_000327345.1 Myotis davidii | reverse complement strand
GACATTGTATCTGAGAGAAAAGTGTTAAAGTTGAATGCCTTAGGGTTGATCTCTGATTCAGCCTATACAGAGGTGGCAAAAGTAGGTGTACAGTTGCATTGTGACATTTTTTTTAACAAAGCTATTGTAATAATCATAATTGCATGCCTTTCTCCATACCAACAACTGTACACCTACTTTTGCTAATTGTATATGTTCCTGTTAAAGTGGTCCATAGGAGATAGGCTTGTGCAAAATTTGGAGACTGGAGGTGTGGGAGCACCCATTTTTAGCTCATATCCGTTGTCGCCGACCTGCTGACTCACAACAGGGGCTGCAACTGTTCCATCTGCCCTTGGATCCTACTCTGGCTTCTCTGATTACCAGCTCAAGGGTGTGTGTTTAGCTTTATGACAAAGAATCCAGCTTCTATGGGATACCCATCCCACCTAGGTCAGTAGCAAAAAGAGCTAATGCAAGCTACAGTCTTCTCTTGTGGACTCCAGCATATGCTTGTGGATATCAGCTTGTCCTTCTCTCCATCTGACCTCCATCGTCGCCTCTGGCTGCCTGTCATGTGGACTTCAACCTCTAGGAACAATCCAAAGACCATATCCTTGGAGGGACTGTTCAGCTAGCTTCTGGGATCATTTGCCCTGCTGTAGAGAGGAGAATTGAACTCTCCAATGTAAGATTAATGAAAAGGAACATCAAATGAGCACCAAAGAAGTAAAAGGATGTATCTGACTAGCAATCTGGGACAGCAGTTTAACTCTCTGCAGCAGCTTCAGAGGGAGGTGAGAAAAGGAAAGGAAAGGAAAGGAAAGAGATAGCACCCTGTTCTGGAGATGGGTAGGGCAAGAAGTTGGGTGAGGTGGGACAGGTGATATCCCCTTTAACTCTCTGCAGCAGCTTCAGAGGGAGGTGAGGAAAGGAAAGGAAAGGAAAGAGATAGCACCATGTTCTGGAGATGGGCAGAGCAAGAAGTTGGGGAGGTGGGACAGGGGATATCTCCCTCATGCATATCTCAGAGCTTGGCACAATGGCTGCTTTGATGAGGGTGAAAAATATGAGCCTGTAGGAAAATTAATAGTCAGCAATAGCAACAGGATTGACATTCATATACACATATAGACATTGTGCACCATTAAAAGCAAGAGGTCAGGTGGGACAAGGCTGATGGGACAGATTTTATGATGCCTCAGGGATAACTCTTACTTCTCATTAGCCACTAGGAAGGGAAAAAAGTGGGGCTCAATGTCAGCAAAACTTTCATTAACCAGTTGGCCGTGTTAACTTTCCACCTCCCAAACATGTCTTCTCCTTTCC
>NW_006294876.1:4114444-4135863 GCF_000327345.1 Myotis davidii | reverse complement strand
CTTCTTTATTCTGTTTTCAGCTTAATGGCAAAATAGTGTTACCACATTCATGGGGACATTATGGTGTAAACATATGTCATTGTGGACAGCTCTTTAAGTTGTTCTACCATGAAATCAAAACTAGTAAATCATTGTACCACTCTCCTATTAGGATGATATAGAATGCCTATTAGCTGTTTATGACCCTAAGAGCAGAGAAGGAAGTGAGCAGCCAGCATTAATGCTTAATGTGATGAGAGTCATCACTCAGGACTGTCCTGGTAATTCCCACATGCTCACCACTTCTGAGAAAGCCTGAGACATGCCCCAGCCATCAGCACGTTTTCTTGAGAGGCTGTCAGCAGGATGCCAGAATTTGTATGAATAAGATTTTTTAATATTCATAACACCTTTTTGAGATATAATTCACATATCATAAAAGTCATCCTTTAGCCTGCACAATTCAGTAGTTTTTCAGTATACTCAGAGTATGCCATCACCACTGTCCAATTCCAGAACATTTTCATTGTCAAAAACAGGTGGCAGTGATCAAGAAACTAATATGGACATTAACAAAATCTTTTGAAGTATCTAGAATCTAAATGAGTCCAGTGACTAATTGAAACAACAGGCAGGGGGATCTACAGTCTATATCAGAAAATAATTCAAAATCTCCTGAGCACCTACATCATCTAGGTCCGGATATTGTAGTGTCTGGATATTTAGTATCATTTGCTCTAAGTCTAATAACTAGAGATAACATAGAGTTTTTAAATAACAGAAACCACATTTACAGCCCTTTGGTTCAATAGTTAGAAGTTAAGGTGGCAATACTTATAGGTTCTGATTTGCTCTATGGTGAATACAAGCTGTGCCTGCAAGGTGTTAGCACACCCAGTTGAAAGGTCAGGTTCCAGCTCAGAAATTCCATACCGAGAGTGACTGATTTCCTTAATTGAATTGGGGCATATTTTGCATTATATTTTGGTAGGTGTATCTCTGATATTTCAGTACAAATAGTTCGGGTATTTTAAAATGTCCTTCAAGCCTTTCTTCAAAACTACAAATTAATGTAATCAGAAGCTCACCTGAGAACTATGTTTACTGAAAGTTGACTGGTCTGCAGAAATCTCTGCTGCTCAATTATGAGTTGGTGAATTGAAGGGAAGGAACTAGCTGTATTGTATTATGTGTACCTTATTTAAGGCCAGGGGCAGATGAAATGACTGTCACTGGGAGTGGGCAACGCAGTTCAGGCCACAGGGAACATCCGAAGAACCTGGCAAGTGCTGCCCTCTGGGAACCTGGGGGGCCTTCTGCTTTTCCATCTTCCTCTCTCTTAGCTTGAAAAATCAAATGTGAAATGTTTCATTTTCTTTGTGCACATTTTACAGCATCCCTCCTCATCGCTTGGTCACATTGATCACTGTCCCTAAAGTTCACCCCTATGGTGTAAACATATGTCATTTTGGACAGTCATATCGCTTTTGCCTAGTATTGCATTTAACCTCATTACCCATGTATCCATTTTTGGAGGCCACAGACCTTGTAGTCTTGTTTTCATTCAACACCCAATCTGAGGACATTCTGTTGCCTGAACAGCAATAGCAAAAAAAAAAAAAAAAAAAAAAAAAAAGGAGAGAAAAAAAAAAAAAAAAAAAAAAAAAAAGGTAGAGAGAGGAAAATAAAACCATAATGCCTTAGCCAGCAGCTACAATAGGTAATTTGAAACTAGCTTTTTCAAAGAGAGGATGTTTAAGGTTACAAGGCAGTCATAAAATCTCAGAATGCCATCCACAGTTCTGGAATTTAAAGGCAATAGTCCATGGCTGCATGGCATCTAATGTAAGGGGCTGAGTAGCTCCATCATTTTGATCACCATACAAATGTATTTTTTTATGAATTCTCAATATTTGACAAATAATATCATGTATCTGTCTGTGCTAGAAAAATTTGACTTTCAAATCATAATGCCAGTATTTTATAACATAGAAACCTCTTGTGCTTCCTTTCCTTTAGCAAATTTTCTGAAATAATTTTAGCCTCACAAATATATCCCGTATATCAATCCAGGCCATGGTAGAGCCAGTTAGGTAATAGTGGTGGCAGTAAACTGAGAAGGTAATCATAGGAGGCACGCAGCACTGTGGAGCTGGTAGAAACGGTGTCACACACACATCACCTCTGCTGCCCCACAAATATCCAGGATCTTGGTCAGTTTCCATTAAAAAAACCTTTAAAAAAACAAGCAGGACTGCAAATGAGTACCATAGTGATTTCGATCAGTACCTTGTCAGGTCCCCTGAGCATTTGTAAACCTTGTTTAACATGTTAAAATAAAATGTTTGTTGTTGTTTTTTCCATTAAATGCAGTTGGTAGTAGCCAAGTCATCAGAGGGAAGTTTTGGAAGGTCAAAAAATTGCAGAGTTGATAGTTGCCCACTCCATCTTTACATATGCTCAGCCATTCATTCTATTTCTCATCTCTACACCTTCCCCAACTTGATTTTCCTGCTAAGGTGATTTTGAGATTTCAGGTGAGGTCTCTACCTAATCTCATTTTCATAACAACTTAATTATTGTCCCTCACACTTTACTGCTAAACAATATCCTCATGTGCTCCCTTCTTTTGGGACCTTCAAATAATTATTACTGAGGAATTTTGCTCTAAAATGAATCCTATGCAGGATTACATGGTTGTTAGGATATCTTCAATTCCTATGAGATGGGATGGATTTGGGGATTGAGATTTTCCATAACTTTCTGTTCCCCACCTCACTGCACCAATTTTTAAGCTAACGTTGTGGCTTTGTCCATATGTTATTCAATAGTCATCATTTCATTGAGCCATTAATTGGAAAGGAGAGGTTAGACACGCACTAGATTTCCCCCCCTATTTTTTCATGCATTTTTATGAGAAATTCTTCCAATAAAATAATGTTAGTTAAGGAAAAGTTTTCTGGGATGTAAAACTGTAAAGAGTCAATTTGATGTGTAAAAGACATAGCTAGTGACTTAGAATGTTAGACAAACCATCATTTTCATTAACCTAATAATAATTTTTTTGCTTTGTTCAACTCCATGCAATTTGGGAGTAATTTCCCTTTGTTTAATTTAGGAATCAGGAACCTAGAGGCATGAGTGTACAAGATTCTTCAGTTAATTTAGAATTTTCAAAAAACCTCTCTCAAGAAATTATTGTCAAAAGACATTTAGAGTCACAGTAGCATGGGTTAGTCAGTGTGTTGTAACTTCTTTAGTTAATTTTGTAAAATAAAAATTACATAAAATAGCTGTAGTTTTATTTAATAGTTACACAAACTCCAAACTTTATAGGCAACTGTATGATTTATTCATGAAAAATTTAATGCACAATAATCCAAATGAGCAGGGAAATGATAACATTATTGTTGAATTAAAAATTAATTGGTTGTGTTTTATTTATTTATTTCCTTTGGACATTTGAAATACTGTTAGTTTTGCAATGATCTAACTCAAAGGAGATGTACATGCATCCAATCATTTTTACAGTTGTCTTTTGACAAGAATTCCTTTGACAACATCCTTTTGCTTATGAAGATATTCTAAAATTGTACTAGTTTTATTTCCCTAATGAGGGATAAATTTATCTGTATACCTAATCTTTTATTTTTGCAGAGAGAACTCAAGGAAAGGGGGCTTTTTCATTATCTTTTCTCATAGAGTGACATCCCAAAGATTCCAGAGAGAAACGCTGGCTATGTACACAGTTCTGTCAGATTTGAAAAAAATGAGCCTCTGCCTTAGGTACTCCAAGAAACGAAAGGGTTTGTCACCTGCCAGCACCCCTCCATCATGGTGCTTCTGGATCATTCACTCTGTTGCTAGTCAACTGCATTTTTTAATTAGAGTCCTGGCAATTACCAAATGACAATTATGGTTTTAATTGAGTGTCGGAGTTGTTAAATGTCTGTTGTTGTAAATGAGTTCAACTTTTCCTGAAAGATCCGTATTAGTTATATTTTTGTACAATAAAAAGCTACGCATGTGAATTTTACACATTAAATGTAGTCGGAAGCAAGTTATCTCAAACGTGATAGTAATTTTTCTACTTAACGGTTCTAAGTCAAGCATGTATTGAGAACTACGCTAATGAAGAGAATAATGATCAACAAGGAACTAAGTATTAAATTGACACGTAGTTAATGAACAGTATCTGTCAGTGAGTGATGTTGTAGACACATGGCAGAGCTGAAGCTTCAGAAGCAGGAAAGCCAGTATCCAAAGCTTAGTTAGCCCCCGCAGCTGTTGGCGCTATGATCTTAGATACGTTACATATTTAGGCAACCATTTCCTCTTCCTTGCACCAAATTCCAAGTGGACTTCTCCAGCCAGTCATCACAACACAATAATTATGTGAATATATGTGAAATGTGTCAGGAGCCTGAAGAAGGGCTCATAGTTGTATAGTCAGGGAAAATGTAAAATTTGATAGCTCAAAGGCCCTTACAGGTGAGGGCCTTTGACTGATTCCATAAGGCCCCTATGACTGATTCCACCTCAATTTTATAAACACATGTATACAAACATAAATAAACTTTAAAATTTTTTTGTAATAATCTATAAAGCTACCACCCTGTCTCCTTCCAAACTAGTCATCCTTGAGCTCCCAGTTAAAATTCTGAACCTAAAGGAAGACCTTCCTTGAATCTCCACCCAGCCCCTCACACATACACCTAGACCTTCCATGCCCACAGAACCCTGATCGTTTATTCCTAGTTCTGATTAAAGTTTCAAATATTTATGTGTGTGATATTTGATAAATATTGGTTCTTCTCCGCATAATTATAAGCCATTTAAAGACACAAATCGCATATTTCCTTTTGTTTATTATCATATTTTAAATATCTACCTGGGTGCTGGGCACATTATATATAATTCAATAATTGGGGGTTTTTTGTTTGTTTGATTTTAATATATTTTTATTGATTTCAGAAAGGAAGGAAGAGGGAGAGAGAGAGAAAGAAACATCAATGATGAGAGAGAATCATCAACTGGCTGCCTCCTGCATGACTTCCTTAGGGACTGAGCCCACAATCTAGGCATGTGCCCTGACCAGGAATTGAACTGTGAACTCCTGCTTCATAGGTGGACACAACCACTGAGACATACCAATTGGGCTCAATAAGTAATTTTTGAGTGAGAAAGAAACTGAATGAGTTAATGAATGAAAGTCAATGGCCTTTACTCAGACTTTGAGATATGACATTATTCAATGCTCAACAATCATCAGTACTCACCATTCATAAATCACAAATGCTAATCTGTTTCTTATTCTACATCTTAATACTGTTTGCTTTCTCTTCCCTGGTTTCTTACTCTTTTATCTCAAAAAATGTAAATATTTGCAAAAGACCTACTTTCGTTTTCTTTTTACTCTCTATCTACAGAATTCTCCTCTGTAATTTTATTCATTTCCAGAGCTTTTACTGTCTCCACCTGCTGATGTCTTATGAATAAATATATATCAGTTGTTGGACCTCCAAACCTAATCCGAACTTCAGTTTATTCTTCGTACTATGAAGCATTTGTACTGGGTTATCTCTCTGATCTCTTTCTACTCTAAAAATATCGCTAATTTAACGTCTAACATGGACTCCTTCCTGAAGCTACTATTACTTAATTCCCCTTTGCTCTCAAGAGCAATGCTTTTTTCCACTCCCTGCCACAATTAGGTTTGAGGCTCTCCTTTGATCTTATTGCTATTACTGCAGCAGCCTCCTTACTTCCAGTCTGCACACTCTCTAAACCACTTATGATAGCCAGTTTGATTTTTGTTTTAATAAAATAGAAGAAAAATTTTGTGAATATATTACTTTTCTGATCAAAATACTGTACCTGCTCCAGTTTCTGGCCAACCTTACAGAGACCACAACACAGTATTTCAAATAAGCCAAAATGTTGTCCAATTTATCTTTCTGGTCTTATTTCTGTCTCTTCTATGTATATATTAGAGGCCTGATGCACAAAATTAGTGCCAGGGCTTTGGCCCCAGCCCCCAACCTCCACCACCATGGCCGGAGGCCTCCACCACAGCCCCCGCCCACTGCAGCTTTGTCCAGAAGGAAGGATGTCTGATCAAATTAGCATATTATGCTTTTATTATTATAGATCATATATTTTAGATAATTTGTTTACAAATCAGATGGTTAGCCCTTGTAACTTACACTTTAATATAATTGCTACAAAACATTATCAAGAATTTAAGCAATTTCAATGAGGCAAACAAGTCACAGTGGAGCTTGAATCTAGCTGAGCAGCCACTCTGAGCACACACTCCTGCCCATAATCTTACCATGGAAAATAATTATCAAAACTCTAAAAAGATTCCTCTCAGCTATACACACTTTTATGGGAACAGATTGCATTATCTTTGTAGATAAATTGTTTCCCCTCTCCTAAAATCGAGCTGTGTGAGAATTAATGAATTCTATATGAAATGAGTAGAAGACATGCATATTCCATCCAAAAGACTGATTTTTATTAGGTCATAGGAAGAAGAACCATGACTGAAATACCAGTGAATGAGATGAGCCAGACAGTGCCTGGATCCTCTAAGACAGTTATTTAAGCTCCAAGGAGACAGATGTGAGATTCAGCACTGGTTTTAAAGTCAATCTGTTAAGCATGACATTTTAATTTCATGAAGCTATGCATAGTCTTTGTTAACCAGTTAAGATAATTAGAACTACATTGGTGATGCCTTTAGTGACTAATTATAATCCACCTCTAGTGAATAAAAGAAAACTGATTAAAGACTTTTATAAATTTGAGTGAACATAATCTTTTACAATAAACATTTTTTGTTTATTTTATCCACATCATTTTTTAGCTAGAGGCCTGGTGCACAAAAATTTGTGCACTCGGGGTGGTCCCTCAGCCTGACCTGTACCCTCTCCCAGTCCGGGATCCCTCAGGGGATGTCCACCTGCCAGCTTAAGCCCACTCCCCAGGCCAGGGGATCAGGCCTCAGCTGGCAGTCAGACATCCCTCTGGCAGCCCGGGAGCCCTATAGGGAACAGGCCTAAGCCGTAGTCCTTAGTGTTGCAGAGGAGGCGGGAGAGGTGCCTGCCACTTCCACTGTACTCGCCATCAGCCTGGCGATGGCGAGCAGAGCTTGTGGCTGAGCAGAGCTCCCCCTGTGGGAGCACACTGACCACCAGGGGACAGCTCCTGCATTGAGTGTCTACCTCCTGGTGGTCAGTGAGCATCATAGCAACTTGATGTTCCACTGTTAGGTTCAATTTGCATATTACCCTTTTATTATATAGGATAACTAATGAGTGAAATAGTAAGATAATTAAAGTATGCATCATGGTGATTTAATATACATATACATTGGGAAAGAATTTCTAGTGCCTAGTTAATTAACATATCTATCACTTTATGTGATATACAGATTAGGGTATGTAAAATACTCATGAAATAAAAAATATTAATAGACATATCCACTGTGTTCAAGGAAATTCAAAATAACAAAGCTAAGGATATCAAGCAAAATGTACTAAATAACTGATGTATATTTTGATAAACTATAATTTTATTAAGGAATACACCAATTCAATTAGAAATGTCATTTAATGCTCTCAATTTGCTCATATGGTTGTAGGGACTGACAAGCATAAAATGTGCAGAGTAGGCCAGCAGGATGGAGACTCAAGAAAGGTCTGATGTTTCTGTTTTAGTCCAGATTCTTGATGAAAAGCGGCTGGAAACTCCAGCAGGGTTTCTATGTTGAAGTCTTGAAGAGATTCTTTTTTTTTTTTTTTAAGGGAAACCTCAGTCTTTTTTGGAATAGAAGTCTACTTGACAAAGGAGCATAAACATTACGAACTTGCCAGAGAAAATAAACAAAACCCCCAATACTTTTCAAAGGGTTTATTGTTGGCTGCAGGACAGGGCAATTATATAGATACACTACAAATTGTCCTTAGCTGGGAAACTGAAGTGAAAGTGGCGAGTTCTTTTGATGTAACAAAAGAGAGAGAAGCCTGAGGAAGAGTGTTAATCAAAGATAATCTAACATAAGAGATGGAGGACAGAAAGATAAAACCTTTACCAAGATAAGGTGCAAAAGGTTCATCAGAAGAAGAACTGGATGAGACTGGGACATTCTGTCAAAATCTTTCCCCTGCAGAGCTATCCACAAGATTGAATGATTGCTTGGAGCATACACAGATACACAAATACTATCAACTCTTGAGAGTCAAAATATGACTCGTCCATCTCCTCAGAAGAAAAAAATTTTTACCATTTCAGTTGAATAGCAGCCAAATCCATTGTTTCTTAATGTTTTAAAAAAAAGAATTAGTCAAACCTAAGGATAAAATGTATGGATAGACATAGTAATTGAGTTCCAATGAGATCACGCAGCCTCAACTCAAATTGCAGTGATAAATAATCTATTAATCTGATAAGTCTATATTAAAGTAGGTGTTAGGGCATGCAACACACAACACAGGATGGAAAAAAAATAATGAATACCAATTCCAAATGCTTTCGAGTAAAAGTCCCAAGTCTGCCTCCCACTAGCTTGTGTGATCTTGGTTGTGTTACATAACTTCTCTAACTCAGGTTCCTCATCTGAACAATTGAGACAGGAACCCTGACTTTATACAGTTGTTGTGAGTATTCTTTAGCTAATATTTTGTAGGACCGCCTATCCTATTAATATAGTTTATGGAGAGTCTTATTAATTGTGGATAAATGTGTATTGACTTTACATTTACTCCCAGTTATGCTCTATTACCCTCTTCCTCCTTGCCTTTGTGGGAGTAGGGACAAGCTCCATTAATGTAATTTCAAGCTATTTTTTCAAACTTTCTCAAAAACTTTTGCTATTAAAGTAACAGTCACTTCAGGATCTTCAGTGGTGCTAAATTCCTCTCTCCTCCTCACAACCCCACCCTCCCATCCATCTGTCCCTAAAGTGGGTGAAAATCTAACAGTTCAGAGATGTGGCCTATTTCTCTCATACACACCCCACCACTTTGGGGACAGTATTTGCCCCGAAAGAAAATATGATCTTGCTGTCTATGAAGAATCTCCTTTGTCATACCTGCTGACCCACCCAGCTAGATGTCAAGGAAGAATTCAGTGTAAAAGACTAGTTCCACCTGTGAGGGCTCCAGCAGACTCTGCTGATGAGAGACTCATCCAAACTGAACATGTAGGTTCTGTGATTCCTATGTAAGATTTGCTTGTCCTCTCTGGCCTGTACCTTCAGCTGGATGCATCATTTCATACCTCTGTGATACTCTGTCCACTTTGCCCTTATCTGTGTTGTTGCCATTAAACTGAAATTCCCAATCCCACCTGGTATGATTGATTTGTGTGTCAATTTGGCGAGGTCATGGTGCCCAGGTGTTTTGTCAAACACGGGGTGTGAAAATATTTTTAGATGTCATTAACATTTAAATCAGGAGACATTGAGCAAAGTGCATTACTCTTCATAATGTGGGTGGGCCTCGTCTAATCAGTACATGAACTTAAGAGAACAAGACTGAAGTTTCTCCAAAAACAAAGAAATTCTCCTCAAGACTGCAACATAGAAACCCTGCTGAAGTGTCTAGCCTTCTTCCATGAGGAATTTGGACAAAAAATTGAAACAACTTTTACTTGAGTGTCCAGTCTGCTGTCTTGCTCTACAGATTTTATACTTGTCATCTCTGACAATCGTGAAACAATTTCTTAAACTCTCTCTCTTTCTGTTTATTGCTCTGTGTGTGTGAATATGCATATGTATATATACATATATATAGAGGTACATTGATATGTGTATATATTTATATATGTACTAGAGGCCCGATGCATGTAATTCATGCAAGAGTAGGCCTTTGCAGCCATGGCAGCTGCCTCAATCCCTCCCTCGCAGCCGCGCCTGGATCCCTCCCTCGCAGCCTGGGTCAGCTGCCTGGATTCCCCAGCTGCAGTCCCAGCTTGCTCCCAGAAGGACATCCATTTTTTTTTGGGTGTATGTATGTATATATATATATATGTGTGTGTGTGTATATATATGTGTGTGTGTGTGTATATATATGTATGTGTGTGTGTGTGTGTGTGTGTGTGTGTATTAGAGGCCAGATGCACAAAATTTGTGCAAAGGCTTTGGCCCTGGTCCCTGCCCGCCACCGCCACTGGGGTCCCCACCCACCATCACCATGACTGGGGGCCTCTGCCACCTCTGCCACCTCTGCCACCTCTGCCATGGCCCTCTGCCTGCTGCGGAAGGAAGGAAGGGTGTCTGGTCTAATTAGCATATTATGCTTTTATTATTATAGATATTTTTTCCTCTAAGGAGCTGGAAATTCAGGAGTGAGAAGATACTGCCCATCTCTGCCTGGTAGTGCTCCACCGTGATCCACCATGACATTTTTCAGCACACACTCTCTTATAAAAGATACCAGTCAGTTATTCACTAATATCAAACACCAAGCCAGGAAATAACATTCTTCTTTCCTCTTTTCATAATTGCTAGAAAATGTTATGTCATTACTTTAGTGTCTTTCTTCCTTTAGAGAGTGGACAGCAGAAGAGAGTTCTCAAGCAATAAGAGCAGTGCTTGGGGCATAATAGGTGTTCAGTGAGTATAAACTATAATTATTCACAGACACTTCACTACTCCAAAAGATAAGGGGAAAGGGAAGGGAGGGGAAGAAAGGGGTATGAAGATGGGATAATGCTAGTTTGGCTGGCTCTCTCAACACACATTTGTAAACTTCTTGGGGAAGAAGCTGGTACAATCACTTGCAGTTCTCAGAACTCAATATGTGGGATTGTTAGCATCTTTTCTCATAAGTCAAGGTATGAATAGTCAATTCCCTGTAAAAAGGGTCCCACTCAGCCATCAGGTTGTACTACTCTCTTACGTGTAAACCATAAACCAGATTACAAAACCAGATTTAAGCACTTGACTATCAAACACTGAGAAAATATCTATATCCTATCTAATAAAAGAGAAACATGGTAATTGGCGTACAACCACTACCCTTCCCATTGGTTAATCAGCGAGATATGCAAATTAACTGCCAGCCAAGATGGCAGCCGGCATCCAGGCAGCTTGAAACTAACATGAGGCTTGCCAACATTCCCCGCCTGCCTTGCAGGCCTCTGAGCCTGCAGTTTAAGAAACTGTGTCACAAATGCCACAGACTTCAGCCAGCAGGATTAGCAACATTGTAAGCAAAGGCCAAGGCCTCCAGGCACCGGGATCAGCGTGACAGGGGGCAGCGCCCAAACCCCCTGCGGCTCTGTGTGTGACAGGGGGCGGGGCCACAACCTCCATATCCACCCTGCTCTGTTCATGACAGGGAATGACACCCCAATCCCCTGATCAGCCCTGCTCTGTGCCTGATAGGGGGGAGCTCCCCAACCCACTGATAGCCCTTCGGCTGTGTGTGTGACAGGGTGCGGCGCCCCAACCACCCCCCCCACCATGGGCCCTGCTCTGTGTGTGACAGGGTAGAGCCATTACCTCCCCATCGGCCCTGCCCTGAGTGTGAGAGTGGCGGTGCCCCAACCCCCTGATCAGCCCTGCTCTGTGCGTGACAGGGTACAGAACCCCAACCCCCCTGATGGGCCCTGCTCTGTGAGTGACAGGGGGCAGTGCCCCAACCCCCTGATTGGCCCTGCTCTGTGCATGACAGGGGGGGGCACTGCAACCTCCCCATCGACCCTGCCTTGAGTGTGACAGGGGACAGTGCCCCAACCCCCCAATTGGCCCTGCTCTGAGCCTGACCAGGGGCTGCACCTAGGGATTGGGCCTGCCCTCTGCCACCCGGGAGCAGGCCTAAGCCAGCAGGTGTTATCTCCCGATGGGTCCCAGACTGCCAGAGGGCACAGGCCGGGCTGAGGGACCCCCTGCCCCCCAAGTACACAAATTTTTGTGCACCAGGCCTCTAGTATATATATAAAGAAGTAATATGCTAATTGGTCCTAACAGTGTCACAGTCATGACCACTAAGGAGGAGGCTGCCTGCACTCGTGCTGCGGGGCGTTGTTCCCAGTGATGGGGTGGAAGCAGGGAGGCACCCACAAGAGGCCTGGGCCTGGGAGGGTGGGAGTGACAGCCCGTAGCGCCCCCATCACCAGTCCTTCACTACCCACTGCTCACAATCAGAGCACCCTGCCGCTCACCTGCCTGGGGAAGGAGCACAGCGCAGCAGGCGGGAGGTTTCCACGCTCTCCTCTGGTGCCATGATGGGGTGGAGTCACGGCATTGCTCCAGAGATGGGCGGAAGCGGGGAGGCACTCAGAGAAGGCGGGCCCAGCCCGAGGAGACTCAAGGGACTGAGGGCAGAACTTCAAGCAGCCAGAGAAGGCCAGAGGGGTTAGGGGACTGGGCCAGGCATGCTGGAGCTCTGCGTGGAGAAGTTAGGGTGTCAGGGCAGGGCAGCAGGTGGGTGGGCAGGCCACATGATTTTGTGCACTGGGCTCCTAGTCCTTTAGTAAAAAGGTTACTTGGGTTGAATTCGGAAGCTCTGGCTTCTAGTTCTTTACATTGTCTTGGATAAATTACAGGTTGTAAGTCTCAGCTTTATTTTATAAATGAAAAAGAAATAGTTTGCAATGTTGCTGTGAGGATCAAATAGATACTCTATACCCAAGGACTTTGCATAGTATCATACAAGTGCTTTGAGATGCTCTACTCACCTTCATCTCACCAAAGAAAAGATGGATTGCTTTGTATTGATCAAAAACTGTGTCTTTGACAAGTTATATAATTTTAGTATAGCTTCAAAGCTATTTATGTTCCCTCAAGAGCCATACAGTGACATCATTCTTTAGCCAGACACAGGATGAGTTAGATCAATGTTTTGACAAATAGAATCCCCATTCCAGATGCTATAAAGCAGGGCTATATTATATAGTCTGCCTCCCCTTCTCCCACATATGCATTTAAATAACAGCAGGTGCACTCAGTGAGCTGAATGGGTGATTAATTGCCATCACTTATAAGTAGACAAGCACTGTCTATACTGAGGGCACTATTTAAGTACCACCACCAAAAAAAAAGTACAGCCTTAAAGAAGCAATTAAACCTTTTAGCTAAATGTTGTCAGAAAGAACAACTTAGCATCAATTACTTAAGCTATATTTTCAGTCTTCAAATTTTAAAAGGGCAGTGTTAAATGGTTCCGTGATGAATCAATTTATTATGATCAAATCATAGTAATGTCAGGAGAACTGAACTAAGTTCCATTCAAAATTGGCAATTCTTTGGGAGACATCCTACATTTATTGTTATGGAGGCTCTTGCTTGCTAGCATATTCTATTGAGTTTATAATGCCAAAATCATTGTTTCAAGGGCAATATGACACCAAAACATGGACATACCCCATGTTTTCAAATAGATTAAAAAGTACTCTTTTGATTAAAAGAAATGTAGGTCCTGTTGCTGGTAATCTTTGGACAATGCCTTACTGTAAAAGTAAAATGGTGTTATTTCAGGCAAGAATATTAATTAGGCTCCTTAGTATTCAAAATCAATTACCAATTCTGTCATTCATACATCTGATTACTAAAGTGTATGGTCATTTCTCTCTTTAATGATCATCACAGTTATTAACAGTTCAAGTGCCCTAAACGGTTTGGCTCAGTCGTCCTGAGGACTGAAGGGTCCCGGGTTAGATTCTGGTCAAAGGCACGTACCTTGGTTGCAGGCTCCTTCCTCGCCTGGGCCCTGGTCTGGGCGCATGCAGGAGGCAACCAATCAATGTGTTTCTCTCATATCAATATTTCTCTCTGTCTTTTCCTCTCTCTTCCACTCTCTCTAAAAATCAATAAAAATATATCCTCGGGTGAGGATTACAAAGAAAAAAACAAACAGTTCAAGTGCTCATAAAATATCAAATATGTCTTCAACCTAGGACTTAACATAATCTTCTTCAGACACAGTATTGAGAAATACAATAAGAGAATAGTAACTACCCATCTTTCTATGTTCTCATTGAAATATGACAATTACATTATCTTATGTTTCTTCTGTGGCTCTAACATTGCCTCTTTGTAGCCAACACATTAGTAAACCTTCAGTCACTGTTTCTCAAGTTAAAATGTCACACACATGCCCATCATGGTGTCCACCTAAAACTTCTACCCCAGTGGAAGGAGAGCAACACTAACTTTTCCCAAGTACAGGTATCCATTTCTGTGGTAGAACAGATCTTTCTACAAAGCAAAGCAAGAAGGCAAAGTGCTAGCCCATCCACAGCACACTTAGAAAGTTAACCTCAGGGAAAGAAACACAAGCTTTGAGACCATATGAAAATCAAAGAGATTAGAGTTGAACTGAGTCAACCTGCAAACTGTACCAGATGCAGAATCAAATGAGAAGGATACAGTAAACAAAGAAGCAAAGAGGCACCATTCTCAGCTCCTGTGAGAGTTCCTGGTACATGAGAGGGGCTCGGTAAGTGTTGATTGAGTGAATGAGGAAATAATGGGTAAGGAACGAGTGGAAGTTCAACTGGATAAAAGTGGGATGGTCATTGCCAGCCAGGATTTTATTTACCTGGTCATGTCTTATAAACATAAAACAAAATAAAAATAAAATCAATAACATCACTAAGTTAGCACTTACTGCCTTTGGGATTATTCCCCATGAATCTATTTGTATCAAAGCACCCTGTTTTTCAGCCTTGCCTATTTGGTGCCTACCTGCTTTAGATTCTTTTTTAGGCTTTGGCAGCCAGGGTCCTGGCCTTAGCTAGTAAATTCTCGAATCCAGAATGGTTAGCCTTAGTTCATGTCCTTGATAACCAATGTCCCATGGCTTTGGTAATGAGAAATATGGCAACTACCTTTCTGAGATGCCCTGACTTTGCTCTCCTCCCCATTTTTACCCGAGCACCCTTTATCTTTAATGTCCCATCCTACTCAATTTTCATTCAGTTTCGAGAATTTTCTCCCCACTGTGGTTCCTCATTTATAATGAAGCACTGGCAGGTTGTTTCAAGAGCACACTAGAGCTAGACAGCTCCAGTCACTTTGGGTCAGCTAACAGCTGAAATCTTGCATCTCCTGCTATTGGAAAAGGTCATAGCATTTATGCTGCTGTTCTAAACTTCACTTGCTGCACTTCCCATGAATACCTGTTGGTTATTCTGTGATTTTTCTGTTCGTAGGTCCATTGCATGTTGTCAGCTGCTTCATCTTCCCCTCATACACACACACACATGCCAACACCATGGCCTTGGGGCTGACGGTAATGTGTCCCTACTCACTGTATCTTTATGGTTCAGAGCGGTATGTTGTATAGAATACAATACTTTTCAAATATAGTTGCAACAATTCTATCACTATCAGTGGTGGCGAACCTATGACTTGCGTGTCAGAGGTGACACGCGAACTCATTTTTTTGGTTGATTTTTCTTTGTTAAATGGCATTTAAATATATAAAATAGATATCAAAATATGTCTTTGTTTTACTATGGTTGCAAATATCAAAAAATTTCTATATGTGACACAGCTCCAGAGTTAGGGTTTTTCAAAATGCTGACACGCCGAGCTCAAAAGGTTCGCCATCACTGCTCTATATGCTCACATTACAATGTGGCTTAGACACCATTCCCACCAAGAGGTAGGGTCTGTGTCCCTTTTTTTGAAACTATCCTGGGATGTTTTTTGTTTTGTTTTGTTTGTTTGTTTAACTGAATTTTTAAGTCAAGTATGGCTGAAATGTCATTAGTGAGCTGTGAAGCTGGGGCATAAAAGGCAGTACAGTTTCCATCTTTCCTGATGAAGACCTAGAACCAGAACAACTCGGCTGAACTGTGTCCCAGTTTCTAGCCTACAGATACCATGAGAGGTATTTTAAGCCCCTAACTTTTGAGCCAATCTCACTCAGTTGCACCATGTAGTGAATAAAATTGAACTGATCTGCGGTAGATTCTACACATCTTCTTCCAGTTCTTCTGCAAATTTACCTGCTGAGAATTTGATTGTTACTTGGCATAGTTTCTGTGGGAGTGATTGGCCTCTTCTAGTCATTTCTTTCCTGTTGTTTTGCAAATGATGGATAGCCCAGGTGAATTAATGGGGGGAGAAACTATAAATGATAATATAAATATTTCTCTCCTATGTACACATGTAGAGTGCTTCCTGTTTATTTAAAGTTATTTCACCATTTAAAGTCACACTGATAGCATAATAAGAGAGTTTCTTTGTGCAAAATATTTCTAGGTCCAGAAAAAATTTGACAGTGATTACAAGAAATTGTCATGTCTCATAACTTGGCCAGATGTGACCATTTAGATTCTTTCCCCTCTACATATTCACTTCTTTCCTTTTCTCAACAAGAACAGAGTATACTTTATCATGTTGTTTATGTTCAGTCTGACCCTGTGACTATTTTGGTGGCTGTGATGTCACTAGTTATGACACGAGCAGAGGTCTTGCAGAGCTTTGGCTGTCTACAATATAATACATCTCAGTTAATGTTTAGTCAATAGTAAGAGTAGTAGATTGCAATAAGAAAACATTATTTTCAAAATTATAAGGCACTATTATGGGTTAAATTGTATTCCCTCCCCAGAAGCATTGTATGTTGAAGTCCTAACCCCCAGGACCTCAAACTGTGACTGTATTTGGAGAAAGGGTCTTAAAAAAAGATTATTAAGTTAAAATGAGATCATTAGCATGGGTCCTAATTCATTATGACTAGTGTCCTTAAAAAAAGAGATCAGGACACTGACTCACCCAAAAGGAAGACCATGTGACCACAGAGGGAGAAGATGGCCATCTACAAGCCAAGTTGAGAGGTCTCAGAAGAAATTAACCCAGCTGACACCTCCATCTCACACTTCTAGCCTCCAGAACTGTGAGTAAATACATTTCTGTTATTTAAACTGCCTGTTTAAGCCACCTGGTCCATGATTCCATGATATTTTGTTACAGCAGCCCTAGCAAACTACTAGACAGGAATACAGATTCAATTCATGAGTGCATTGGTCTTATTTGAGGGTTTTTTTTAAACTAAAAGAAAAACAGCTTTCTATTCTATTATTACTTTCTTATTGATCCTTCCAAGTAGCTGCTTTAGATGTTGAAGTCTCTTGTATTTCAACTGAATGTGCCTAAATGGTATAACTCTCATTACAAAAATGTTTAATTGCTTGTCCATACAACAAGTCTCTGCTAAATATGGCCCAGCTTAAGAGTTCTCAGACTACATCAAATATATTGAACAATACCTTATTTATTTAAATATATGCATGCATATATTACAGTAGATATAAAAATGGAGCTTACAAGGTATGCATTACACTAATGGTTTTCATCATTTTCATATAATAGCCACCAAAAAATCTGTTGTCCAATCTGTGTGTCATACGATTAGCACATAACATTTGTGATCAATTAATTTTGCATTTCTCTACTGAACTACATTTGCCATCTGCTGGCTCACTAAAAAAATGATCAATCTGTTCAGCCATTTGCGTTGTGCTTTCGTCTTGCTGTCTCTTTGAAAAACTGACAATGTAAATATTCTATTTTGAAAGCCATTGACTAAATCATTATGTGGCAGCCCAGACATTTGCCAGGTTGGTGTTCACCAAATTTCTTTACAGCTGGAAATATACAATCTGTGTCCAACTCAATCATATTCTTTGGTGCCTGAGTCAGTGTGTTTATTGATATGACAAAGGGCGAGAAGGTGCATGTTGGATTTGAGAAAAATGCCTCCATTTAAGCCTCTCAACAACAGTGAGGTCCATAAGGCAGGTGAGGAACCTGCAGCACAGGAAGTAATGGAACTGAATACAAGGCTGTGACAAGAACACAAGGCATGTTCAATGGCAACATGCACAAGTCTTGGCTTTTCTTTCTCAAGCTCTGGGACTGCAAAATTGAAGATGTAGAGATGTTGGATTGAGGTCACATTCAGTCCAATGTGATAGGATTGTAGTATTTAGAGAATGTTAGAATATCAAAATAAAAGCTGCAAATACTGATAAAGCTTTTGGACCAATCCCTAGATCTTCTGTTATACTGTACTCATTAAACCTATTCCCTTTGGCATCAGGCAGGCCTGTGATCAAATGCTGAAGCTGTTCTGCTGTTATTCACTGATTTGGGACAAGTTACCAGTGTCTCTTAGTTCCAACGTCCTTATCTATAAAATTGGCATAATAATGGCCCATGCTTCATAATACTTTTTGAGTATTAAATTAGATAATCCACTTAAGTCCTTGTAAATACTAATATAATGTGTGAGATATTAAAAACTATTGTTATCATGCTATTACTTTTCTTATGCCTCCTCTTAATAATATTTTTAAAATATATATTCTTATTGATTTCAGAGAGGAAGGGAGAGGGAGAAAAAGTTAGAAACATCAATGATGAGAATCATTAATTTGGCTAATGCCCCACACTGGGGAATGAGCCTGAAAACCGGGCATGTGCCTTGACTGGGAATCAAACTATGACCTCCTTGTTCATAGATCGACACTGAGCCACACCAGGATTAGGTGTTGTTTAGGCATCATTTTTTAAAATCCTTGCCCGAGGATATTTTTCCATTGATTTTTAGGGAGAGTGGAAGAGAGAGGGAAAGACAGAGAGAAAAATCCATGTGAGAGAAACATAAATTGGTTGCCTACTGCACAAGCCCTGACTAGGGCCTGGGCCAGGTAGGAGCTGTAACCAAAGTACATGCCCTTGACAGGAATCAAACTGGGGACCCTTCCGTTTTCAGGCCGACATCCTACCTACCCAACCTCCTAGGGCTAGGCATCATTTATAAGGGACTTTTTTTTTACCCTTAGTTTTAGCTTACTTGTTTCACAAACAATGCTTTCACCCAGTTCAGATCTTCTCATATACAATACACAAGACAATTATTCTACTGTAGGGCTTATAAAGACAGGAAAGTATTCGTGAAAATGAACTCATTCTGTGGAATTCAATATGTGTAATTATCTAACCATCAAATGCAATTAACTAAAGCATAGAGAGAGACAGGTAGACATATGTGTATGCAACACACACAGTCAGGAGCTGTAGCTAATGGGCACATGACAGTGCACAGTGTTTTTGCAGTTAATCAACAATGCCTGCCAATTACTTTATTAAAAATTCTTTGCTTATGAGCACAGATGATAGAGTCTCTGTTATTCTGATATTGGTTTCTGCATCGCCCTCTGATTCATTACTGCAGCCAACACTAAAACATCCACATGAGTTGCCCTACTTAATGAAGAATTCATCACTTTGCAAATTAGAAATTGCACACTAACGGCAGAGAAATCTGAGGTCCCCTGGGCTTCTACTGCACATGTTTCATCAGATTCACTTCCCTGGATCTAGTTGGTTCTCTGCTTTCTCTTTTATATGTCAGGGAGGCCCTGGAATTGGGGAAGGGGGTGTCACTCTCCACCAATATACATTCAGGCAGTGAATTTGTTGTTAACAAAACCTAGTATAAAAACACCTAGAAAAAAATATTTACCATGCATTTCTTATTGGCTTTAGAGAGGAGAAAGGATGACTCTGAACCCAATAAATATTAGCACGTTAGTCATATAACCTTTGCTTTATGGTGTTCCATCTCTTTCACAGTTTCCCCCTCTCACTACCTACAGCAACACGGTTTAAAGATTATTCATTGGCTGCCAGGGCAGATATCCCACTCTTTACCTTCTCTGTTGCCAGTTACACACCAATGGTTCTGTACCTCTTTGAGTTGCTCTCACATTTATGCTTAATTTTCTCCAAATAAAAATTTTGTTACAAAATCTTATCTAATAAAAGAGAAACATGCGAATTGACCGTACATCCGCTACATCCGCAAGCCACACCCACAAGCCAATTAGGAGCGAGTATGCAAATAAACCTAACCAAGATGGTGGCAGCCATGGAGCTGGAGCGAACAGGAGGCTTCGGTTGCCCCTGGCGATGGAGGACGCCAAGCTTCCCTCATGCCCTGGCCAGCTGTGGGATCCACTCAAGGCTACAAAGTTTCAATTATAGAAGATAAATAAATCCCAGATACCTGCTTCCAGCGGGCGTGGCCTCTGCTCAAGGAGGGTTGGGAGCCTGGGTTGCCTGGGGCCAGGGCCAGCTGGCAAACAGCCATCAGCCCCTCACCCAGGCTGGCCAGGAACCCCATCAGGAACCCCCACACTGAAGGGGGTGTGGCCAGCTTGAAAACAGCCCTCAGCCTGTCACCCAGGCTGGACACCTAGGCTACAAGCTGGAACAGCATGTTACTGTACTAAATACTATAGGTAACTGTAACATCATGATGTTTGTGTATCCAAAGTTAAGATGGCATAGTAAAAATACAGTAAAGATAACATCTGTATAGGGAACTTACCATGAATAGGGCTTCTAAGACTGGCATTTGTTCTGGGTGAGTTGGTAAGTGAATGTGAAGGCTAAGGACTTTGCCATCTATTGATGTATACTTCGTAAACACTTTTCCCCCAGCTGCCTTCTGACAGGGTCAGAAACAGAACATGGAAGCTGTCAGTGCTGCTTCATAAACATGTGGGCTAGGGATAGTGAAGAGAAACTGGCTTGGTAAGACCAAGATCACCCTAATAGTGACAGTCAAGAGAGACTGGCAGTCAAGAGAGAGTGACAGGTGGCCTGACACCAAGATGGAGAGATAAAGGAACACAGAGATTGCCATGGCAAAGTGATTTTGTCTACTGCATGTTAGAGCAGTGGCCAAATTCATAGATTAAGTGGTATTCATAAAAAAGATGTTTAACATGAAGATGGTAGAACTACAGACTCCTTCCTTCTCCTTTCCCTTCTCCTCTCCTCTCTTCTCCTCTCCCTTCTCCTCCTCCTTCTCCTCTTCCTTCTCCTTTCCCTCTCCTCTCCCACCTATGCTGCCCTATGATGGGAATTGAACCTGGGACCCTTCAGTCTGCAGACTGATGCTCTATCCACTGAGCCAAACCTGTCAGGGCTCTTTAGAAGGAAGATAAAACAACTTCAAAAAGAATGATGTATATAACGGATAAATTTCCAGAGCATTCACAGAGCCATTTATGTTGCAAGTCTTCCTTCCTGAATTGTTTTCAATTTTCAATTGAGGGGTTATTTTAAAGTAAATAGATGAACCTGGTGAAAGGGAAAAAGAGAGTGAGGAGGGAGTGTGGGAAAGAGAGGCTTTGTAATGACTTCCATGTGAGGACAGCCTGGGACCCCTTTCTCCAACCTCATCTCCTTCCATCCTTTCTGTCCCTTTATGGTTGGAACACATCATAATTCCCCAACTTGTACACTATTTCAAGCCTCTGGGGTCTTACTTGAACTGCTCTGTGTCCATGTAGAGTTCTTTTTCCCTCTTTTTGGTATGGATTCAAAACCCTCTGCCTTTCTCCTTTCTTTCTTCTAGGGAAAAAGAAAAGAGGAAAAGAGCCCTGACTGGTTTGGTTCATTG
>NW_006294876.1:4110832-4113223 GCF_000327345.1 Myotis davidii | reverse complement strand
GCAAAGTGAAATAAACCAGGAAGTGAAAAAAAAACACACCACATGATCTTACTCATTTCTGGATAATAAAGAACATTATAACTTAATGAACAAAAAGATAGATATAGAGGCAGAGAGGCATCGAACAAACTGTCAAATTACAGCGGGAAGGCTGGAGAGTTTTGCAGGGGTGGGGGTAAGAGATCAATAGAAGGACTTATATGCATGCATATAAGCATAACCAATGGACACAAGACACTGGAGGCGGGGAGGCAGGGCATATGCAGGGGGTGGGGAGGCCGGGGGAAGGTCAATGGGGGCGAGGGGGAGAACTGTGCACTACTATTTGTAATACTTTAAACAAGACAATAAAATTTAAAAAATAAAATTTAAATTAAAAAAAAAGATCCAGGAAGGTAGAACTTAGTAAAACCAGTGGGTGTATCAATTTCTAGGACACAAAGAAATTTCTAGGGCAATTATAGCCTGAGTAAAGGTTGACAGATGTCAAAGCCAGCCTGCAAAAGTCTGGAAAAAGTGATCAAGGATAAAGTGACCGAAAAATGTGTAAGACAATTCTTACAAGGCTTTTAGGCCATCAAGGAAATTTGATTTAGAACACAATTGTCACAATAATTAATAATTAAGTACCATAATAAGTATCACTAAGTCAATCACAGATTTCCAAAAGTCACTAAATCTTCAAAAGTATTATAACATGAAAATGGCACTAGTCTAGGAAACAGAAGGTATAACTTCTAATTTCAAACATTAACTGTGAGAGCACATTCATTGGGGAATAAAAGTAGTTTTGAAAATGGAAAACTACGGAAATATAATTTTGGATCATCCTTCCTCAAGGTACCTATGAAGACGTGGAGAGGATTTAGGAGAGAAAGGAAAGCTAAATGTCTTGTCCAACCAATGGGTTCAGGAACAATCATCCTTTATCAATGAGTAGAGGGCTGAAGGGATCCTTCAAACCAGTAACAGAAACATGTAACCAGGCACAGTCTGACTCTGGTAGTAACTGCAAGGAAGTAATTTATTACAGTCAGGCTACAGGGAAAGTTGGCATTGACTTGGTCCACATGTCCCCTCCCATGAACTGCCTCCAGATGTCAGCTAGAACTGAGCATCATGAAAAAGTTAAACAAGCTTGAAACACCGAGAGAGTCGGCCTGAGGCAATTTTAAGGGAAAAGATCAAATGTGAGGACAGGAATTCCAGGGACCCACAGCTTCAAATGGTAAGCTCTCCCATCTGACTCCAAATACCCTAAAAACAGGAATATACCTCCAATTCACTTATTCAACAAATAGACTCCATGCTAGGTGTTAGAGATGAAAGAGTAACTATTATTCATCATAATAGCACCAACACTCAGAACAGAATAAACACAGTTTTGATTGCGAGAGGGTTTTACTTACAGGTGAGGAGGGCCAACTAGGGCTCAGGAGAAAAATCTTTATGAGCCAATGTGAAAACATCTTTCAAGCCAGAAGCAGCTGATCTATTAGCCCACACCTTGGGAGAAAAGCAGAGAACAGTTTCCAGTAGGAAGCAATTAGGAACAAAGCAATTGCAACTTGCCAAGTAATACAAAGACAATAATAATTTAATCTTTTTGAAATAATTTTATTGATTTCAGAGAGGAAGGGAGAAAGAAAGAGAGATAGAAACATAAATGATGAGAGAGAAACATCAATGATGAGAGAGAATCATTGATCAGATGCCTCCTGTGACAGAACCTATACCCTCCACCTGCGAGTTCAGAGCCCTTCCCACTACACCATGGTTCTATATCCTCAACTGTTCTTTGCCCTTCCTCTTCTTGCTTCCCCTCCTTTTCTGAGTGCCACTCTGAGAGAGAGTGGTGGGCACAGAGAAATACAAAGGACAAGAACGACTCAAAAGATAAAACTTTCCATTATGAGTAGAAAACAACTTCCCCTGGTCCAGGCAAGAAACCCTGGATAGGATTTAGAATGTGGAGGTAGTTGAAACATGAAGGATAGAAGTAGAATGACCAAATCTCATCTGCAACTGGACAGAGTGGAGCATGGATCAGAAAGTCACAAATATATTCAATTCTATGCTCTTGTACATTCTAGGATACTTTTTCTTGGCTTTGGGGGGGGGGGCACAGAAAACAGGGTTTGCTTTTTTTTTAAAATGTAACTTTATTTGCATCCACAGTATACCCTAAACAAACTCCAACTTCAGAAGCATCTGGTTGATTCTTTTTTAAATTTTTAAAAAAATCTCTATTGTTGAAAGTGTTACAGATATCCCCTCTTCTTCCCCATTGATCCCTTCTAGCCTACCCCTGCCCCCTGCCCCAGACCTTCACCACACTATTATCTGTGTCCATGGGTTATGCATATATGCCTGCAAGGTCTTTGGTTAATT
>NW_006294876.1:4108951-4109872 GCF_000327345.1 Myotis davidii | reverse complement strand
GGCAATCAGGCAGGGCGGCGAGCAGTTAGGGGCAATCAGGCAGGCAGTCGAGTGGTTAGGGGCAATCAGGCAGGCAAGCGGTTAGGAGCCAGGAGTCCTGGATTGCGAGAGGGATGTCCGACTGCTGGTTTAGGCCCGATCCCTGTAAACCGGCAGTAGGACATCCTTTGAGGGGTCCCAGATTGGAGAGGGTGCAGGCCGGGCTGAGGAACACCCCCTTCCCCGTGCACGAATTTCATGCACCAGGCTACTAGTTTAATGATAATATTCAGTGTGGCACCTTCTATTTATTGCCTTTGAAGAATTGAGCAAGGGCTGGATGAGCTGTCTTATTCTGCTATGACAAAACGGATCTTCCATAATGGTTCTTTTATTCTTACCCAACCTGGACACAGCTACCAGAAAGCGTCTGAAAGCTGTTCGAATTATAGTAAATGACACCTATTTCCTCAATATACTCACCTGGACCACTGCAAAGTACCCACCCATTTATCCTGAACTGTATGAGACACTAGTCAATGTCTCCAGATTATGATACATTAAAAAATAGGTATAAACTTTTGAGTACGATACCTAAAGGTCAGGTATCCTGCAGTTCTTTTACTCTCTGCTTCAAACAGTACACACCAATCTATATATTATCACACTGTTTTAACCTGTGTATTAGTTCCCATTGTTACTGCAACAAATTTCCACAAATTTTGTGGCTTAAAACAACACAAATTAATTTTCTTACAGTTCTGGAGGTCAGAAATCTGAAATGGGATTCACTGAGCAAAAATCATGGTGTTGGCAGGGTGCATTCTTTCTGGAAGCTCTAGAGGCAATCTGCTTCCTTGCCCTTTCTGTCTCCTAAGGGCCACCCACATGCCTTGGTTCATGACACTTTCCCCATTTTCAAAGCCAGTAACATTGGGCTGT
>NW_006294876.1:4108626-4108883 GCF_000327345.1 Myotis davidii | reverse complement strand
CCTCACACACCCAGATAATCCAAGATAACCTCTCTATTTGAAGGTCAGCTAATCATCAACCCTAATTCCATCTACAATCTTAATTCTCCTATGCATTGTAACCTAGCACATCTATCGGTTCTAGGGATTAGGATGTGGACATCTTGGGGGGCATTATTCTGCCTATCATATCCTTTCAAGTATGTGAGTATCTTAAATGTTTAAGTAGTTTGACACCCCTATTCCAGGGAGAAGCAGGCACAAAAGAGTTTTATCTG
>NW_006294876.1:4101575-4108320 GCF_000327345.1 Myotis davidii | reverse complement strand
TCTCTCTCATCATTGATGTTTCTACCTCTCTCTCCCTCTCCGTTCCTCCCTGAAAGCAATAAAAATATATCTTTTAAAAATATGAATTATCCAGTTACAATTTTTTACATGTTTTCTCAAAGGAACTTTTTGAAGTTGTATTTGTTTATTTGTTTGTTTACTAGTTTGTTGTTTTTATTAATCCTCACCAGAGGATATTTTTTCCATGATTTTTAGAGAGAGTAGAAGGGAGAGGAAGAGACAGAGAGAAACATCGATGTAAGAGAGTCACATTGATTGGTTGCCTCCTGCATGCACCAGGACTGGGGAACCTGCAACCAAGGTACGTGCCCTTGACCAGAATCAAACCCAGGACCCTTCAGTCCACAGGCCAACTCTCTATTCACTGAGCCAAACCGGCTAGGGTACAAAGTTTTGATAATTGCAAAGTTCTATTAATTTTGCTAATGTGAAATTTATATTTCAAAGAAAGTAACAATAAGTTTGGTGAGACTTGCTTGAGAACAATAGCTTGCTAATGTTTATTTCTATCTTTTTTTAGGAAAAAATTAAAATCCTTTAATGAATGTTTAATTTTCTTAGAGATAGTCTATAAGATTAAGTTTAAGTGAGGCTCTCCCAATACATTTGAAAAAGTGGTTAAAGACACTAAAGTTACTACAGTTCATTTGAATGATAGCATGTATTACGTTATAAAAACCTATTGACAAGGATAAAGGTTTCTAGAAAGAAGCATAACATA
The DNA here is from genome assembly GCF_000327345.1 of Myotis davidii. Lineage (NCBI taxonomy): Eukaryota > Metazoa > Chordata > Mammalia > Chiroptera > Vespertilionidae > Myotis > Myotis davidii. The sequence continues at coordinate 4,107,578 of NW_006294876.1, read as the reverse complement.
CATAACATTTTTAAATTTATACTTACCCCGAACTTTAATTTTAAAAATAAAAATAAACTTACAAATTATATTAAAGTACTAAGGATTAGAAATCTAATTCACCCCCAGAAGCACACGACAATCAAATGTGACCTTGCTAAGCATTCTTTGTTCGTCTGCATGGTGTTGTCCCAGGAGTTTTTGGTTTGAAGAGAAATTTGGAAGTTTCAAAATTAAATCCTTGCTTATTTCCCAACTTCCATCCTGAAGGAGTATGGTCTGGCCAATGAATTTGTGTTCAGTAGTTTGACATGCCAATACTCTAAATAGAAAATTGGCAGTCTTGCTCTCATTAAGATTTGTTCTACAATTTGAAACAAACCCAGGAAATACTGCCCTGATATCCATTGGAATATTTTCTATATTAAAGTAAAACCTACAGAAGGATAAGCGGCATAAGCAGAAAAAATGTTTGTACTGTTTTCCTGTCCATCATGTATGAAGTGGCAGGACCTTTCTCACTTCCTCCTTACACCTATTTCCTCCATCCCTGATAACTGCACAAAAGAAAAATTATGTGTTTGAGCTAAGTATTGTTCTCTAGGGAGTATCCAAAATACTCCTGAGACTGTATGATGTAATCAAGATAAATTCTTATAATAATAATTATGATGATTAAAATATAACTAACACTATTGTTATATAGAAAACATCATTGGATCTTCCCCATTTTCCCAATGAGACAAGTTTCATTATGTCTCTTATTGGCAATAAAAAGGGATTTTGGCAAAAGAAGGAGGTCAGATTTCTGGATCAGAAAGGAGTTTGAGATGTTAATAATAGAATTCCCTCTCACGAGTTTAAGGAGAGAGGAAGTCCCTAAATAATATAGGTAGCACACGGACTTTCCATGAGGGTCAAGAACCACTCTTGGAGGTAACACAGCCAGTTTAGGCGGCCAGGCCCCACCGACAGACTGCGGCAGTGGGGTCTGGCTGCTGCTGTCAGTGGCATGGGCACAGGAGCTTTCCAATTGCTACCTTGAAAAGACAGAACTCTCCATCCACTACATGGATTCCTCCTTCCTCAGCTCACTCTCTCCTAAAATAAAATTTTAGTCACATGTGTCCTAATGATGGAGCTGAGGTCATGTGTTGAGCTCCAGCTGCAAAGGAAGTGGGAAACTGATTTCCTGGCTCCTGCCTTAAGAACACAGAACTCACAAGATGGGAGGGTCTCACATAGGAGGGACATTCAAGTGGTGCTAGGTATCTAAAAATGTATTCTAAGTGTCTGCTACATAGGGAGCTTTAAATAAATACCTGAAGGCCCTTAAAATGCTAAGAAAAATAACAAAATGTGTATCAAATATTGGTACTTACTGCTTTCTAATTGGTCTCTCCGATAGTGCCCTATACATATATTTGACACAGTGTGCATGGATTCTAGCATCCGGTGACAAACAAAGTGGTCATCTCAGAACTCCAGCTGGTCTTTTAAAGCTGTAACTAGGCTTAGAGACCTTCTGAGTCAGATGATTCATTTGCTGTGTGCATAGAGATTGAATAAATTGGCAAAGCTGACCCAGATAATCAGTTGTAGAGCTAGAACCGAAATGATGCAATTATGCACACTCAACTTGACCTTCACTTTGGGTTTCTCTGGCATCATGTGCTAGATGAATCGGTCTGACTTTTGGATTCAATTTGCATTTTCAGCAGTTCTATAATCCCCTAATTCTATTGTTTAGATGAATATCTTGCTTAAACCTATATCATCTGCCCCTTGCACAACCAATTCTTTCTCAAACCAAGTCTAATCTGCACTGGACCCCAGATTGTCCACACACTTCTATGCTTTTGAGTCTTGATTTATGCTGTCTCATTTGCCTAGCCGTGGTCGGCTAACTGCGGCCCGCAAGCCAAATGCAGCTCTTTGGCCCCTTGAGTGTGGCTCTTCCTAAGCCTCAGGAGTACCCTAATTAAGTTAATAACAATGTACCTACCTACATAGTTTAAGTTTAAAAAATTTGGCTCTCAAAAGAAATTTCAATCATTGTACTATTGATATTTGGCTCTGTTGACTAATGAGTTTGCCGACCACTGTCCCTCCAGATTTATTGATTGCAATGATCTATTAGTTCTTAGAAGGTAAATCAAGTATAACTTAAATCTATTCCAATACACCAGACTCAGGCCGTCCCAATGGTTTACTAAGTGTGTGTGTATATGTGTTATTACATTATAGCTCTGTTATTCTTTTGCAGATATGTGTCCTTCAACAATGTATCTTTATTCATCTTTGAATCCATCATAATTAAAATATTGCTTTATCCATAAGGCACCATCAAATGTTTGCTGAGTGACTGACTCTCTCCTTCAGTCCAGCTTATATGTGAAACATCCTTGAAACAAGACTCTGGGTGCATAAGTATATAAATATTAAATATTTTGTGAATTTTATTATGTAAACATTCTTACTAAGCCTTCTATGGCTTTCAGTATGCCTAATTTTCAGGAATATCTTAATTTAAGGTTCACTTTTAAATATTTTATTGGTTTTTTTTACAGAGAGAAAGGGAAAGGGATAGAGAGTTAGAAACATCGATGAGAGAGAAACATCGATCAGCTGCCTCCTGCACACCCCGCACTGGGGATGTGCCTGCGACCAAGGTACATGCCCTTGACCAGAATAGAACCTGGGACCCTTCAGTCCACAGGCCAACACTCCATCCACTGAGCCAAAGGGGTCAGGGATAAGGTTCACTTTTAAACATTGCCAACAGCATTGCTTGAGAAATCAAAACACAGTTTATTATGTAAATTTGAGTTATTTTAAGGCTGTCTTTCAGCTCATTGTTTTAAATAAAACTAGTATATCTCCAAAAACCTTATAATAGAAAAATAGAAGCGATTGTATCCATACCATGAGTGAATGAAATGAGTGAAATAATGTTTCAAGACTTGAATGGAATATTAACTGGAGAATTTGCTGAGTCAACTTTTTTATTCCAGTTTGATTCAATAGTCATATTTCAAAATAAAAGAGATTAAATCTCTCAGGAGCAAATTAAGATTACAAAGAAAATGACTAACATGTTTCTAATGCAGGGATCTCAAAGCATGGTTAAATAATAAATATAATTTCATCAGACAATAGTCTATCAACTGTTGGGCACTAAAATTTGATGTATAAGAGTTTGTAAACATCAGTGATCTGAACCCCTGTATTCCTGCAAGGAATTTCTAACATCACCTCTGCATTCTGTAGAATTTAGAGAATAGCAGTAAAACTCCCCAGTGTGCAGCTCATTCCTATTAGATAAGAAGTCTGTGATGGTATGGCAGGCTTTTACCTTGATGCCTTTAACTCAAAAGCTGATTGTAAGAGATCTTAATGGAGCTAGATAGTAAATTAATGACCTCATTCATCACACCAATGGGCTTTTTTTCAATTAAGCAGAATTCAAGACTGTCTATTTTTTTAAATGTAACCTTCTTATTTCATCTGTCAAGGTAGGGCTTGTATTTGCAAAAATATGTCAAGCTCTCCTACCTTTATAATGTGAGAAGAGAGGCAAAGGTAGTTGACATAATAATGAATTTAAACAAAGGTCAGTTGGCTGGAACAATAGACTGGGTTTATATGCTGAGGAGCAGAACGTTACTCTTGGTTTCTGATATAATTTAGACAATAACGGAAGCATATATAGGAGGAAGGGGTGGTTTAAAATCTTTCAAGATCGAAGAGGTTAACATTTAAAAATACTTTTAAGGTTATATCAGTTAGCTAGGGCTGCCATACAAAATAACACAAGCTAGGGGACCTAAGCAACAGAAGCTTATTGCCTCATATTTCTGGAAGGCAGAAAGCTGATCTCAAGTTGTTCCAGGGTTGGCTCCTGAGGCCTGTGAGGAACCCTGTCCAGGCCTCTTTCTTTGACTTGCAGGTAGCTGTCTTCCCTCTGCAGCCCTTCACAGCAGTTTCCCTCTAGGCTTGCCTGTCTCCGTGTGAAACATGCCCTTTTTATAAGGACACAAGTTAAATTGGATGCACCCTAAAGACATCACTCTAACTTGATTTTCTGTATAAAGACATTATTTCCAAACACAATCGCATTCAAAAGTACTGAGGGTTAGAATTCAAACAGACTTATTTTGGAAGACACAGTTCAAATGATAACAATAGTGCCATGTAATAATTACTTTGTCTAAAAGTTCTTTCAACTTAACCTCTATATTGTTTCTGCAAGATCTATTCCTTTGCCTTCCCACTATTGTTACCTTAGTTAAAAGTGCTCTCACTTTAGCAACTATAGTAATATCCATTTTAATAACGTTGATTATTGTACTTCCTCCAAGTCATTCTACAGAACACTGCAAAACAAGTCTCCCTAATATATTATTACCCCCTCTGCGGAATATTTTCTCACTGGACTGCCCCGAGTCTTATATAGTCTTCTCCAAACTCCTCAGCCCTCACTCAGTACCTGTCTCAGGGCACTTAGCACATTATTTCATGTTGCAGTTATCTGGATAATTCTTATTTTTCTTACAAAATTACTGGCCCTGGGAGCAGGAATAAGGTTTCATTAATTTAAAAAATCCATGAAACAGAAAACAAGTCTTTAAAAAATACATGTGTTGCCAAGACCGGTTTGGCTCAGTGGATAGAGCGTCGGCCTGCGGACTGAAAGGTCCCAGGTTCGATTCCAGTCTAGGGCATGTACTTGGGTTGCGGGCACATCCCGGTGGGAGATGTGCAGGAGGCAGCTGATCGATGTTTCTCTCTCATCGAAGTTTCTAGCTCTCTATCTCTCTCCCTTCCTCTCTGTAAAAAAATCAATAAAATATATTTAAAAAAAAATACATGTGTTGAATGTCTTTTATTATTAGTGGTAGAGGTTACCTTTATCATTGGATGGTAGCATCAAAAGTATTATCTTTATTTCAATATGCTTTGCTGCATTTCCAACCTTTGTAGAAATAGATTATCCTGTTATAAAAATAGAATAATTAAAAATTGTTGTTTTGCAACTTATCTTAATATGGATAGAGATCACCACATGTAAGTAAACAGAAGCAAAAGAGAAATGTCCTTATTAATAAAGCTTATTCATCATAAAGAACTGAGAAATCTTAAATGATATATCACAAAAAAATCTTGTTGGCCATCCTCTAAATGAAATTCTCACCTGAATGCATTTTATTTTATACTCATCCCCTTCAGTTATATAATGTAGTATTTAAATGGTTCTTTAAAATGTAGTCAGCTCTGGCCGGTGTGGCTCAGTTGGTTGGAGCATCTTTGTGTGCATCAAGGGGTCACAGGTTGCGATTTTCATCCCCCTGTCAGGCCACGTGCGTGAGGCAACAGATCGATGTTTCTCTCTCATATACATGTTTCTCTCTCTCTCTCTCTCCTCTCTCTCTCTCTTTCTCTCTCTCTCTCTCTCTCTCTCTCTCTCTCTCCCCCTCCCTCCTTCACCCTCCTTCTCATCTCTCTCTCTAAAATCAATAAAAAATAATGTCCTTGAGTGAGAATTAAAATATCCTATACTAGAGGCTCAATGCATGAAATTCATGCAAGAGTAGGCCTTCCTTCCGCTGACTGCTGGCACCAGCTTCCCTCTTGCACCAGGGACCCGGGCTTCCCTTGCAGTCCTGGATTCGTCTGGAAGGTCATCTGGTCTAATTAGCATATTATGCTTTTATTATTATAGACTAGAGGCCCGGTGCACAAAAATTTGTGCACTCGGGGAGGAGGGGCGTCATTCAGCCCAGCCCGTGCCCTCTCGCAGTCTGAAACCCCTCATGAGATAACAACCTGCTGGCTTAGGCCTACTCCCGGTGGCAGAGGGCAGGCCCAATCCCTAGGTGCAGCCCCTGGTCGGGCTCAGAGCAGGGCCAACTGGGGAGTTGGGGTGCCACCCCCTGTCATGCACAGAGCAGGGCGGATTGGGAGGTTGTGATGCAACCCTCAGTCATGCTCAGGGTAGGGCCAATTGGGGGGTTGGGGCACTGA
>NW_006294876.1:4071648-4101253 GCF_000327345.1 Myotis davidii | reverse complement strand
TATCTGGTTTGTTTGGGTTCTATAATCGAAACACTGTTTCAACTCCAGCTCTGGTTTTGGGGTTTTGTTTAGCTTCTATATTTGTAACAATGTTTCAAGCTGCAAGCTCAGAGGCTGGCAGCGGCATGCGGGGAACGTTGGAGTCTTCCATCGCTGAAGCAAGCAAGCCTCATCTTCGCTTCAAGCTGCCTGGCTGCCGGTCGCCATCTTTGCTGGCAGTTAATTTGCATATCACCCTGATTAGCCAATGGGAAGGGTAGCGGATGTACTGCTAATTACCATGTTTCTCTTTTATTAGATAGGATAATAAAACCCTAATATGCAAATCGACCACATGGCAGAACAACCAGTTGCTATGACATGCACTGACCACAGGGGGGCAGATGCTCAAAGCAGGAGCTTCCCCCTGGTGGTCAGTGCGCTCCCACAGGGGGAGCACTGCTCAACCAGAAGCTGGGCTCATGGCTGGCGAGCGCAATGGCGGTGTAGAGAGCTTCTCCCACCTCTGTGGCAGCACTAAAGACCCCTCAGGGGCTGTCCAACTGGCAGACATCCCCCTGAGGGGTTTTGGACTATGAGACAGTGCAGGCTGGGCTGAGGGGACCCCTCCCTCCGCCCCCAGTGCATGAATGTTGCGCACTGAGCCTCTAGTATACCAGAATTTATATATATTCAAAGATGAGTATAAAATAAAAATTTTGCACAAAATAAATATTTTAGGGTCCCATTGACTTTACTCAATTGTTTCCATCAATTTTAAAATATGTTTTTTTTAAATATACTAGCCTCTGTGATAGTTGGACATGTCTGACAATTTCTTTCACATGTTGTGTTGTTGATGTTGTCTATGAATGCTTGAACTTGGTCATAGTGGTTTGATTGTCAATTTAATTGAACAGTGTTCATTTTTGGTAATACCCACATGAGTTTTATATCTATTTAAAATGTATCCTAAAATATTACTTTGTGATTCAACATTGAACTAAATCTCAGTTTAATTGAGCTATAATTGACAAATACCATTGTATAAGTGTAATGTGTACAATATAGTGATTGGATATATGTATTTATTGTGAAATAATTACCTCAATAAGTTTGGTTAACGACCATATTAATTGGTTAACATTCACATAATTACCTATTTTTTCTCTGTACTGAGAACTTTAAGATATAATCTTTTAGCAACTTTCAAATATATAGAACTGCATTATGAGCTACAGTCATCATGTTGTGCAATAGATGCCCAGAATTTTGTACCTTATGAAATTTTATACCTTTTGACTACCTTTATACATTTTGCCTCTACCCCACCTCGGGAATCCACAAATTCAATCTCTGTTTCAATTAATTTAGTTTCTTATATTTTATATGTAAGATCATACAGTATTTTTCTTTTTCCGTCTGACTTATTGCTCATAGCACAATGCTCTCAGAATCCATCCATGCTTCTACAAATGGCAGAATTTCTTATTTTTTATGGATGATTAGTATTTTATTATAGATATCACATTTTCTTGATCCATTCATTTGCCATTGGACATGAAAACTGTTTCTATGTCTTGACTAGATTGTAAATAATTCTGCAGTGAACATGGATGTGCAAATATCTCTTCAAGAGAGTGATTTTGTTTCATTCAGATATATACCTAGACATATGTCTTGCACAAAAACAAGAGTTTTATAGAAACTAAGGGAAGATAGAATCCACAGAGATATAAAGCTTTATTAAATTTTTATTGCTGAGATATGTACAATAGGACTGCCCACCACACATCAAGCATGCAACTGAGTCAGGATAAATGGATACACATCTCTAGAAAGGGTACAAAGATATTTCAAAATAATAATGGTGTGATTAATTAATCAACTATAAGAAAACTCTTACAAAAAAAGTAAAATAAAATGTCTCAATGAGAAGGCATGATTGTGTTATATTTTAAGCAGAAGTGGGTTTTTTTTTCTTTTTTAGTGGATGATTTCCCTGATAATGGATGTCAAATTAGATTGAATGAAACACAGTAACTGCCAACAGAAGAATCCAAGAAATATTTTAAGATGAATAGCCCTTGTTTTATTACTCTGGAGGCTGAGGAGTACCCTACAACAGTATTCAGCATACTGGATCTACCACAATGCTTCAAAGTTCAGCACTTTGAATTCTTCATCAGTGCTTTCTCTTCCATCTTCTCCGTCTCAGCTGTCTCTCATTTTTGCTGGCCTTGATGTAACATGTACTGCACGTCTCTGTTATGTGTAGTCAGTATCTACTCATCTTCATTTTCTGACATGCTTTCCAGGTCACAGGCTGTACCTATTTGTGCTCAAGGCTACCAATTAATTGACCTGCAAATGTACAACCGCCATCGCTGTTCAAGGCTCACAATTTCTCAGGTGCCTCAAATAAAATTGGAATACATATTTTTCAGTGACTGCATGGTACTTTCATTTAAAAGTCTAATTTTAACTGATTGTCTCAATTTTAAAAGTTCACCATATTTTAGAGAATTGTACCATATCCTTATTTATTTCTCCTATGCCTAGAATTCATGATGAATCAATGATAGTTAATTGAGACAAGAGGGTTTCCATCTTTTTGGTAGTTTAACCTCAATTAAAAGTTGCCATTCTTGGGGCACGAATTGCCAAGAATTATGCCTAGTTCCTGGAAGAAGCAATGTTGCTGTTTATAATTTTTCCTTCGCTTGCTTCCAGGCTTGTCTTACAAAGTGCACACAGATGTTAAAATTACTGGGCTGGGAGAAGTGAGAGACAGAAAATCCTACATGCTATATGTGCACCCTGCCTGAGGACCAAGGGAGAGAATGTGCTTAGCAATCAAATGCTTGGCGGTAGAACCAGCTTTGGAGCTATTGCGGTATCACACTGGAGATCAAATTGTGCACCTTAGAACTAGACCTGCTGCCTCAACCTGAATATTCTCTGCACCACAACTTAATCCCCAACCAATCCACTCAACGCCATCATCCCATTTACATCTGGCACAAATTGCTGAAAAGATGAAGTCCGCCAGCCTCTCCAAAACACATTCCACAAACGTAAAAATAACAGGGAACTAAAACCCGTCTTCCTCATAATGATCTCAGCATCAAAACTCTGAAGGGATGAGTGTTATGTTGAATGAAAGCCAAATAAATGCAATCATCCAAATAATGAAACAGATTATTCATGCAGATTTTCATGCTGAGGAAATTACTCAGATCAAGTAAATAGATTCTTTACTTTATCTGTCCCTCTGTTTGAAGAGCCTCTGTTTTCTGCCAGCAACTTTAACCACTCAATATGAAGTCTGTTCAGGAATGAGTGCTTAAAAATTCTAAAAATAAATCACACTCCAAAAAGCCTTAAAGAGAAAGAAGATGGTTTGTAGGAAAAGGGGGGAAGAGATCAAAATGTTATAGAATCCCTTTTAACTATTTCTACTTTCCCCCAAATTTTCTGCCTAAGCGGCATCATTTTCTCTGTTCTCTGTCACCAACCATGGTTTTTCCTCCTTAGAGTCAACCCACAACTCTGCATATTTTTACAACTTGCTAAGACTATTGACTGTGGTACTATATCGATATGGGCAATGATCCTAATTGCTTTTGCAGCTACAGTATTTGCTTATTGCCATTTCTACATAAGTTCACACTTCAGGTCAGAAAGGCTGTTGCCCTTAGTGTGTCTCTGTGATAAGAAATAAAGTGGTCAAGAAATCATTACCACCAAAATACCAGTGTTGTATAAAGACTATACTGGAATGAGATCATCCTTGTACATATGTAAACATTATTTAAGGCATTGTCTCAAGAATGTCTACATCCCCATAGCATCTGCTGGTAGTGTTGGCCTTGTGTAGGACTGTCCAGCAATCAAGGCTTGTCTGCAGCAGTGGTAGAGTGTGGGCCGTGGACCAGCACCAATCTGTTACCTATCCCTTCATGAGATAGGAACAGAAATTGAAAGTGAACACTTAGACACTTGTGTAGCAATTTGACACTGCCTGATACCCAAGTGCATAACTGGTGGACACATCTCACTCAACAGGTGTAAGCCACTTCAGTGTCCAGTGCAAGCAATGAGTCACATCTGACATGAACTGATACCAATGTTTCTCTGCAACAGTTGGGGGAAAATAACTGGTTCTTCGCCACGGGTAGTTTGAAACATTCATCCAGAGCACTCTTCCACCTCCTTTTTATAGATCTTTCATTTTATATCTTGTCCCAAGCTTCCTATCCCCACAGAATCTCTGCATTCTTCTGAGATACCATGCTAATGAACTAATACTTATGAATCTAAATCTAGGTTATGAGTAGATGTTATGAAGATGTAGACATTCTAGATAAAATGCCTTAATTGATGCTTATTTGTGTACAATAATCTTCTCTAGTATAGTCCTTAAATGACACTGTAGGAATGTGGACACACCTATAAATGTAATTATGTGGGTCCCACACCCAACTTCAGCCCAATTCTTCAAAATATAGTCATGTCTGCTTTAACAAATCTTTAGTCGATGTTCCATGTCAAGGTAGAAGCTCCTCCACCCCAGGTACACCCACCAGCACCCCCAAACTGTAAGTATACCCCCGTTACAGTATCCCAGCTTTAAATGAGAGGGATTAATTTGAGAGAAAAAGTGAGACTAATCTCAGGAGGACACTTGGGAGTCTGCTGCTCATATCACCAAAGACCACACTGTGACCCAAAGAAGAACCAGAAACCCTCACCACGCACATTATATCCAGTGCACATGCACATATGTGCAGAAATATTCACACACCTGAGCACGTACAGAGAAACACACACAAGCTGCCACATTCATACTGAAAAATTATCTTGTGTTTTAAAATCAACACATGACAGCAACCAGCAGACTCAGCTTAGGCCTGGGAACTTAATAAAGATGGCTAAGTTCACAGTCTGTTTAGACATTGTCATTCTAGGTGTTAAAGGATATTAATATTTTTGCCTAACTTGATACAAACATTAAAAATAACATATATATTTTATGTTAATATTATGGTAATGTATATATTATTATCAACATATTAAAATAATATAATATAATAAATAATAATATTAAACTAATGAATAACAAAATGATAAATAATATAAATGGTAATAAAAAAGAACTTTGATTCATTTCAACCTTATTAATTGCTAGTGTATGATCTCAAGAAATCTATTCATTTTCTCTAAGGATATTTCTTCATCTTTCATGTCAGGATAATAATACATGCTTCATGGAGTTCTGGGGAGTCAAGTTATAAAGTACTTAACAAACTATCTACCATATAACATGTGTTCAATAAAAAATAATATTCATTCTTTATTCTGTTTCCTAGTAGAAAGTCTATTCAGCCAACACTTTTTCAAAAGCCCATCCTGGACCCACCTCCTTAGATGTGTCTAGGAAATGCGTAATTGATAAGTTCTTCATTTACAGACATCCACTATCTCCTCTGGCAGAGTCAGACCACAGATAGGCAAAGGAGAGGGGAGGAGGGAAGAAAGATGGTATGGTCCATCTTAACATCCTGGTGAAGAATGGCCTCCTGCTCCTTCCCAGATTCTGATTCACTACCTCAAGGTCCAACATGTAAAAACAGGAAGGAATCTGTTCAGTTTGGGACAAAACTTAAGCTGTTCTTACGTCAGGATTCCAGAGAGGAGTCAATGTTTGAAACGCTCCTCAGGCGATACTTGATGTGTTGCTACCCTTGGTAAGTACTGAACCGAATGAAGAGATGGGCATATGCAGAATTATCATGGCTGATGCTGAGGATGCTATAATAGGGTACAAGCAGAACACAGAGAGGAGATGGTACTCTGCTCAGAGTATCCACAAAAGCTACACAGAAGAGATGGCATTAGGGCTGAATTTCTGGGTGTGACCAGCCCTATAAGCTATACCCAAGGAAGAAGCTCAAATTGAATTAATTTGTCATTAAAAATATCTAGGTGGAAATGAGACCTTGGTATTTAGAATAACATTGTCAGTTTGTTTTTGAACTGATATAAGTTTCAAGGATATTAAGAAAACATTATCAAAGTATTGGCCTCAGGCAAAATGTAAACTTCTTTCCCAGACACCTGGCAAAAAGAAAGATCATTTCCATTTATAGCTCTTTGTAGAATACTTTTGTTTGAGTTTTAATGGTTTCTTTGTTGACTGTTGCAAAAAATGAACATTCTTAAAATGCAATTAAATGAAGGTATTATGATCTTCCAGAAAAACTATAAATTAACTTAAAAACTAAATTCAGAAATTTTTCATTAGAATGCAAATAGGTACATAAGGGACTTCCAAATCATGGAAACAATTTGTTCTCTAATAAGTTCCATTCTGAACGAGGAATGACTTCACTTCCCAAAATGCATTTCATCTGAGGCAGTACCTTCATGCTGGTTGTAATGGTTTTCAATTAGCAAAGAAGTATTAATCAAAGGACAAAATGGTAAGTCCTTTACTAGCTTTATATATATGAAGGGTTGTGAGCCATTTTCAAATTTAGGCTGAATAATATGTAAGTAAATTCCAATGACTCACTCAAATTATCTATATTTTCTCAGTTACAATGTGTTTTTATGGAGTCTATGCAGTTTGTTTCCTTGATAATAAACACCAAAAATTCATCAGGCTTTACATCACTCCTCCACCTATTTTAATGAATATCACCACTCTTATCAAATCTTTAAGCCCTCAGAGTATGCCAAGTGTACACATCAACCTGATGTTGGCATCACAGTCAAGAAGGACAATGTAAGAGGAGAAACAAATATGGATGGGAGAGAAGAAATATGAGGAAATAGAAAACTCACAAAAAGTTACACTCCAAAATATTACCTCCTATGAATGGCAATTATCAAAAGACAGACAGTAACAAGTGTTGCTGAAGATGTGGAGAAATGGGAACCCTTCTGCATTACTGGGGGGAATGTAAAACAGTGTAGCTGCTTTGGGAACTGTTGGATAGGTCTCTAAAGGGCTTAAGAGGGAGTTGGCATATGATCTCACAATTTCTAAGTATATGTTATGCGTTAAATTGTGTCTCCTCAAAATTCATATGGGCACTCCTATCTCCCAGTACCTCAGAATGTAATCATATTTGGAAAATAAGTCTTTAAAGGGGCAATTAAGTTCAAATGGGATCTTTAGGGCAGGCTCTACTCTAAATGACTGGTCTCCTTATGAGACTAGGAGATTAGGACACAGATTGAGGGAAGACAATGTGAGGACAGGGTAAGAAGATGCACATCTGTAAGCCAAGGAGAGAGGCCCCAGAAGAAACTGAACCTACCAGCACCTTGATCTCAAACTTACAGCCTCCAGAGCTATGAGAAAATAAGTTACTGGTGTTTAATCCAACCACTCTGTGGTATTGTGTTATGATAGCCCTAACAAACTAATGCAGTACATAGCAAAGATAAATAAAAATATATGTTCACAAAAAAAAGTGTTCATGAATGTTCATAATAGCCAAAGGATGAAATACCCACATACCCATGAATTGATGAATAGATAAATAAAATGTGGTGTATCCATATAATAAGATATTATTTAGCTGTGAAAATTAATGAAGTGGCTCAGGCGGCATGGCTCAGTGGTTGAGCGTCGACCGACCTATGAACCTGGAGGTCACAGTTCAATTCCTGGTCAGGGCTCATGCCCAGGTTGTGGGCTCAATCCCCAGTGTGGAGCATGCAGGAGGCAGCCAATGAATTATTCTCTCTCATCATTGATGTTTCTTGATTCCCAGTCAGAGCTCATGCCTGGGTTGAGGGCTCTATCCCCATTGTGGGGTGTGCAGGAGGCAGCTAGTCAATGATTCTCTCTCATCATTGGTATTTCTATCTTTCCCTCTCCCTTCTTCTCTGAAAGCAATAAAATATTCTTTAAAAATTAATGAAGTACGAATACATGTTAAAACATGTGTGAACCTTGTAGTAAACTTTAAAAGGATAAACTTCATGGCATATAAATGATATCTTAATAAAAGCTTAAAATATAAAAGAGAAGGAAAGGAAACCAATCCTGGCTTATTCACACGTTATCCTGAGAGACGCTAATTGCTTCAATAGAGCTAAAGGAAATGGAAAAATAAAAGTCCACTCTAACATTTGGAAGTAAAATACAAAATTACAATGAACTAATGAGATTATGGCTTATTATTTTACTAACTCAAAATAATGCTTTAAGAGTTGTCTTCTGTTTTAACAAAGTCACAAAAGTATGAATTACAAGAACAAATGGTGCTAAACTTCTAAAAGAAAACAAATAAAAGCAACTTTACCTCCTGCAAATGTCAGAACCTGATATAAGATAATAAAAGGAATTGAAGAAAGTGGGGGACTGGATATTTGGGATAAAAGAAAATACTGTGGAACCTAGAAGAGGGTATCTATCAATTACAAGGGATGATGGGAAGCTCAACTGATCTTTCTCTTAACATTAAAACACAAATCAGGTGCCTGTCTTCTTTGAACTGGGGACTTCTGGGTGGCAGTGTCTCTGGGGCTATTTTTTGAAGGTTGGCATATGTCTACTAGGTATCATCATCTTCTCTTCAAGGTACCTAGACAAAATAAAGACTGTGGACTTTTTTTTAGACTGTGGACTTCTTCGGAGAATATTTTCAGAAAACAATTAGTCTCTGTGGTGCTTCCTCTACCGTAAATCAAAAATGGGGACCCCAACTCCCTCCACGCTCTCTCTTCTGCCCCAGCTGCCCTGGGGAAGAAGGCCATGTCAGGTCTCTTGTTTGTCTTGTACAAGTTTAGCTGCTCTGAATTCCATCCCTCAAGGCCAAGCATGTTACTTTCTTTGCCATTTAAACACTTGTTTTCTAAACGACAGCTGCCTCTTGGGGTCACTGTTGACGTTTCGGGGTCACTGCCATCAGTTTTTCCTCAGCCACCTGTGGGCCACACTGAGCAGGCATGTGATGGTGCCACCTTGACTGAGCTGGGGCAGAGCCACCCTCTTTTCAATGGTAAGGTCATTCTCTGGTCGAGAGTATCAACTAGATTAATACTCCCAGCTCCTGATCACTTTGTCCCACCCCACACCTTCCCTTTCTAGGACAAAGTTTGACCAGTCTGTCTATACACCTTTCTACCTGGACCACACCTCTGACTAAACAATCACTTCCTGCTTCATTCTAGACTTCTACTGATTGATAAATGGGCCCCTCTTCACTTCCTTTCATGTCTCAAATGCATTTCTTCATACATCAATGAATAATAAATAGTACATTTAAAAGCAATAAGAAATCTGCAAATGTTTCATGAAACAAAAATGGTTATTTTTTTCTAATCTTCATGTTAAAACAAATATTTCCCTCTCCTTTCCCAAAAACTAAAATTAAATGTATACATCAGCCTTCAGTGCCAGGTGGGTGTAGAACACACTACATTTTTAAGCTCACCAGACATCTTTCATTTCCTTTCTGGTATAGCATATGGTTAAATTGCATCTGTCTTCTTTTTTTTTGCTGTGTTATTGATTTCTATTATAAGATGCCAAGGGGTGTTTATGTGATAAGTTGCCCTATAAATGGCTTTGTACTCAGACAATGAAATGAGAAATATTCATCTATAACCATAGTCCAGATGCTTCCTGGAAAATGTTGGAAGATGTTGCATTTAATGCTGTCAGAAGCCTTTGTTTTGGAAAAAACAACAACACACTAGCTTCCATTCCATTAATTTATATAACTTGTCTTAGAAAACCAGTGTCATACAAACTAAAACTCCATGCAAGAAAGTGCATTTAATGCATTTGCCAGAGAGGATGGGGGGAAATAAGCTTTAAAAATCCCAATTTTTATTTTATTTTTAATATGTTTTTTAATTGACTTTTTAGAGAGAGAGGAAGGGAGGGAGAGAGAGAAACATCCATGAGAGAGAAACATCAACATCAATTGGCTGCCTCCTGTACGTCCCCTGCTGGGGATCAAGCAAGCATCCCAAACATGTGCCCTGACTGGGAACAGAACCAGCAACTTCTCTGTGCATGGGTCAACACTAAACCACTGAACAACACCAGCTGGGAGCAATTGTTAAATTCTGATTTAAATTCTGATTAGTCCTTTTGTAACCAGTTGTTGAGATTAAGCTCAGTGTTAGTACTGTGTAATTTACAGCCACCAATAAAAATGCCCAGATATTATGATGGCTAAATTTAAATTATTTGTCTCTTAACTATTTGGCATACTTGTTGTTGGAGTATTTCGAAATGAGATGGATTGCTTAAAGTGCAAGTGCACTAAGGAGAGTGAGGATATTCTCTATCTAGAACATCCCAAAACATTAAACACACACACACACACACACAAAAAAAAAAAAAAAAACTTCCTCCCACAGAAGCAACAACCTCAACACAAAAGGCAGAATAGAGAAACTGATTTGTCATAAAAAGCCTGCTTTCATCTGTGAAAAGAACCAAAAGCAGTGAACCATATTGATATTGGGCTATTATTTCAGTTAAAAACACATGAAAATCTATTCTTGTCCTTTTTTCATGGCCCAGCACAGTGAAAGAAGCCTATCCCACACTTTTGAGGCACAACAATGAAGCATATTCTCCACATAGAAACATACCAAGACCTAATTATTTTCTAGAACGGAGAGCCTTCCTGCCGTATATCAGCTAGTTTTGGAATTGGCAGGGAAGTAAAACATACCACTCTCTTCCTAATGGAACAAGGAAAGGAAGAAGGAATGTGTCACTTGCTTCTCTGTGTGAGGGCTGAGAGACAGAGGGAGAAAGAGCACCCCAGGCAGAAGCCACATTTTTGTAACCTGATCTTCAAAATGACTTTCCATCACTTTTTTATTATTGATTTCAGAAAGGAAGGGAGAGGGAGAGAGAGATAGAAACATCAATGATGAGAGGGAATCATTGATTGGCTGCCTACTGCACACCCCACACTGGAGATCAAGCCCACAGTCCTGGCATGTACCCTGACCAGAATCCATCCCAGGACCCTTAAGTCCACAAGCCAATGCTCTATCCACTGAGCCAAACCAGCTAGGGGGACTTTCCATCGCGTAAGCCAATAATCTCTTCATTAGAGGGGTGTCTGTAAATGCAGATGTCCCCCAAGGAGAGGGGTTGCAATTACCTGAAGTCCAGGTTTACTGGGGCCAATCTTAGAGCCTACCCGCCACACTCTCCATCTGCATTTCCTTTCTTTGCTCTCTTCTCTCCGCTTCCTTTTCTTCCTCCCCGCCAAAGGAATTCAGAAATCAGCTCACTGACCCACACATAAAGCTAAACAGCAGTGTGTAGAAATTTAGCTAAGTGTCATTATATCAGGTTCACTCTTTAAATCACCTGGTGCTATTAATTCTAGCACCTCAACTTTTCCCTGCATCCTTGGCTACAAGAGAGCATATAGCAGACCCTCACGGAGCCTCTTTATTAACTCCTCTTTTACATAGTATTTCCTCAGCAAGCCGACTCTAAAACTACAACCCTAATAAAAAAGAAAGAGAGGGAGAGACACATAAACAGAGCTAGAAAGAGTTAATGAGCTAAACAACTTCTTTCTTCTGCTCAATCACAGACTTTTTTACAGACCATTAAAAATAATTACCTGCTTTAATATATGTCTCAGAAAAAAAGGGACATTTTGTACTGTTTAACTCATGTGTTTTAGTATCTCATTTCTTATTCAAGTCATCACTCCACAGTGGAACTCAGAATCTTCCATGTCTCTAAAATTTATATTAAATTAGTCCGTTTCCAATTTTTTTGACCAGCTGCCTCCTCTCAGGTCCTCAGGGTGCCATTAGTACCTCACTGCCCCAAGCACTGATACACTGGAATAGAGATAACAATATGGCCAATAGCAATTTATATTATTGGCACCATATCAGCTAATTTGTCTTCATGTTCTAGCAACCACCACACCGGCCACACTTATCCTGTCTGGTTGTAGCTAGAATTGGCATTTGGTAAGCATACATATTTTTTTTATTTTTTAAAAATTTAACTTTATTGTGAAAGTATTACAGATGTCCTCCTTCCCCACTCCACTGATCCCCTGCACCCCACACCTACCCCCGTGGCCTTCACTACACTATTGTCTGTGTCTCTGGGTTATGCATGTGTGCATATAATTTCTTTGGTTATTTTTTAAATGATTTGCAAAGAAGAACTGACTGTTGAAGCTAAAATCTAGTACGTTTTTTAAGGTAAACTTGGTAATTAGCCTTTAGAAAGGCAACGAAGCAGAGTGACACATCTTAGCACATATTCAAAGATATTTTGAAAACATTCTGGTGATATATTTCTAAACTTGCTAGTAAATATTTGCTGTTTATTATGCAAAAACTTTTCTTGGTAAATTCATGCACTGATGAGTAAGTGATAAGTTCATTCTAAATATTATATCTAATAAATTCAGTAGTTGAGGGAAATTCCTTAACTACTGAAGTATTTTAGATGATAAATGGCACGAAAGTTATGCATCTAAATTTGGGGAAAATAGAAAATTGTAATTAGAATTGTTCTCCCCCATTAACCCTGACCAGATGTTTTTCTAGTGATGACCTTGCCACTCTACTATTTTTGGCCCTTTACTGGTGTGTAGAAATGGAGGGAAATAAGGAAGGGCAAGAAAAATAATGTGGAGCAAACAAAATGAAAGGGAAGTAAAAGAATAGCATGTAAAAGAGCAGCAGGAAAGGCTGTAGAAAGCAAGCATGTCAAACTCGCAATCGGCAGGCCACATGCTTGCTGTAATCAAAACCTCTCTGGGAAAAATTTAAGAAGGACAATGGTTAAAACACAAAAAAATTCATTTAATTTCACTTTCGCAATTGCTAATACTGATTCAGTTCACTCAGATGCTTATTAGGAATACCCAAAGCATAGTTACAATTGGTTAGCTTCTATCTTGTGAATATTATTATACAACTAGAGGCTTGGTGCACGAATCCGTGCACTGGTGGGGTCCCTCAGCCTGGCTTTTGGGGATGAGGCCAAAACCAGCTCTCCGACATCCCCCGAGGGGTCTCGGATTGTGAGAGGGTTCAGGCCAGGCCAAGGGACCCCAACAGTGCACAATTGGGGTTGGGGAGGCACCACAGAAAGGCTCCAGGGCGTGTCCAGCCCTTCTCACCCAGTCCCCATCGGCCAGATCCCAGCAGCAAGCTAACCTACCAGTCAGAGAGTCTGCCCCCTGGTGGTCAGTGTGTGTCATAGTGACAGGTTGAACAGTTGAACAGTCAAATATTTAGCATATTAGGCTTTTATTATATAGGATAGTTGGCCCAGTCCACTTTTGTTGGTTGCTGTAAAGTTCAGAACTGAATATTTAGCTCACCTCTAACAAACTCTTATGTTTTGTATGGTATACATCTTTTTCTAACTTTTTTTTTTACTGGTTTACCTTATTTTATTTACCTCTATATTCACTTGGGGTGGGGGTTGTATTTGAGAACTATGTTATATTTTTTAGCTGTTTTAGATTCACAGCAAAATTGAAGGAAAAGTACAGTGATTTCATATGCACCCCCTTTCTCCATGCATAGCCTCCCCATTTGTCAACATCCCCCACCAGAGGGCTGTTTTTGTTACAATTAACGAACCTGAACTGACACATCATAATTGTCCAAAGTTCATAGTTTACATTAGGGTTCATTCTTGATAGTTTCATCTATGGGTTTAGACAAATATATTATGGCACATGTCCATCATAATGGTATCATACAGAGTCTATTCACTGCCCTCTTCCATGAATGGCTTTTCTTGCCATGCAGTCTCAGAAAATTCTGAGGTGTCACACGAACCTTCTCAGCTAGTGTGGATTTAACCTGCTTCGGTGCAGGTTTCATTAAATGCATAAATGTCTTTTTGCAGCATAAATCAGGCTTCAAGTAAGTAACTAAAAATATGGCTTTGGTGGGGCTGATACATTTTCTATCCATTTCCTTGATTGATTTCCACTGTTAAATCCACACTAACTAAATAGTGCCTGTTATATTAACTGGTGTAAGGGAACCAAATCCATATACAGTTCTACTGTATGCGGGGCTTTCTTCCTTCCCATTCCTTACCGGATGTCCAACAACAAGCCAGTTCACCTAGGCCAGTGGTCAGCAAACTATGGCTCACAAGCCACATGGGGCTCTTTGGCCCCTTGAGTGTGGCGACGAAGTTTCAATCGCACTGTATTTGTGCGTCAGCACATGGTATTTTGTGGAAGAGCCACACTCAAGGGGCCGCAGTTTGCCGACCACAGAAACTAGGCCAAGACATTGTACAGAGAGACAGCAGGGCCTTGGGGTAATGTACGCAGAGCTAAGCCCTCAGTGTGCGTGCTCCCCAGCACTGTCCTGGGGTCCTTTGGGCCTTTGTTCTGTTATTTTGTTACTTAGAGAAACTACTTGTCCCTCTACTCCTTTGTTATAAGCTGAATTGTATCTTTTTCAAAATTTCTAACTCTAGTACCTCAGAATGTAATGGTATTGGAGACAGGATCTTCAAAGGAGCTATTAAGTTAAAATGAGATCATTAAGGTTAGTCTTAATCCAAAAAGATTGGTGTCATTATAAGAGGAGGCAATTAAGACACAGACAAGCATAGAAAATTTTATGCTATAAGAAATCTTGTATTTTCTTCTCTCCTTGTAAGTTAGCATAACTAATATATTTTGGGGTTACCAGCATCATGTGCTTTGGGGGCATAGAAAATCTTGCATCTTGAACAATAGGAGAGATGCTTAATAGATCTTGATTGGATGGATAGACACATAAAAGGGGTGGTGCATAAAATGGGATGAAGCCATTCTGATATGTGGTAATCAATCAAGACAATGGATAGAAAATGTATCAGCACCACCAAAAGCCATATTTTAGTTACTTCCTTGAAACCTGATTTGTTCTATGCTGCAAAAAGACATTCATGCATTTAATGAAACCTGCACCGAAGCAAAAGAACAATATCTCTATGTAAGTTTTTAAAAATCTTTTTATAGGATAAAATTGAAGGATCTCCTTTTATAGGATAAAATTGAAACCCCACATTTATTAGAAAATAATAGATCATCCTAGTATATAATATAATCATACTAAAATATATTAGGGTTCTTCAGAAAAGCACAAAGCAGATAAAATGTTTCCCTTAGGATTAGTTGGTGAACTAAGGGGAAGTATTGAACCAAAAATATACAATGGAGTAAAATATATAAATTAAAAAGAATGTACATCCTCCATACTTAATCTGAAACAAGGATACATATTGTAAAGTCAAATAATGAACTATTATTAGCTATGAAACTAAATAGAAATAATAATGAGTTGTTATCGAAAAGCTTAGAAAATACCAGAGAGAACAAAGTTCTATCATTGTTCCCCAGGAGCAGACTCTGAAGTGGAGATTTGCATGAAGGAATTTTATCAAAAAGTGTTTTGGGAGCACAATCTGTGAGGAAGTGAAGGAAATCAGGATAGGCAGTGAAAGAAATTAAACTGAGATGAAACCACAGCAAATGCTTCAACGGATCCCAGGGAGAGCTATGAAACAGATGATCTTTAGAGTTGTTTCCCTTGGCAAAAGGAGCCAGAATTTTGATCCTCTAATAGACCAACTGGACATAAGCTTCTCCAGGGGAGGGGAAATAACCTTAGAAGAGGCAGGTCCTTTGGCTGAGGCCACGTCCTCAAAAGGGGCTCAGAGTTGAACCTTTGATAGGCATCACTCTCAGCACTTGGAGGCATGAGTGCCTTGATTCTGAGGGGGCGACACCATGTCACCTACTACAGTCCACCTTTTGCACTGGTAATTGCTACTTCATAAATATAATAACTTATCAGGGAATATGTTTTCCGAGATTCAAATTTGTCTGTTTTCCTGGGGAAAATTATAAGAGAAAGGATAGTGGGGTGAGCTACAGACTCTGCTGCTACTAGTTACCAGGCTGCAACTAATATTCATCATCTTCCCCCTCTATTGGCCCTTCTAGTCTTCTCCTCATCTTTCACTAGTAGTATTCCTGGTCTACCTGGCTTACCTGGTGAAGTGACCCACACCCTCATCCCTGAGAGGTTTGGAGGTATGATCACCATGTCATTTTCAGGTCAGAGGGCTTCTCCATCAAAAAGAGGATTCCAAAGAAAAGGTGCAGAGAGCCATTTGGTACCAAATCTATTCTTTCTTCCCTTATTATGTAACTAGAGGCTCAATGCAAGAGTAGGCCTTCTTTCCCCCAGCTGCTGGCACCGGCTTTCCTCTGGCACCTAGGACCCAGGCTTCCCTCCTCCCGCCTGCCACAGGCACCTGGGACCCCGGACAGCTTTGCCCAGTCTCCGACTTTGTCAGGAAGAACATCCAGGATGACATCCAGTCTATTTTGTCTAATTAGCATATTACCTTTTTATTAGTATAGATAGCAACCCTACCTACTTTTGATATCCACAGTCACTAACTCCTAAATTATTGCCTTTCTTTCTTTTAAATATATATTTTATTGATTTAAGAGAGGAAGAGAGAGAGGGGGAGAGAGAAACATCAATGATGAGAGAGAGTCATCAGTCAGTTGCTTCCTGCACGCCCCACACCAGGAGTCAAGCCAGCAACCTGGGCATATGCCCTGACCAGGAATCGAACCGTGATGTCCTAGTTCATAGGTCAATGCTCAACCACTGAGTAACACCGGCTGGGCAAGGATTGTCATTATTTTTATTACCTGCAGATCATTTGGCACAAGAAACTCAAAGGGATGGGTGGGAATAAATGCTTAATATTTAATGGTACATTTTTTGTCAACTAGTAGAAGGTGTCCCCCACAGGATGAAGAATTTTTATTCTACAAAGCTTAGAAGTTTATGGCTAAAACATACAAAACATCTATCAGGGTTGGTGTGAGCAATGAGAATCAGGGCCAACCCCATTTACACCTTTGGTTCTTCGACCATGTATTATACTTATTGGGGACACAGTAACATCAATTGTCACTAGTTTAGGGCATGCACTATATTTTTGAGGGAAGATGGCACGTTATTATCACAGGAATTCTGTATTTACAAAAATTAGTTTCAGCTTCTGATTAGTATCACATGTAATAGAACCAGTGCATGTGCTCTGTCACACTTTCTCTGCTTCAAATTCCAACCTGTAGGGGAGCTCAGAGATGCAATATGTCTCCAGCAGTAAAGATGTCTGAGAAACATTGGGTTCTCAATTTAACCTCTGTGACTATTTAACTCTCTGTAGCCTCAGGTTTGGCTGACTACCCAGAAAGCCAGAATGCCACCCAAAGATAAATGTCAGGGCCCAGGAAGGTAGTTAATGAATGTATAGAGTGTGGAGGACTGCCTGATGTTATCTGTTAACTTAGAAATGCATTGTTCTATCTGGTGGCCTATGTGACTACCAACCTGATGTTTTTATTATTAACCCCCTAATAAAGAGAGCCTACCCTGGAGGGTGGGATTTATTCCTGGCCAGCCACCACTGGGAGTAAGCAGCTGCTTTGCCCATGTATGTAAGTGTCTCCTATTAAAGTTCTTATGAATTTGAATAAGGCTATGTGTCAGTTCTTCAGAATTGATCCTGAATTTAAACGTTTGGGGCTTTCCCCCAACAACCCCTTGGACTCCCCTAATAAAGAGAGCCTACCCTGGAGGGTGGGATTTATTCCTGGCCAGCCACCACTGGGAGTAAGCAGCTGCTTTGCCCATGTATGTAAGTGTCTCCTATTAAAGTTCTTATGAATTTGAATAAGGCTATGTGTCAGTTCTTCAGAATTGATCCTGAATTTAGACGTTTGGGGCTTTCCCTCAACAACCCCTTGGACCAATGTGAGGCTCCCATCTCTAGGTCCAAAATAGAAAAAGAGCTACACAGTTGGTATAGCTCATAGTACCAACAGACCTTCTGCTTGAGAACCATACAATCAGGCAGACCCTGTAGTATTAGATGTATCTATGATGGAAAAAAGATACCATTTTGAGTTTATATTATGTAGTCGCATAGGTTTCTGAAGGCAACATCTTGCTATATGTAAAGTGTATAACAGGCGATCACAGTCTTGCATACAACAGATGCCCACTAGATTGTGACTTCTTTGAAAGCATGGATTATGTCTTATTCATATTTATGTACAAAATACCTACCACAATACCTTGCAAGAAAAATGTTTGATATTTTATGAGTGGAGGTATCAATTAAGGAACTGATGAATATAAATACTGTGATTATACGCAAAATTTATGTCAAGTGTCTAATAAATTACTTGTATAAAGTTGTCTTAGATGCGTTTTAAATAAAGTTTTGAAGATAAGTATCTTCACAGACTTTTATAATGGGAATTATATAGTTTATGAAAGGCAACTTAAAGTTTTTTTTCTAAAAATCAGTTATAATAGCCTGTGTAACTTAATAAATACCATTAAAATAAGCATGTATTAACTGGGAATGAATTACATGACAGGATGCTTCTAGGTTCTGGGAAGCACAATAAATACACAATTTCTCCCTGCAAGGAACTTAGTTTTCTAGCAACGGTAGCATTCTGTGAAAGTAATTATGATCAGGCAATATAACATATAAATTAAGTAGAAGAATGTGTTTGATATTGATAATTCACTACTCAGCTACAATTTTTCCCACTTTGAGTAACAGAGCCCAATTTTTAGCTGGATACGGTAAATGATCCCCAAGAATAGTTGTTTCCCAGACTCCTTCATAGCTTCAGGAGTTGTGTTGTAGATTGAATATTTGAGTCCCCCACAATTCATTGGTTGAAAGGCTCCTAATGGGATGGTTTTAGAAGACGGGGCTTTTGGGAGATGATTAGGTCATTAAGTGGAATGCTGATAAAAAAGGGACTCCAGAGAGCTCACTCATAATTTGCACTACGTGAGGACACAGTAAGAGTATATGAACCAGGAAAATAGTCTCACCAGACATCGAATCTGTCAGGACCTTGATCTTGTTCTTTACAGCCTTCAGAACCGTGAGAAACAAATGTATGCTGCTTAATCAACTCAGTCTATGGCATTTTTGTTATAGCTGCCCAAGCTGACTAAGACACCATGTGCTCAATCTATTGAACGGAGGGTAAACAAGTATTCTGTGAGAATTCCAAGAAAGTCTCTATAAAAGGAGATTTTTGATGAGTCCTTGCCTGCTGCTGAATCTTTAGAATAAGAACATGATGACCAGAGTTCCGGAAACCACCTGGGACCATGAGGTGCTTGTGAGGAAGAAAGTCACATGCTGAGAATAGTTAATGGTGAACAGCTGAGGCTCAGGTGATTATGGAGCAACCACACTACCTATGGGAAGAAACTTCTATCATGCTTAAGGCACATTATCATGTGTATATATGTCTATATACTTTATAAAGTAGATGGAAACCTAAATCTAACGAATATTAGAGGAGTGAAAGGCAATCATTTATTCTTGTAGGAGAATTAGGAATTTTAAGGAGAAGGTATCTTTTGCATTTGACCCAAGAACATAAGACAAATTTGTTCTATAAATTCTTAGCTCAGTGTTTATCATTAGACTGAAAAAAATAAAGATGTATGTTAAAGTAGCTGTGTAAAATCAATTCCAAAGGAACAGCTAGTAATAAGAGCTGCATTTATTGAGGTGCAATTGTTCCAAGCTTCCTATTTAGCTATGGCTATAAGTATTTAAAAGTTTTCTTTATATTTCTGAAATTAAAGCCATATTATTTGCCTGTGAAAGACAATATCATAAAACAGATTATAATTTTAAAAGCACACTTATAAGAGCCAATTATGCTTTCAAAACAATTACTTTTGAAAGTAGAAATATATAAACTTATATATCTATATGCATATAGAAAGATGACCTACTTAATAACATTAAATATAGATGTTATTTTGGTATCATACTAAATATATAATAAGATATGATACAGGGCCTTCTGCAGATACCAATGCAAAACCAATAGAAACATCTATGAAAAACTTTTCACTCTGCTAGCATTTAGTTATTTTTAGATTGCAGCAATTTTAGAAAACTAGGTTATTGTCTTCCTTCATATATATTCCCAATCATATGAATCTATAGGTTGACATGCATTCCTGGAAAGAGGCATGTGGGGTTTGAAAGAAGGGGAAAAAGAATATAGGGTAGCTATTGCAAATCGTATATATTGCAGTAAGTGTGTGCTTTAAAAGAACCCTGAAGTGAGTATTTGATAAAGCAAATAATGTTTCTGTAATTTAAAAAATTCATTTGTCAAAACCTATCAAGAATTCTAAAGATTCTGGAACTTACCCTACTTGTAGGCAAGCACACAGTGCAAGGCAAACACAGTTTGTTTCACTGATGCTGTTGGATGACCCAAGACTGCTGGGTCAAGGACAAAGGATTTTATTGCTCATGGCTCTGCAAGCATACAAGTTTCATGCTCCCATACATCCTTCCTGCCCCTCAAATTCCATGGAAGCAATGCAGAAAGGCACAGGAGGATGCTATACATACACAGTGGGCAGGTGTCACAGAACCCAGTTTTTTATAGTACGCTGCAAGCAAGCTTTCCTGACCTTGGCCAAAGAGCAATATATTGTCTTTGTTGTATTAGACAATAAACAAATCTGCTCTTCGCTGTAGAAGGAGACAGTACCTCTACCTTACAAGGCTATACAAATAGCCTTGAGAACACAGGCCGTGCTTCTGATTACAAGATGTGCAGAAATGTGACAGATGCAGGAGAATTGCTTCTCAAAAAAGTACACTCCTTATTAGAAAAACACAATGTAGCCACATCTCTGGGAGGGGACTCAGGCTCCCAAGTATAAGAACTGAAAGAAGACCAGGAAATCTATAGCTGGAGGAAGTTAAGGAGGAAGAGAGGGTGGAATAATATGAGGTTAACAAGAGACCCAAGTGATATAGACCCTGTTGGGACTTTTATTGCAAGGAAAAAAGAGGGTTTTATTCTGAAGACAAAGAAAAATCACAGATTTTTTTTGTTTTTACTTTTTGATATGCACCCAAGGATATCTTTTACTGATCTTAGAGAAGGTATTAGGGAGAGAGAATGGGGGGCGGGTAGAGAAAGAGAGCTACAGAGATGAGAGAGAGAGAGAGAGAGAGAGAGAGAAACACTAATGTATGAGAAAAACACGGATCTGTTGCCTACCATAGGCACCCCCACCAGGGATCAAGCCTGCAACTTAAGTATGTGCCCTGAGCAGGAATCCAACCAGCAACATTTTGGTGCATGGGATGACCCTCCAATGAGCTGAACCACACCAGCCAGAGTAAATCATTGAATATTTTTAAACAAAGGAAGATCACAGTGTAATTTATATGTTTGAAATATGTTTTCAAATATTACAAGTATTGGTCAAAAGGTATAAGGTTTTATTTATGCAACATGATTAAGCGCTGGAGATGTCCTCTACAGCACAGTGCCTTTAGTTATCAATTTTTTATAACATACAAATTTGCTGAGAGAGAAGATCTGATGGTAAGTGTTCTTATTATCCTATATAATACAAGCCTAGGTGGTCATCACACCCTCACGCCATCACACTGTCACAATCCATCACCAGGGTGGGCGGGGCTTGATGCTGCATGCACGCTGTGGGGGTGGGTCCACAGAGGCAGGACCTCCGGCTCTGGCCTACCTCTTTGGGGCAATCCATCAAGGAGCCCCAGATGGTGGGTGGGGCCTACCTCTTTGGGGCGATTGATCGCAGGGCTCCTGCACTGTGAGAGGGCACAGGCCAGGATGAGGGGGACCGCTCTCCCCCCCAACGAGTGCATGAATTTCATGCACTGGACCACTAGTAAAATAATAAAAGGGTGGGATGAAATTTTTTGAGGTGATAGGGAAAAGTATTACATGTGCTGCTGGGTTGGGAATACATTATACAGAAGCAGCAAGAGGAACAAGAGTAGCAGACACACCTGTTATAAAGGAAAAAGGTGACTGAGACAAGGACTAGCATGGCTGTGGGAGAGCTGGGAACAAGTTTATATCTATTCTGAAGATGGGAATGATAGAATTTAGTGATGAAATGTGGGTGGAACATTGAGGAAGAGGGATAAGTACAAAATAATGCCTTGTGGGTTTTTTGGGGTTTTTTTGCCTTGATAAAATATTGTAGATTGACTTGAGTGGGGGAAAGAATGGGGATCTTGAAGAAGGTAGTGGGAATGAAGAGCTCCATTTTGGAAATATTAAGCTGAGAATTCCTGTTATGCTTTTAAGGGTAGATTGTTAGATGGATAACTGGATATACAAAACAGATCAAGGGATAAATTCGGACAGAAGATATCAATTTGGGAGTCATAGGTAATATGCTATGTAAAGACCTAGGAATGCCTGAGAACATTATATACAGAAAAGAACAGGAAACAGACCCTGTGGCAAAAAGACTCTCATGATGAAATAGGATCAAATAGGACGAAGTCAAGCCAAGGAGAAAGAGAAGGAGCCACTGGTGGGGTAGACTGACACGCAAGGTGGCCTGGTGTCATGGAAACGGAGTAGAGAACAGAGGCTTGCCTCCAACATTTCACACAGGTAAACACCATGCCTCAAGCATCTCTACAGCCTCCTTCCCCCCAGCTCCTACCTCAAGGCACTCTGCACTGCGCCCTGCGCAGGACAACCAATGCTTACACACAGGAGGCCATCAAAAATAAAAATAATAATATGGTCCAGCCGAGACCAGCTTGGCTCAGTGGATAGAGCGTCAGCCTGCAGACTGAAAGGTCCCGGGTTTGATTCCGGTCAAGGGCATGTACCTTGGTTGCGGGCATATCCCTAGGAGGAGATGTGCAGGAGGCAGCTGATCGATGGTTCTCTCTCATCGATGGTTCTAACTCTCTATCCCTCTCCCTTCCTCTCTGTAAAAAATCAATAGAATATATTTAAAAAAATAATAATAATATGGTCCAAACCCCACCCAATTCAAGAAAGACAGAAAAGCCATCCCTGCGGGGAAACACAAGTGAGTTGGGAACCAAGACTCACACCGAAGACTCAGGCAGGAATCCTGAGCCCTATTTCGGACACACACACACACACACACACACCGCCCAAACTCCTAAGAGTCCTAGCCCTAGACCTCAGGAGACTTGCCCAGCCTGTGAGACTGATGGGGCTGATTCCTGGCCTCTTCCCATCGACCTCTGCCTCCCGCCCTGCAGGCATCCCATCACCCAGTGCGGCCCTTACCAGACAACCAATCCCAGGGCGGCCAGTGGGTCACGTGCAAGGAGCAGCCAATTGCAGGGCGATGGGAACCTCAGAGGTGGAGAATGTCATTTCGTTTCCAGGCGGGTTCTATCTTCAGAGTTAGGGCAGTCGCTTTACAGCCTCAGAGCAGTTCTCACGCCCCCCTTTGACGTCAGGATGGCTGCTATCCCGAGTGGTTTCTTTGGTGCCCCGTTTTATTCACAGGCGGTCGTGCCCTGGGTTTCCGTTTCCGGGATGAACTACTGACTGAGTGATCCAACATTGTTTGTCCGGATGGCCGCGTGGGGGGTGAGG
Source organism: Myotis davidii (assembly GCF_000327345.1). Taxonomy (NCBI): domain Eukaryota; kingdom Metazoa; phylum Chordata; class Mammalia; order Chiroptera; family Vespertilionidae; genus Myotis; species Myotis davidii. The sequence goes on along the minus strand of NW_006294876.1, from coordinate 4,077,749 downwards.
GTGAGGTGGACTTAGATGACTGTGTTCCTCTCCGTCCAGAAGGCATTCACTGGCTGCTCAGGCTCTTGGACACTCCTCCCTAAGTAAACAAGGGAGTGTTTTCCTGCCGCAAGAAAAGTGCAGGGAAACGAAGCAAAACAGAATAAAGAATATTTCGAAGAGCTGTGTCAAAGTTTTGTGGGAAGCTGGATTACACAAAGACTGAGAGGTGCCCATTAGATTTAGCAACATGGACTGTTGTAGTAAACCGGGCAAGATTGTTTTTACTAAAAGACAAAGCCAAATTAAGAGTGGGTTTCACATTTCTTCCCACCAGTAGAAGAAATAATTATGTGGACACGACAGACGTATTTGTAACACTACAACGGCAACCATATTGCTATATGAACGTAGCAAATCAATGTTGTACACCTTGAACTAACACAATGTCAACCATTTCTCTATAACAAAATGAGAAAAATATAGAGTTTGCAAGTGAGCATTTCAAGGTCAGCTCCATTCAATACACTATAGAATGTTGTTTATTATAACACAGCCCCATTTACTGTATCACCAAATTAAGAAATCTTGGAAGACAAAGGCTGTGCCTTTCACCTCGGTATCCATAGTCTGATGTGTCATAGGCACTTAACATTTAAATGAACAAAAAAGGAAAGAAAAAGTAGATTGAGGAGGAAATAATGAGTAGTTAAGGACTGAAGAATGGTAAGCACAGATAACTCTTCCTGGAGGTCTATTCTGACACACAGCAGAGAAATGAGGCTAGAGGCGGGTATGAGGTCAAATAATTAGCTTTTAATGGGAGATGGTAGAGTATGTTTTCATATTATTGGAAAAGATCCAAAAATGACTGTGATGCTGGACCTAATGTGAAGACCAGTCTTTGGAAAGTTGAAAAAGAAAAGTAGAGAAATGTATATTCCAAAAGCTCATAGGCAATTCACAATAGAGGAGAATCAGTGTGAAATCTGTGTATAGGAGAAATTATATTTATAGTTCTGGCAGAAAGAGGAAAGGGTCTTAATTTAATGAAACTTCTACTCTCAGTGAAGTATGTTCCTCATATATTTTAATGAAGGGTCTTATTTTCTCAGTAAAACATTGAGGTCAGAAGTTGAATGTATGGGTGAGGGAGTAACAGGAACAGTTGGGAGGATTAAGAAAAAAGAAAAAGATGGGCAAAATCAGTATACTAACAATAAATAATCTTTTAGGAGGTATGCTTTTGTTTGTTCCTCAAAAACATCCATAATGGTCTTTATATGAGCAAGAAATAAACTTTCACTGTGGTAAGCCACTAAAAAAAAAAAGAATATAAACAAAGCTAAGAAGCTTGTAACTAGAGAGTATAAATACAGAAAATATAGTTCAGAGTGGAGAAGGGTTTGTCATATAGGTTGTGGTTCCTAAGCCTTGCTGTAATGTTAGGTGCCACATGTAGATTACAATTTACCCATTTTACAGTGAAGCAGATCAAGGCTTAAAGACCATTCTAAACATTAATCATTACCAGTCAATAGCAAAATTTGAATTCAAGATCAAGTCTGATTCAAAAGCTTATGTCCTCACAGCCACGGGGAGCCATAAGAGACCTTAATTCAAGGAAGATTTGTGAAAAGAATGCTGTTTCAGGAAGATAATTATTATCAAAGTATGGATAAATGGAAGGAACAGAGACAAGAGGGAGCAACCAACTTTGAAAGTGTTGTAGTTGTTCAAGTACTTGATGAAGGAATAGAACAAAGCGATGGTGGAGGAATAGACACCAGAGGTCTGTAGGCATGTTAAGTAGATATTAAGGAAAATCTACCTAATCAGTCCCTCTCTACTATATTGGTTTACATTTATTCTGCTATGGATGGTTCTAAAAAGAAGTTAGCATCATTGTTCTCTCCATTTTCTTTTCACCTTCTCCCGCACCTTCAAAGAAATGAACTAGGGGGCGGTGGGGATTGAGGAGAGAGGGGAATGGGAGGAGACAACATACAAAGCACTAAGGCAAACTCTGTCACATTGTTTCGGACGTTTCAGGAATAAGTTAGCATGAGTAACCTAAACTAACTACTCATTAGAAGGCAGCGTATGAGTGCCCTAGGACACCGAGTTCAAAACCATTCTCCTTATGGGCTTGTGTTGCATGAAAAACATGCAATTTCTGCACTAATTTAGTGTGTGGATATGAGGACTATGAAAGACTGAAGAGAACAGTATATGAAGACAAGTGCTCCAATATTAATTTAAAAACAATTGCCTCATGCGGTCAGGGCCTCCATGTTATCCAAATGTTTGCAATAAGCAAAAACGTTCTTCAAACAGGTGCAGATGCTGCAATGAATGTCACAGCAGGCTCAGGAGGCATTTTACCTACGGTGGATTATTGGAACAAAGTGCAGAATAATGAAAATATATAACTGCTCAGAAGTGTTTGGAGAAAATCATTTGCCCAATGGTAACTGATGCTTACTGAGGACAAGGGAGCAGAAGGGAAGCATTGTGGTCCATCCCCATATTTCTGTTGTCACATACATAATGACTCCATAGTCAGAAAATAAAGAAAATGTGAATTTGTCTTTGGGGCACTATATAATTTCACATATTTTTTCTGTCTTAGGTTTTCTTTTATTCCTTTTCACACAACAGCTTTCTTTATTTTTTAAAATGTTCCATATAGTATACATTTATTTCTCTTTTTTCCCCTCATGGTGTGGGGGAAAAAATCTCTGAGCAGATGCTGCATTAAGATTGCCAACTCATTTTGCTTTTGATGTGCCATGCTCAAAGCTACTTTTTGGAGAACACCTTGGAGGAATGTATGGCTTGTTGTATACTGTACATTTAATAGCAGGAGGAGAGGTTTTTTTTTTTAAGTCCTTGTAACACAGTTCCTAAAAACACCAGTGTCCTTGAACCATCAAAGGAAAAATCTGGCTAAGGGTTCACAAGACAAGCCCCAAAGGTTGCAGCTACAAATCTGTTAACTATTAAGAACAATGTTACATTTTTTTAAAAAGACATCCATAGTGATGAAATGCTCAGGGCACAGAGGAACTTAACAACTCAAAGTTGCAGTTTGATAAGCATTAAAAATTAGAATAAAAAAGTTCCCAAAATAAACAGTGGTTAATAGCAAAATGTCCCCTAAAACCATTTGGCAGTGAAAATGTATAGTTACATCCTCATCCTCCTAAACAGGAGCACGAGGGTGAGCGCGCATACACCCATACACACACACACATACATACACACACACACACACACACATACACACACATCCCTCTTACACTTTCTTCCTAAGCCATGCTGATATTTGACACTCAAAGCTACGATAAGAATTCAACTTACAAATAACCAGTTTACACATTTGTCTATATTCTCTGTAGTGAAATGGGAAATTAAAAGGAAGCCATATTGAAACACAGTCTATCCTTATAAAAATAACTCCCATCAGCCTGGCCATTTTTACCTGAGGAGATGCTGACTTGATAGAGAGGTGAGATAAGAGCCAGATGTAGATGCCCGCAGGTTTTATAAGGAAATGCATTACACAGGGAACAGAAAACACTGGAATAAAAGAAGGTGATTGTGGAATGCAAATCCTTTGAATGCTTTTGAGAGAGAGCTTACGGGAGAAGTGTAGAAATGGTGCGAATGTATACTCTTAGTGTGCTAAGGCTACCACCCAAAGACTGACTGCTTGACAGTTGAAGTCTATTTCCTCACAGTCCTGGAGGCGAGAAGTCCAAGATCAAGGTGTCAGTCAAATTTGTTTTATTCTGAGGTATCTAGCCTTGGCTTTAGATGGTCATCTTCTCCTTATGTTCACATGGTCTTCATTCTGTGCTGTGTCTGTGTCCTAATTTCATTTTCTAATAAGAACTCCAATCATATTGGATTAGGACCCACATCAAGGACCTCACTTAACCTTAACTACTCCCTTAAAGACCTTATTCTTATCTCTAAATACAGCTACATTCTGAGGTTCTGGGGGTTGGGACTCCAACATAGGAGTGTCAATGGGACAGAATTAACATAAATATTAAGGAAATACAATTATTTTGAATAGTCAAGTTGATGAAATCATGAAGACACACAGAATATGTGACATTGAGTTGTGGTTTGAAAAATAAGCAGAAACTCACTAAGCAGAGAGGGATTATGAAGACTGTCAGGGAGGGACTGTGACAGCCTGCCAGACGCAGATGCTTCAGAAAGACTTAGTCAAGGCACCTGATGTCAACAAGGAACCATCGAAGCACAAGTAAGTGAACTAGCACAAAAGTCTTAAAAATGCTTCCTTTAAAAGCTATAATATATTCTAGACAACCAACAGAAAATTTAAATTATGTATAAAAATTCAACTTTTAGGTTGGATCTGAATAGATTTTTGTACCTAACTGTTGCTTCAAGCTTAGTGTCCAAAAACAGTAGTCAAAATATGACATGGGGAATTTGGAACAGAGATGCATATAAGTCAGAATTAGAATCAAACTAACACGATCACACATGTCTGTGAAGATGGCTTTATGTACACAATTGAGTTATTCATCAAGAACTGTCATCATTTTTAGACATAACTAGGAAATTTTGTGACATTTTTCTCTCCTTCATCTTAGAAGGGTAAACTCAAGATTTGACTGTCTCTTTAACCAGAAAGATAATTTTTAGTAAAGGTAGTGAATACATCTATGTGACTGCATAAATTTTGTAAAGTCAACAACTAAGGACACACTCATCCACACTCATCTTTTTAGTTCAGTCTATTTCAACTCAGTTTATTTCTTTGGCCAAGGTCAATTACACAGTCCTTGGGAGGCTATTGATGTAGTGTAAATGGAATTCAGAGACATTGAAAAGATTAAAGCTTCGCCTTGATATGTGATTTACATCTGATTCCTATCTTAAATATGCGCATCAATTCCCACATTCTAGCTCATTCTCTCAAAAACTACACTGTTTGTTTACAACTTGTGTCCAAACACCAAGAAGAAAAAGAATTCAGATAAAGAGCTACCTAATCATTTGTCTTCTGAGACATAAAGTTTCTTAATTCCATAAGAATTAAGAAAATTCCTATTCCATAATATACATATTTATATATATATATTCCATAATATATATGTGTGTGTGTGTGTGTGTGTGTGTGTGTGTATACATGACTTCTGTAAGATCTGTTAAGTTTGTGTGTGTGGGTGTGTGTGTGTGAGAGAGAGAGAGAGAGAGAGAGAGAGAGAGAGAGAGAGAGATGTAATATGCTAATTGGTCCTAACAGTGTCACAGTAATGACCAATTTGCATATTGACAGACCAGCAGGAGGCTGCACGCCCAGCAAGGGGCAAGCAGCCTGAGCCAAGTTCCTGGGGGTCTGAGGAGAGTGCCTGACAGGAGCCTGGATTGCAAAGAAGGAAGAGGAAGCAGCCACAGGGAGCTCTTCCAATCCCCCTGTAAGGACTCCCTACCCCAGCCCCTGCACCCCTGAGGGGATGGACGGACACCCTACCCCAGCCCCTGCACCCCCGGGGGGGATGGACAGACACCCTACCCCAGCCTCTGCACCCTCCTGGGGGACAGGGAGGCTGACCACACCAGAGAAGACCGAGCCTTGGGTGTAGCCGCAGCCCGCACCTCCGACTCCCGATCTCTTCCCCCGCCACCCCTACCAGGGTCGCCCACAACAATAGCACACTGGTGACCACCTGTCAACGCCCCTGAGGCACCCAGGGCGCACGGCCCACCACTATTGGGCCCCCTCCACTGGGGCGGGGCACAGCTCTCCTACCTACAACTCCAGACCCGGGTGGAGAATGGCCTGAGTGGCCCCCCAGGGTCAGACCCTTTCCCCCAACACCAGCAGCGCCATCTCTGCAGCTGAAGCCCGCTGAACCTCGTTGGGGTCATGGATAAACCCGCCCTCCTAGCCTGCCTGGCTCCACCCTGGTCTGGCCCCCACCCGCTCCAGGAGATTAGAGCCGCACCCTAAGCAGGTACAGCTGCGAAATAGCCATGTACAATTTAAAAATGGCGCCAAGTAGGAAGGTTTGACAGTTACTCCCCCTTCGGCCTCACCACCCCTATAGATCCCCCTAACACCCCACCCCCCGCCC
>NW_006294876.1:4034164-4067059 GCF_000327345.1 Myotis davidii | reverse complement strand
TCTCCTACCTACAACTCCAGACCCGGGTGGAGAATGGCCTGAGTGGCCCCCCAGGGTCAGACCCTTTCCCCCAACACCAGCAGCGCCATCTCTGCAGCTGAAGCCCGCTGAACCTCGTTGGGGTCATGGATAAACCCGCCCTCCTAGCCTGCCTGGCTCCACCCTGGTCTGGCCCCCACCCGCTCCAGGAGATTAGAGCCGCACCCTAAGCAGGTACAGCTGCGAAATAGCCATGTACAATTTAAAAATGGCGCCAAGTAGGAAGGTTTGACAGTTACTCCCCCTTCGGCCTCACCACCCCTATAGCACCCTCCCCTAACACCCGACCCACCACCAGCACCTCCAGGGATGACCACCACTACAGGGCTACTGGCCAGAGCCCTCCCCTCCAAGGCCTGCGGAACCCTCTGCAAAGCTTCCATCGTTTCCAGTCCCAGGAAACAATCATGCTCTCCTCCCCTAAATCAGCACCTCCTACCTGCGAAGGTACCCGTGGAATTAAAAATAACAATCTCTTCCCGTTTAGACATCACTTACTTGATGAAACATTTCTAGATTTATTAGCTTAGAACCTCCTCATGACAACCCAGTGAGGTAGGCGGAGAAGAGATCACAATCCCCATGGTATATGTGTATGTATTCAGAAATTCCGCTCAGAGAGGAAGAGTGTCAAGTCCAATGGTTCCCAAGGTGCGGCACACACCCCACAGAGGGGACAATTTGATTTTAAGTGGGGGCAATTCGAGAATGAGTTAACAGTGAATTTTTTGCATTTCTTATGGTTCCAGGGGTCCTCATCTACAGCATATCTTACATAATAAAAGGCTAATATGCAAATAACTGAATGGTGGAATGACTGGTCATTATGATGTGTGCTGACCACCAGGGGGCAGACACTCAATGCAGGAGTTGCCCCCTGGTGGTCAGTGTGCTCCCACAGAGGGAGCACTGCTCAGCCAGAAGCCAGGCTCATGACTGGTGAGCACAGCAGCAGTGGTGGGAGCCTCTCCTGCCTCCGTGGCAATGCTAAGGGCTAAGGATGTCTGACTGACAGCTTAGGCCCACTAAGCTGTCAGTTGGACATCCCCACATCCCAGACTGAGAGAGACTGCAGGCCAGGCTGTGGTACACCACCCTCCTCCCCCCCCCAAGTGCACAAATTTCTTGCACTGGGCCTCTAGTCAATAATAAATTAAAGAAAGATTTTTTACTTCATGGCCATTTACTGAAGTCTGATTTTGAACATGAACTTGCTCAAATGATATACTTTTGACTCCTGGATGTTTATAGACCAATTTCTTCAGTATAAGTTGCATTTATTTAATAAACTCAGCAAACTAATACACATGATGGCATAATGCTGTGGTGCTCTTTCTCTCACTCAGCCAACTGGATTGGGGCTCCTGGACCTGGAAACAAAGTTAGATAGGCCAAGCATAAGAAATAGTAGCAGAAATGAGAGGCAGAATAGGACTGTTGTTGAAACTATCTGAAGATCTCTATCATTTTCCATGTACCTTATAAAACATGTCACTGAAGGGACTATACCAGGACTTCAGTGTTGAATTGTCTTGCCCCAACTGAAGAGTCTATCCAAACACTGACACTTAGTATATCATATTCAGGAAGCAGCAGCAACTAATTTTTTTTAACTTTTGATGTCTTTGTTGTCTTCCATACAGAGGCATTCCAAATATTGTTTTATGTTAGCAGAGCATCCCACCATCACCTAGCCTAGTCTCTAATTGTTTTGTCCAGAGGCAAGACATTTAAAGTGTTAATAATTCTCACAGACATTTCAAATGCAACATAAATATTGTATGCATATCTTTATGCACACAGATAATTATTATGTATTCTCAATCGTGGCAATAGTTGTGTGATTGATCAGAAAAATAACGCTATCTTGCTAATTAACCAAATTTCAGAAACACATGAGTGTTATACTTTTTAATTCACACAGATATTAAAAATAAAGTTAAGTGCTATCTAACCAGTAAGTATTCAAATCAACTACTTGAGAATATAGAATAGAAAATGTAGTAGTATCCCAATTACTTATGTACAATGGTCTTCTGATTTGTGCTAGTATCCATTTTTGGCAGCCATTATTCTAAAACTGCATTCCCACTTAAAAAAAAAAATGAAAGAAAAAAAAAGTGTCCAGACCTGTAAGCTGAATTGAAGGAATGCTGTGGAGAGAAAGTTTCTAGTTGCTAGGGAAACCGGATCCTTTGCATATCTATTTCAAGGGCCTTCTCCTTTGTAAACTGAGACTCGCCTTGTGACTTTCAGTGAAAAATATAAGTGGAAATTATAATAACATATGCTTATAAACAGTACAAAGTTATACTTACAAACTTATGAGCATGTATATTTTGTCAGCACATTGATTGAAATCTGTCACTGTTGTCCTTAAATAGTGAGCATACCTAAAAACATCAAAGTATTATCAGATATTATTTTATACCACAATTAGATAACATTCTTTTTTTTTCAATTGGCACGCATTTCTGAGTACCTACTGTGTGTGGGCACAGAACCAAGTGTAATATTTATGGTTAATACTGCATTTTGCAGGGGCCTTCTTATACCAGCTACTCACTATCAAATAAAGTACAACAGAGAAGAATTCAGAGCCATACAAAGTCATCATGAGCATCACCCCCTGAACCACAGTCAGGTTGACATTCCTATTTTACAGTTAAGAAGGCAGATGGCCAGAGGGAATAAATACCTTAACCAAGGGTCCCTATAAACAAATTGTGTATATTAGCTATTTTTCCAACTAGACTGTAAGACTTCTGGAACTTTGAAGAATGACTTACAATGAAAAACAGCAATAGACATATTTGTTGATTGAATTATGATTGGTAAGTTATGCTTTCTGACAAAATATCTCATCTGATGGTTGGATCAAAGATTCAGTCTTCTCCATTCAAAACCAAATCTGGTCTTTATCTGCTGCTTCTTCTCTTTCCAAAATTCCTTTCATCTCTCCTGTCCACTTTGTCTAGCCCATCCTGTTCAATTTGAACACATAGCTAATGTTTATCATTGTTTGCTATATGTTTTGCTTCAGAATTCAACTTATTTAAAAAAAACACAAAGAGAGTTTCACATTCCCTAGGTCAGCACTGAGGGGCTCCAAGCACTAAATCATTTCCTCCTATGCCCTCTCCCCATTTGCCTTAAGATCTTTCATTCTCAGAGTCATGCATTTTCTGACAAATCTTTAAAATGTTTTTCTCTGGGTCAAAGATGGGCTCCATTTGAACTCTTCACCTGAGATAAATGTTTGCTGGTGTGTGTTTCTCGGCATCTGCAAGGGGTTCAAGAATCTGGAGAAGGGCTGCATGTAAATTATTAAAGAGTCCAGAGACGGAACAGAAATTTGGAAGGCATTTTGGGGAGCCAGAGGAGCTTGGCTGTAGGAACGAAGTTCTGCTTGTCTCAGGACCCCTTGCTTTTTATTAACACAAATTGTCCTAAAGCAAGGAAGATATACATATCAAAGGCAAGGTTCAGTATACAGAATCCATTGTCAGATTGGGGGAACTGCCTACGGCTGTTCAGGTGTTTGGCCAGTAGGAGGCAATAACATGTAGATTAAAATGCCCTCAGCTGTCTGGCAGTAAGCAATCATCTATGCAAATCTTTAGGTGTGGGGAAATGCCCTTAGCCATTTCCAGCAGGCAATCCTCAAGGTTCCATCAACCCTTTGATGAAACTTCTTGCACTTATGACATGCTGGAATTAGCTTTCGGCAGTTGTTGACATTGATAATTTGGGTTTTCTTCTGAAGAAAGAAATTCTTATATATGAGGATTATTATTTTTATTACACTATTCAAATGAAGCTTAATAATTGGTGATTTGGTGAAATAAAGAGTAATGGTCCATTTAGAACAGAGGTATTTAAGCTTGTTTGAATAACTTAAATTGTTGTTCAAATGGGCTCAAAGTGTTTGTATGTAGTGGCAAATTATTTCTATGTAAGAAAAAAGTAAAAGGATAGATAAAATAAAAAAATAAAAGAGGAAAGTAATAGAAAAGAAAATTGGCCAGAGGTGGTGGAATTATTTTTCTCTTTTTGCTGTGTGAATTGTGTACAAGAAATTTGAAGGAAAAGGAGAAAAACCTTTCTAAGAATTACTTATAATCAGGAAAATTTTATTATTTTTCTCCATGGATACAAGGATTTGGTACACTGAAATATTCTTCAATCATGAAGAAGAAAATGACAAGAAACATGAAAAGTTAAGGTGAGCTGATGCTTTCAAACCTGGGAAGAAAATGGAGAAAATTAAATTATATGAAACAGCATTTGTTAAAGCATAATTTGCAATACTAATGCATGTTAAACATATTTACCTTTCTGTACAATTTCCTTTAGCTGTTTGTTTCATTTTTATTATAAATTTAATATTTTAACACTATGCTCATTTCTTAAAGAATTATATGGTTTTTTTTTCAAAAATAATGAAGCAGTAAATTATTATATTTCAGTTAGTGTTACTATGGGAGTGGTTAGTATATCAGGATGTGATAGAAAAAAAAATGTGCTGTCCATTCCCTGACAGCAAATCCTAACTATGGAACAATAAGAGTGTCATAAACTCCCTTAGGGGTACAAGTTATTCTACTATAAGACAGGAAAACAAACATTATGCAGATCAAGTCCTGCTTGAAATTGCCAGATGGAAAGGTTATAGCGGCTCATGTCTTAAAACCCATTAATATCTGATGGGAAGACTAGGAGGCTACTGGATATAATGTGGGCCCTGATATACTCCTGGTAATGGCAAGTCCAAACAGAGGACGACACAACAGCTCAGTCTCCCCTCATTGTTCCTGTATAACATTTCCCTTCTCCCACCTCCCTTCCGTGGACTCCTGGGAAGTGACCTGAAGAGGTTACCAGGGCATTTGTATGGGAAACTTGGAAAGGGGTAAATTGGTACAGTTGCTGTGTTCAACAGGTGAGGCTAACATGGCCAGCTCCTGAGGGATAATAATACAAGTGAGGTGTTTCAAAGACTCCAAGTCCTGGATAAGGGTGGTGGAAGGGCATCCCCTAGTCAGTTTTCAAGTATCATATAAAGGAATTCCATGCAACCTCAACCCTAATAGAAGAGGCTTCTCAGAGAACAAAATGGCAGTCTCTTTTCCAGAAATCTCTTTCTTATTATTAACCAAATTCCCCAATTATTCTCAGAATAGCTGGCAACATTTATTACATTCTGAAAAATAGCATTAATGGCATGCTACTTTAAAAGAAATGAAGAATTTGAAACACACTGATGGGTGCTTTCCTTCTTCAAGGTCACTAAAAAGTTGAAATTAGAACCCAGATGGCTTCAGCTTTCTAGGTCCATTTCTCTTCAATCCTATATAATTAAAAGGTAATATGCAAATTGACCATCACTCCAAACACACAAGATGGCCACCCCATGTGGTCAAAGATGGCCGCTCCCATGTGGACACAAGATGGCTGCTACAAGATGGCCAGCCGGGGAGGGCAGTTGTGGGCAATCAGGCCAACAGGGGAGGGCAGTTGTGGGCAACCAGGCCAACAGGGGAGGGCAGTTGGGGGCAACCAAGCCTGCAAGGGAGGGCAGCTGGGGGAGATCAGGCTGGCAGGGGAGAAGTTAGGCATCAATCAGGCTGGCAGGGAGTGGTTAGGGGGTGATAAGGCTGACAGGCAGAAATGGTTAGGGGCAATCAGGCAGGCAGGCAGGTGAGCGGTTTGGAGCCAGCAGTCCTGATTGTGAGAGAGCCTAAACGGTCAGTTGGACATCCCTCGAGGGGTTCCAGATTGGAGAGCATGCAGGCTGGGCTGTGGGACACAACCCCCGCCCCCCCCCCCCGCACAAATTTTGTGCACCAGGCCTCTAGTTTAAGTATAAGCTATTCATTAGAATAACATTAGTACTTGAAAAACAATTGCAAAATTTAAAAATATGCTTAAAGATATGAATATAAATACACAGCTATATTCACACATATATACATACACAAATATATACACACCATACATGTTAATCCATTATGGTTTCATAGCAAATATAATAATAATATATAGGAAAATAATAACCAAACTCTAAACCCATGTGATGCCAGTGTTCATTCATATTTAAGTAAATACTCCAATTTCAATGAGTTATTTCATAGCAAATATACTTCACTGATTGAATTTTTGCATTTTTGTTTAAAAATAAACTATAAAAAGAAAAAATTATCTAGCAAATTACAAAACATTTTTCACATTAAAGCACAACAATAAAACTGTTTAAGTTTGTTAGCTGTTTTTCAGAAAGTTTTGATTTTATTTCAGAATCAATCTAATTTATAGCAAACCACCCTTAGCAAAGTTACGAATATAGCAAATTTCATTTCATATGAGGTTGTTTGTTATGTGATATATTTAAAATCATCTTTCAACCATAGTTCTTGCTTCTTTAAATAGAAAAAACTCATAAAGTATATGAATCATAAATCAACTATAAATTGTAATTTCCCTTGGTATGTCACAAACCCATCTTTCCCACTTTTTCTTCCCCATGAGTTGTTTACACAAATATGAGGAGAAATGACTCCCCTTATAGGTTGAAAAGGTTCTGGAGAATTGTAGCTTACACTTTCTGAAAGATCTAACTTTAAAGGTGTCTACCCTCTCTCTGCAACTCAATGACCACCACCAGCCCACACCACCATGGTGTCTGTAAGGGCCTCAGGTTCATATATTCACATAAACACCAAGCCTCCTAGTTTAGTGCATTTCTGAAATGGGTGTAAACTACAATTGACTGTGGCCATGACATGCTAATTAATGTCTCTGGGCCACATTGAAAAAAAGTTACAGAAGCATTATGGGAAAGGGTGCAAAGTGCAGACTGGGTTACTTAATTCCCAAACTGCCAGGGTTGACCAACAGACCCTGAGTGATGGATGAATGATTACTCTGACACAGGATTGCTGTGAAAGAGAGCGCTAAGGGACTGCCTGGCTAAAGGAACCAGACAGTCTCAATTGCCTGACTCTTCAGACTTTTATTGTAACAGCAGTTTGAGCCAAAGTTAATCTTTTAGGTACAATCAGTAGGATAAGTAATCTTGGGAGGACACATGTGTCTGCAGTGCCCTTTAAGCAAGGACACCTAAAGATTAAGCATAAAGATTCCGGTTAAACACTCGAGAGTCTGCACGTACACAGAATTGTTTGGAATGGTCAAGGAATAATTAGGGGCAGTTGCCTTTGGCTAAACTCCCCTCAATTGGAATTCTGATAAACAGGGTGGGCTGCCTTCAGCCCACTTCCCTTTTAGGAATTTCCTCCTTAGAGACTTTCCAACCAAATCTCCCATGCTTCTCTACCCCAAACCTTCCTCAAACTCTTCGAAATCCAATGTTGTTAATTGAGGACAGAGCTAATAGCTGCATATAACCATTTGCTCTCTGGTTCAGAGAAACATCAAGAGAAACTTTCAGTTAGCAGATGCTCTACTGCTAGAAATTCATTGCAAAGATTGCTAAAATCCTGGAGAAAAAAAAAGTTGCAGGAAATCTGCTAGCTTCTATGAAGACATATGAATCCAAAGAAAACTCTTTATTTGTCTGGAAAAAAAATTCAAACACTGAAAGACATTCATTTTAATGAGTTTTCATAAGGTGTTAAAAGGTACAGAGATCTGTGCCTTGTCAAAATGTGCCCTTCCTCTATGCCTCCTCCTTCCAGAGCTTGTGCTGATGGATATAGGAGTTCCTTCTTTTAGGGCAGTTATTCTTCATTGTCTTTTGGTCAGTCAAAAAAGCAAACACAAAGACAAAATATAGTCCCCAAGAATTTAAAAAGAAAATTGCATCTCACAAAATTACCACTTGGTTACAGAAACCTCAAACATCTGCTCTGTACTACTTTTGCATAAATTTTACTTCTGCTATCTCCTTTTATGCCATGAAACATAAATTTTATGATCGCTGTTTTTCCACTGCCTATGTGAGGACACAGCAGAAAGGCAGGCCAGGAAGAGAGTCCTTACAAGGAACAGAATCTGCAGCTTCCTTATCTTAGACTTCTTAGATACATTTCTCATGTATCACAATCCACGTAGCCCAAGCCACCATAATGTTTAGCCCAGTTTACTGCAGTAGCATTCTATTTAATCTCACTTCTCACGCCCTTTGCTCTCATAATCTATTCTAAACAGATTACCAAAAGCAGTATTACTAACAAAGAGCTTTGAGAAACAAATGTCTATTGTTTAAGCCACCTAGTCTGTGTTGTTTTCTTATAGAAGCTCAAGCTAAGATATCCAACAATTCTTCAAACCACTATGATTACAATCTATGGATGCAATAAACTTTTTACTTTTCCTCACCCTTGGTATCCTCTTGTCTTATTTCCTTATTATAGCCACTAGCCTGTACACACTTTTATCTTTCTTATTCATTTCCTGCTTGGGTCACCAATTTCTAGCCTCCCATTTTTTCTTAAACCAACTCTGATTTTTGTCTTCACTACTCTGTAGAAACCTTCTTTCCTGGAGTCACTATCATTGCCTCTGCTAAATTTAATGGTCATTGCTGGGTCCTTATCTTCCATGATCTTTCAATGGATTTTGACAGAATTAATCATCAATACTTTTCTTAAAACAGTTTCTTCTCTTGGTTTCTAGAACACTTAACTTTTATTTATTTATTTCATTTGTTTTTAGTATTCTGAGCTCTCACTCAGTCTACTTTGCTGTTTTTTCAAATCCCCAGTTTCAAATATAGGAGTTCCCCAAGATTTATCTGTTATAACTATTTAATACTCACTTCAGTTGATTTCATTCACCCTCATAGCTTCAAGGACAATCTATACACTGATGGTTCCTAACTTTATATGTCCAGTTATAACTTCTCCAATGAACCTAGAGCTCACATCTCCAATTATCTACTTGATATTTTTTATAGAATATTTAGTAGACATCTCAAATTTAACATATTCAAAACTAGCTTTTAATATTTTGCAAAAATTAGTTCCTCCTGTAGCCTTTCTCATACCAGTTAAAAGTTTCTCCATTCTAGTAATGGGAAACCCCAACAAGTAAATACTTAATGTAAAAAACCTGTCAGGCTGGCCCTGACAATTTATCACTATTCTTTAATTATGTTCAACTTGTAACAATGAAAATAAATCCTGCATATCACATATTTACATTATGATTCATAACAGTAGCAAAATTACAGTTATGAAGTAGCAACAAAAATAATTTTATGGTTGGGGGTCACCACAACATGAGGAACTGTATTAAAGGGTCGCGGCATTAGGAAGGTTGGGAACCACTGCTCTAGTACATTGGCCACAAATAGATTGTGATATTTGATAGGGATTTTTTTTTAACATTGTACATCCAGTTTGTTGAAAATTTCTGTTTTTCTACCTTCAGTAAGTTTGATCATTTCTCATGTATCACAATCCACATAGCCGAAGCCACCATAATATTTAGCCCAGTACTGCAGTAGCCTTCTCCCACCCTTGGCTCTCATAGTCTATTCTAAACAGATTACCAAAAGCAGTATTATTAACATCATAGCAGGCCAGGTCCTAAATTTGTTCTAAATCTTTGATTGTCTTCCCATCTCACTCCGAGTAAATGATAACAATTAATGGTATACACTATCTGTCTCCCTATTGCCTCCCTCCCTTATTCTCTTTCTCTGCTCTTCCTCATTCCTCATACCATCTATGAAGTATACCTTGATGTTCTTCAGACATACTCGATAGTCATATATCATGAACTTTGTGCTTG
The DNA here is from genome assembly GCF_000327345.1 of Myotis davidii. Classification (NCBI taxonomy): domain Eukaryota; kingdom Metazoa; phylum Chordata; class Mammalia; order Chiroptera; family Vespertilionidae; genus Myotis; species Myotis davidii. Next base: position 4,057,264 of record NW_006294876.1, on the reverse strand, counting down.
CTTTTCTACCTGGCTAAACACCTCTTATCCTAGATATCTGCCTAAATGTCTGCCTCACTTCCTTTATTCAGAGTCACCTCTCAGGAATATCTTTCCTGACCTGTGTTGATGATTGTACCTGATTCCGGACCCAAAACCTCATGTCCTGATCCCGCATTCTAATCACAAATGCCTCAGGCCTCTGTCTTACTTCTGAGGCAGCAACCTTAGGTCACAGGGTCACAATGGCTGTGTCACAAGGAGACCCCTTCCCCTGTTGGACATAAAGTGTGCCCCTCTGGCTTTTGGCTTTTCTCCACATCCACAGGAACCTTGTGGGGTCTTGCCAGTGACAGCAGAGGGTGGCTTACATAGAAACTCAACTACATAAAAACAGCATCTGCCCAGAGAGATGTGGAGCCAGAAAAGGAGGATGTGCCTTTTCAAGCAATCAACTTAGTAGACAATGTGGAAAATAAACCCTCAAAGGGAGGAGGGAGCCTTCCCTGTGATGTTCACATTTTTTAAAAAATGGCTAAGCAATCATATAATTGTGCAGCATTTCTGGGAGAGAAAAATGAAGCTGAATAATATTAGTTCAGAGCATAAAGTAGAATGCAAAGGGGAAGGAGTTATTTCCTGTCTAAAGCAGGGACAACATTAGAACTGCTTTTGCTTTCAATAATAATGTTAACATCCCAATATAAATGCATCTTGTCTGCAAGCTTGAGATTTATGTCATAGTAACAGAGGTTTAGGTGGTGTTTATAATTATATAAAATTGCATGTTTCAGAGTAAAAAGGAACTCAGACTGCACTGCCAACACAGACAAGGAGGGTACTCACAAACAACATATTAGGAATCAGTAGAATCCCCAGTGAATATACACAGGGAGTCATGAAGCCAGCCAACTAATGCCAGTAGCTACTAATAATGTGATAAAGCAATCATGACATTTTGTTTTGAATAATGAACTATCTCTGTGACTAAACTTCAAATATGATATTTTTAAGTAACGGGATCACAATTAAAATTATTCAATCCTAAAATTCCCCAAACAAGGATTTTATTGGAAGCATCTAACAGTACATTTCTGAAGTTACTTTACTTTGTTAGGAAACTGACCTATGTGATTATGCTTTATATACTTAAAAGACACACATACACACACACACACAAAAAAAAAAACAAAACAAAAAAAAACAAAACAAAACAAACAAAAACACAAACAAACTGAAGTTGTTGCCTAAGACTAATATTTGAGTAGAGAGGGAAACTTAAGTACAGTATTTTTATTTTGTTACATTTACACACAAATATTTATATGCATATATGTACTGGCACATACATGCATCTGTAGGTATATTTATAAGTCAGACTTGCTCAACCATTGGTAACACATGCGATTTATGTACTATTTATCTTGGAACTCAAGAATTCAGCATAGTGTCTGGAATGTAGCAGCTAATCCATAATTTGTTCTGTTGACCTGTAATCTTCATAGGTTGATTTCTATTTGGAGATTTAACAGATTCAAATATGTCAAATCTCTTAATAGAATAGGTAAAAAGTTTCAAAAGCTCCAGATAGAAAAATGTTTCCAAGCAGGAAAATAAATTCTAATATTTTTCCAAAAATAACCAAATTCTTATGAGAAAGGTAGGTAAAAACCAATTCCTACATGTGCCATATGCATCTTTCTAATCTATCAATTTTGATCCCATGAAAACTAGCATCCAGAAAATATAGTTCTGTCCCCCCAGAAAAAAATAATCTAAATGAGTTCCTGAGGAAGCCAAGAGACAAACCAAACACTAAGATCCTAGGCCAATGTGTCATGACCCCAGACCAGGCATACAGGAGTATAGCAAAATCAATGATCTATAAGGGGACACCCAGTCAGACTAAGCACATGATATAGAACAGACCTAGGGATGAACTAAACACTAAAGGAATATGATTAACTGAAAGAGATGAACATTTGAATCTAGACCTATAGATATAGCTGTAGGAATTAAAAATGAACAGAAGAGATAGTCAGAGAAGAGTGTCTAATAGTGAAGCTTGGAGCTGGAATACTCTAAATGAAGGGTTTTCCTAGTTGGATGTCAGAAGGGTGTGGTGAGATGGCTTCATATTTGCCATAGTTGGGCTCTCAGGACAGAGGACCAGTCACTGTAGTGGACAACTTAGAACATTCATTTTGATGTATATTCTTTATACACTGAGTGGCCAGATTATTATGACCACCTGACGTTTGTAGGCAAATTAGCCGTACACTGCATCATATGGGATATGGAAGCCGAAGGCCTGTTCAAACACCTTTGCTGTCTGCAGTTACCAAGATAAAACATCTCCAATTCGCACAGGAACACAAGGATTGGACAGTCAAGCATTGGAAAAAAGGTTTCAAGAACAAGAAGGAGACTTTACCTTGCTTAGGTGTCCCCCACAGTCACCAGATCTCAATCCAATTGAACATTTGTGGGACGAAGTTAAAAGAGCCACCAGGCAGCTGGTTCCACAACCATCAAATCTCACAGAACTGGACAGAGCTATTCATCAGGCATGGTGTTAGATTCCTCGCATCCCCTTTCAGCATCTCGTGGAGTCAATGCCAAGAAGAATCGCTGCAGTATTGAAGGCAAAAGGTGGCCCAACGAAGTACTGATGGGGTGGTCATAATAATCTGGCCACTCACATTCAAATATATCCCACGTTCAAAGGATGTTGAATCGTGTTGTTTACCCATATCTTCAGAAAAAAATCACTTCTACTGTCATGGTAAACAACCTGCTTCCCTGTTTATAATGGTCTGGCCCTCTAGCAACTTCAGAGCAAAATTATAGCTAATTTGCCTACAAACATAAGGTGGTCATAATAATCTGGCCACTCAGTGTAATATTAATTGAACCCTGAATTAAATGAAATGGAGAACAAAAATCTATACAAAAAATATTAATGCAACAAAGAACTGTTTTATTTAATATATTTTATTGATTTCAGAATTGAAGCGAGAGGGAGAGAATGATAAAAACATCAATGGTGAGAGAGAATAGAGAAGAGAGAGGGATAGAGAGTTAGAAACATCGATGAGAGAGACACATGGATCAGCTGCTTCCTGCACACCTCCCACTGGTGATGTGCCCGCAACCAAGGTACATGCCCTTGACCGGAATCGAACCTGGGACCTTTCAGTCTGCAGGCTGGTGCTCTATCCATTGAGCCAAACCAGTTAGGGCAAAAAAAAAAAGATATATTTTTTAAAAAAACATATCCTCTGGTGAGGATTTAGAGGAAAAAAGGGAAAGAAAAGAAAACAGTGAGGAAATTAAAACAACCATCAAAAACCTCCAAAAAGTAGAAGTTCAAGACCAGATGGCTTCATTAGTGAAAATTCTTATGGAAGTAACTTCTGGATATTTCAGGAAACCCAGATATGTCTGCACAGCATATTAACTTTAAAAGGAGGAGTAAAGCACTACATTCTTGGAAACTTAATATTGTGCAAGACTGACCCTTCCACAATATTGTTTTAGGGAATAAAGTCAGTGGGTCTGAGGGCCCTGGGCTGCAATGAAATTTTTATGTCTCTATGTCTGTATCCTTCATAGCAAGCTGGGGTAAGCTCCGTCTGCCCCCTGCCGGGGTGGATGTTCTCCAGCACTTTTCTTACTAGTAAATGTTCATTCTGTGTCTATCGAATGACACTGCAGTTACTGTTTTCAGTTGTAAATGCAGTTATCATGGAGAACAATGAAGGATGGGTCTAAGGGATCCTGGAATCTACATCTTGTTAATGGGGCTCCCTGGAGACTAACTATAAAACCATAACAGGGAACAGATCAAATAAAAGAGGGGTATATGCTGAAGATGCTCTTAATTTTTTAATATTTTTGTTGATTTTAGAGGGATATAGAGATAGGCACACCCATGAGAGACAAACATTGATCCTGCACACCCCCTACTGGGGTTCAGCCCACAACCCAGGCATGTGCCCTGACCAGGAATCAATCCTGTGACCCCTCAGTTCATGGGTCAACACTCAACCACCGAGCCACACCAGCTGGGTGATGCTCTTTATTTTTGAATATCCACTTTCAAGGCCTAACAGACAGAGATGCAAATAGCAACTGGTCCATCAGACAGCTGACTTACATATTATGCACTTAGGGAGGTGCTAAATGTGGAACATAGACACAAATATATCCTTGATGTGTCATAGTCCAATAAGACAGTTAATAGTGAGTATGTGTTTATGAATTCAGAACACCACAAAAGGAGGTAGGTACATAGCATCTTCAATCATAAATGGAGGAAACTATAATCAGATGGAGGACAAGGAAGAGAAATAATAAGAAAATTATATTGACAAGGCTTGAAGAATAGCTAGTTCAGCAAGCAAATAGAGAAAAACATTCTAGATTTGTATGTACGAGTGTGTGTGTGTGTGCGTGTGTATGTGTGTGTGTGTGTGTTGATGGAGATGGATGTTGAGTGGGAAGGTTGTGAGTACAGGGGTCCAGAAATACAAAATGCATGACTAGAGAAAATTAAAGGGTTTAGAACAACTATTTTCCATGTTCAGCCTCATTTCAAACATGTTATATTAAGGGCTTTGCATAGACACATATTTGAATTTAAATTTTAAATTATTTAAATAGTTTGATGCATGTTAAAAGACATTCCATGCAAGTGTTAATTCCATGGTTCTCCAAAGTGAGTAAACTTTCAGAATCTGGAACAATGTCAAGTGTTGAAGTTTTATATCTCACGGAGCCACATCTAGTTAGAAAATGAACTCTGCTCCAATCCATCTTGTCACCTACTTAGTCTGGTTGATAAAAGGCAAGACATCAATCAGGAAAGAGCATATCTATGGAGCATTTTCAGGAGAAATATGGACACCTTAGTAAGAACATGAAACCATTATGCAATAATTTGAGTTTGGATGAGCATAGGTCAAAAACATAACTTCTTGAAAAATGTCATTGGCCTAGAAATCATACTCTACACTGGAAGGATATAGTTCCCTGAAAAGTTTCTAACTTTATTCCTTTTAAGACTATAATGTTAACTACACTGATAAAAAGCTATGTTATGGCTCAATGGTTGAGCATGGACCTATGAACCAGGAGGTTACGGTTTGATTCCCAGTCAGGGCATGTGCCTGGATTGCAGATTTGATTCCCAGTCGGGGGAATGCATGAGACAGCCAATCAATGATTCTCTCTCATCATTGATGTTTTTATTTCCCTCTCCCTCTCCATTCCTCTCTGAAATAAATAAAAAATATATTTTCAAAAAGATACACTTTCTAGATACACAAAATCAAAATGTTTGATTAAAAAAAACATTTCACTTACATAAATGCACATACCCAACAAATCCAGTCATGTCCATGTCCCTTCTTTGTAAATGGTGTCTACATTAATCCAGTTAATCACGGAATGTGACTTCCAATATTGGTGAATCATCCCTCTTTATCCTATAGCCCTTCTACCATGAATAGAAGTCTCTCCTGTTGATTCCTTTTTAGAGCCTCATGTCCAGATAAGCAAAGTGTGCAACTGATATGGAACAGAGAGCACTAAGGTAGTTAAAAGCTAATGTTTCTGGATTCAGTAAACACAGATTTGAATCGTGGTCTGCTACTCATCCACCATGTGAACGCTTGAAAGTGACATCATTCTTCTGTGTTTCAAAGTCCTCATCTGAAACAAAGATAAAAATAAAATATATCTTGTCATGATGATTAACTAAAATAACACACATAAAAAATTTTGCAGGTGTTAAATGTTATTACTGACCTTATTATTACTCCTAGACAATGAGCTAAAGGGAGTCAAAAACAGTACATGTGAATTCATAGGGAAAAATATTAGATATGCGGCTCCACAATTTCATCATAATATCTAAAACCTATAGCTCAAATGCATGTTTACATCTTCTTACTTTCTGTAACAGTGAAATATTCTGACATCTACAAGCCACAAGTGACTCCTTTTGGTTTGGACAAGCAATTGACACTAAGTGATTGTCAATCTAACATGTGCCGTTTGCTTCATGTTTCACCCCACTTTCATGGACATGTGTTTTAACAGGGACCAGAAATGGGAGAAGGAATAAAAGAGACCCATTGGAGGATGTTGGATATGAAGTGACTTACAGATGGTTTTCTCTATACGGATGCCCGCTTTGTTTGCTAATTGGCACCCACCCAAGTTAGGCTCCTACCTCCCACAAAGACAGGATGTAGTAGAGGCATGGAGGTGCTACCTTACTTGACGTCTAAGCTTCAAAAATATGGTACCACGGGTTCTTTAGGAAAAGGCATTTCCTTGGTTGTAAAACGGGCAAGAAGCTGGGGGAAGATTTACATACATTTCAAGTGGCAGAGAAAGAATTTACAATGGCAAGTTTCTACAGAAAACACTTTAAGAAAAGGGAGGTTAGGGGCCTATAGTCAGGAAGAAATATGCCTAGGGTTTATCTGAACTGAAGAAAACACTAAGTCTGTCTTGCTCCATGTGGTATCATAGGAAGAGCTGCAGATGCATCCCTTCTAGTCACTAGAGCTGCCCACTGGACGACCCCACAATTGGACTCCTGTCCTCAGTCCCATAAAATCATCCATGGTGTCATGTGTGTATTTGTGTGACTGCATGTGTCTCGGTGTGGGTGTGTGTTTATAAAGTACCATTTGGGATTTTCAAAGAGTTGCTATTGCTTTTCCTGCCTGCAATGAACTGAACATATGTATCCCACCTCCCCCCGCCCCCAATTCATGTATTGAAACCCTAATCCCATTAAGGTATTTAAAGGTGGGGACTTTGGGATGTAATTAGGTTATGAGGTTTGCAGCCCTTTTAAGAAAATGTCAGAGGGTTAGCCAGCTCTCTCTCGGCCAAGTGAAGATACGAAGCATCCTTCAGCCTGGACCCCAGTCTTCCCCAGAACCTAGTCATGCTGGCACCCTGATCTGGGACTTCTGCCCTCTGGAACTGTGAGAAATGAATGTTTAAGACATCCAGTCTGTGGTATTTTGTTATAGTAGTCCCAGCTAAGACACTGCTACAAGCTCCAATGTTGTTCTATTTACAGTTTTCTTATCTTCAATATTATCATCAATAGTACCACCAATATTATCATCAATGTTATGAATATTGGGCTTCCATAGTGGACTATCAGATCTCATTAAGTAATGATCCAAAGCAGAAATCTCAAAGACAGCAACTAACTCCCCTCCCCCCACTGAATTTCCTCTTCCCTGCTGCACTGGGCCTGTGTCTGAGCAAGTTGGCTGTAAAATATCAAGGGAGCATTGAGGGTTTCCCCTGGAGCATCACAGGTCTTGCATCTCATAAGACTACATTCAATTAGCTTTCTCAAATTGAAAAGTTGCTGCCAATTCTGTCAGTTAAGTAATTGAGTGACTGAGGAAAGAAGGGGCACTGTAACAGAAGGGGATGCAGACCCTCCAGCTGTTCTCTCATTTTGTCTGAGCCCATGCTCTAGAGCTGAGATAATAGTGATGCATGACCCCATGCTTCTCCAGAGAAGCCAGCAAGACTGTGGTCCCTCAGATTAAGAATCTAGCCTCTTGGGTTCACAAGGTACAGAACTAAGCCAGCTGAGATCTCAATTGCTGACCTCATTTTCTACATACTCAACAGAAAAAGTAATATACTCTGTTCTTCCAAATTAATCTTCTAAGTCATTTAAAAAATATAAATCTCATACAAGTAGATCATCAATGTAATGGCAAAATTAATTGGATAAGGATGAAGGAGAAGGTACTCAAGATCATAACAATATATATCTTTTATATATATCTTTTCTTATAATCCCAGCTCATAATCAGTGGCAGTTAACAGATATAGAGAGAGCACTTTTCACCTATTAGTTAATTAATTCTTACTACATCTTTCTCAAAGATAACCATCCCCCCCAACCCTGAACCTGCCCATGTGGAGATAAAGCTGGGTGTTCAAAACATAACCTTAAAATAAGGACTGGAAATTAAATTAGATACTTCTGTTACTGCCTGCTCAATGAAAATTTAGATTCCAATTTTAGGATTTCTGAAAGCAAATTTTTCTGAAGCTTACTTTTACAAAATTATAAAAACTGACACCAACTGATAATATCTATATGCCTCCTTTTTATGAAAATAATAATCAACCAGTCACTTGTCAATGCAATCGAGTACATAATCCCTCTATTTTCTTCCCAAGAAAAACAGCATAGCATTTAAAACCAATGCAGCTGGGAAAAAAAAAAAAAAAGAATCTCTTACCCTTTGAGACAGCATGGAGTGACCTGGAGAGTAGTATCTAAGCAAAATAGTCCACTCAGAGAAAGACAAGTATCATATGATCTCACTCCTATGTGGAATCTAATGAATAAAATAAACTGATAAACAAAGTAAATCCTGAGACATAGAAGAATAGAACAGACTGGTGAATCTCAGAAGGAAGGTGGGGGTGGGTTGATTGGGAGACATTAACCAAAGAACTTATATGCATACATGCATAACCCATGGACATAGGTAATAGCATGGTGAAGGCCTGGGGAATGGGTGGGTACAGGGTGGAGGGAGTCAATGGAGGAAGAAAGGGGGACATCTGTAATACTTTTAACAATAAAGACTTTAAAAATAAAATCAATTATACCATCACCTTAAATGAGCCGATAACTCTGATTAGCAGAGTCAGAACAAATATATGTTAGGTATGGCTTTGAGGGTCAAGATTTCACTCATCTAAAAATTATTACTTTCATATAATATTTGTAACTGGCATAAGATACTATCTATTATGCTAAGTATATAGAATTATGTAAATCATGTAAAGGTATCACACGTGCTGGGGGTATTTAGTTTCTATCTTAAGTCATAAATTTTATGTTAAATTATATATAATTTTTAAAGAAGGAATACACTCATGTTTCAAAAATAGAAAATCTTAAAAATCTATATTAAAAGAGTCCCTTCAACCCTAGTCCCAAATTCACCCAAGTGCCACCACCGCCTTGCATCACAACAGATAATTGGTATTATTGATCCCTTTAGATCACACCAAAGTTTCTTTTTGTATATCCACTATTGATTTTAATTTAATAATTGCTCTTCTACTTTAAAAAAAGCCAGTGTAAAACAGAGAACGAAGCAATATTTCAAAAGAGAAGCAAAAACTAATTTGATGACAAAACATTCTTTTTTAAAAAAAATAGGTAAACATGTGCCCCACCATTTTTTTTTCTTATTACAGCTGAAGCTTTATAATCCTTATTTCCCAGGACTCTATTTTTAGCAAGTAGTTCAATAAAGAAACATGCCCACTTGTCCTCAACAAGTAAAGTGGAATTTGGCAAGTAATTGGGAGTCAGACCTGAAGGGTGATCTATTCTCTGGCTAACAAGCATAAACAGAAAAGAGATATGCAGTGTTATTCTCTATTCTGGCACTGACCTTTCACAGGATGCTAATTAATTACAGGGTGAGACCTTATCAGACCTGAAAAGTCCTTTGAGATTTCATCTCAAAATAGAGTTCCAACTTTCTCAGTTACAGTAGTTACTGAGACTGCAACTACAGGGGATGTAAATAAATTACTAGTAATTATCAACTAACCTGATATAAGAAGCAGATACAAGACAAAGAAGGTAGGACAGTTTCATACTTCACTGTCAGTAAATTTTATTGGGCATTAATTTGATGTCCTCTATTTGCTTAAATCTCATTCTTTGAATAGATTGTCCCTGACTTCAAAAAGTTACAATCTAGATAAATGTGTGGAAAACTAAAATCAGTACAAAAGTCTGATAACAACTTGTCAAAATTAATATATGTCATAAGAACATTGTTTTTTCCATTAGTGATCATATTGGCCAGCTATCGCTGAAATAACATCATGTAACAAAGCAGCCTCAAATTCAGTAGCTTATAACAGCATTTATTTTTTCCCTAGACTTCTGCAGGTTAGTTAGGATGCCTCAATTTACTCTGTCAGTGAGCTGAGCTTGGCTCTAGCCCTCAGGTTGAATTCAGGTCTGTGCCATTAATCTCTGCCTTGTCCTTGGGCCAGTGTCAAGCCAGGGCATGTTCTTCTCATCGTGAATGGCAGAAGTGCAAGAAAGCAAGGCAAGATAGCTTCAGCATATTTAAGCCATGCAAATAGCTTATCTTGGCCCAGGTGTAGCAGAGACAAGAATGGGCAGCTTATGTCTTTTCCTTCACTGTCCTGAATGCCCCCAAATATCCCACTTTCCTTGAAAAAGAAATTTTAGTTGATTATAACGTGTCAGATATACACCAAGAAGAATTGAGATAAGTCTGGCTGGAACATTAGAAGGTAATCTTAAGCAATCCCATTCCACTGAATGAAACCAACTCTATTAGCTAGCATAGGAGAAGAGAAATATGGCTGAGGCACCAAACAGATTTACTTTTATTTTATTTTTATTTTTTTTAAGTATATTTTATTGATTTCTTACAGAGAGGAAAGGAGAGGGATAGAGAGTTAGAAACACCGATGAGAGAGAAACATCGATCAGCTGCCTCCTGCACATCCAGAGAGAAACATCGATCACCTGCCTCCTGCACATCCCCTACGGGGGCTGCGCCCGCAACCAGGGTACATGCTCTTGACTGGAATCGAACCCGGGACCCTTCAGTCCGCAGGCCAACGCTCTATCCACTGAGCCAAACCGGTCAGGGCCAAACAGATTTACTTTTATATGCATCACAAGGCCATACCTATTTGCTCATCACCTTTAAGACTCATATCTAAGCATTGGCACTCGATCTGGATTTGTGGAATAGGTAAGATTTGAATGGGTGGAGAAAAGAGGGAAGAGACGAGAAAATTTGGAGTCAGTAATTAATCATTAGACTATTGGATAAGGATCAGGTATAATTGATAAACCATAAAATTCAGGAAGGGAACTTTTTTTAATTTGCTAAAAGTTAGATTTTTTTATCCTATTTAATTTTATTTAATCCTTACAATGAAAGTGGGTATTAAAGATAAGGAACTGGGATTCCAAGAAGCTAAATAACAAGTTCAAGGTCACACATATTAAAGTTTGACAGGCTTGAGATAAAAACCCAGGTCAATCAGCAAATTCTGCCCCACAGCCTCCATGAAATGAAAAGTGTATAAAAAAACCATAAAACAAATTTAGGGCCACATAATAGAGCTCTTCCATTGTGAGATAAAGAGAATAAATCTTATTCTGTGGACAAAGGACCATCAAACTTTTGTGTTTCAGGAGTGCGTATTCATGTGCTACGTGGTTCTTAAGGAAAGCAGGGTGGCTCCTTGGGAATGAAATTGTGGTCCTCAGCTGGGAGGACGTTAGCAAGCCATGGTGCCCCCACTTGCCTCCGTGCCTCACCCGTTCTCTTTATCCTTGCAGAGCCCATAGAAACTTCCTGAAACATGCAACCCACAATGCATTTCATTTCTCCACAACCAACTCTTTGTTTTTAACCAGGCAAAACATTCCTTAGAACTGAATTTTTTGTCTTATCTCTTCGACCCCCTTCACATGTGGAGCCTTTCTAACACAGGTTGTTTTGCATAAATTTTTAAATATTATATTATAGACGGGCAAATTTTGTATCTTAAGAGACATCCTAAAGCAGCCGTGGGCAAACTACGGCCCGCGGGCCAGAGGCCCGTTTGAAAATAATACAACTAAAAAAAAAAAAAAAAGACCGTATCCTTTTATGTAATGATGTTTACTTTGAATTTATATTAGTTCACACAAACACTCCATCCATGCTTTTGTTCCGGCCCTCCGGTCCAGTTTAAGAACCCATTGTGGCCCTCGAGTCAAAAAGTTTGCCCACCCCTGTCCTAAAGGGTCTCTAGCTATGGTCGGTCCCCTGAGCATTTGAAACACATCTGGGGGGGAGGGGGGGGAAGACCTTCAAAGTTGCCAGATATCGTAAATGTTTGCCAGATGTCGTAAATGTTTCCCTCCACGTCCCGCATGGTTCAGGGTTCAGTATCTGGAAGAGGAGCCGCACACAAATGAAAGCGAAAAGACAAGAGATAATTTGGAAATATTGGGGGACCAGGTGGGTAAGTCCTTCTCAAAAGGAAGGACTCCTGTGCATGGCAGCATTATTTATAATAGCCAAGAAGTGGAAGCAATCCGAATGTCCACTAATAGATAAATGGAGAAAGAAAATGTGAGGTATATTTATAATGAAATATTACTTAACCTTAAAAAGGAAATTCTATCACATGCTACCACATGGGTGAATGATGAGGACATTATGCTAAGTGAAATGTCAGTCACAAAAAGACAAATTCTGTATAAACCCATCCAATTCACAGAAATGAAAAGAAGGGTGATGGTTTCCAGAGGCTGGAAAGAGAGGGAAATGGGGAGGTGTTGTTCAATGGTTATAGAGGTTCAGTTTTATAAGATGAAAAGTTCTAGAGATCCATTGCACAGCAATGTGAATATACTTAACTAGAAGCCTGATGCACAAATGTATGAATTCGTGCACCAGTGGGGTCCCTTGGCCTGGTCTGCGAGATTGGGCCTAAACCGGCTCTACATCATCCCCCAAGGGGTCCAGGATTGCAAGAGGGTGCAGGCCAGGCTGATGCACAATTGGGGCCAGGGAGGGATTTTTAACAAATTTGCAACTTTTAGCAAATTAAAAAAGTTCCCTTCCTGAATTTCATGGTTTATCAATTATACCTGATTCTTATCCAATAGTCTAATGATTAATTTCTAACTCCAAATTTGCTCATCTCTTCCCTCTTTTCTCCACCCACTGGTGCACATTTGGGGCCAGGGAGGGATTCGGGAGGTTGGCCAGCTGGAGAGGGACCCCAGGAGGGCTCCAGGGTGTGTCCAGCCCATCTCCTTCAATCCGGATCGGCCAGACCCCAGCAGTAAGCTAACCTACCAGTTGGAGCATATGCCCCCTGGTGGTCAGTGCACATCATAGAGTGTGGTTGAGCGGCCTTAGCATAGCATTAGCATATTACACTTTGATTGGTTGAACAGCTGACCGGACGACCAGACACTTAGCATATTAGGCTTTTATTATATAGGATACTACTGAACTCTACACTTTAAAAAAGTAAGATGGTGAATTTTATGTTGTGGGGGTTTTTTAACCACAAGTTAAACATTTTTAAAGATTAAAACGGAAAATAACAACCACAGCATCCTTGAATAACTATTTGATGATTAAATATCATGCCAAACTGAATTTAAGACATTCTTAATTTTAAAAAAAAGTAATAAAAAATTAAAAATGATAATAAGAAAAGAAAACCAAAGAACTATTGCTGGAGCAGAGCTTTGCACCTCCCTTGGGTCCAGGTAAGAACCCGATGGCAACCTCAGGTGTGAGGAGTGCAAAGAAGACAGAGTCCCAGCCAAAGGTTAACAACCACTGAGCTTACTGATACGTCAATCAAGCCCTCTGCACTTGTATTTGCTTTATTGTGCTTTCCTCTCCCTAGACCGTGGGCCTAAAAGCAGGCATGATGGATGCTCTTGTCATATTGTGAGCTGATAACTGTCACACTACCCCTCCTGTGCTTGCTATAATTTCCTTTAGGAGCTTTGGCTTGCTGCTGGCGGAGTTCAGAGAGAGCCATTCTTGTCAAACTTAGGAGAAAAGAGAGTGAAGAAATATGGATTTGTGACTCCAATTTAAATGAAGAGGTAGCACTTTGCCTGAAAATATTAAATTAGAGGTTGCGATTCAGGCTTCCAGGTCTTGCTCTAGTTACTCCTCTTAAAAAGCAGGACTTGGAAGAAAAGCTTGATCTCTCAATATTTACCAAAAACATTCAGGAAAAACCATTCCAGTGCTCCTGGGAGAATTAAAAAAAAAAGATATAAGAATGCATTATATTTCACAGAATGCCAAGTGTCTCAGTAGCCCAAGGCCTGTAGAGTTATTCACTGTGAGCCTGGCCTTTCTAGGGGAATATGTGCACTTAGGAAAGAAGCATCCACAGGGCATATTTAGCCAATCACAAAGCACCCGGGAATGCCATGGAGGGTGTAATTGATGGGATCACACTAACACAACTCTTGGAGGCAGATCAATCAATCTCATTGAAAGCTTCAGGGCAGCTCTGACAGCCAGCATAAACCAACAAAATAAGGAAGACAGGGTGAGTTTGAGTCTATTCTTGAGCTACTCCAAAAGCAAACTAATCGAATGATGTTCCACAAGTGCTTACACTTGAATGTTTAGATGCTGCTGTAGATACACCCATGCAAATTTAACAAATATGGAAGCAATGTGGGTAGTCATTGAAATCGTGCTGCTGGGACCCAGAGTCCAGCCTCTCAAACCGCATTCTAATAGCCCTCACAAGACTTTCAGCTTCACAAGGATATCTGTTAGAGGGAAGAATCTGCTTTCAGAAGCCGTAAGAACTAACAATTGTCGAAACCGGTTTGGCTCAGTGGATAGAGCGTCGGCTTGCGGACTGAAAGGTCCCAGGTTCGATTCAGGTCAGGGGCATGTACCTTGGTTGCGGGCACATCCCCAGTGGGGAGTGTGCAGGAGGCAGCTGGTCGATGTTTCTCTCTCATCGATGTTTCTAACTCTCTATCTCTCTCCTTTCCTCTCTGTAAAAACTCAATAAAATATATTTTAAAAAAAAATAACTAACAATGTATGTTAATAAGGTTAAAATGCTCTCTATATATTTGACCTTGTGATTTGGGGCAATGTTACAAATCACTGAAAGAAGCCATAGGCAGGGTCTACCGGAGCCGAGCCAGGTGGGTGAGGACAGGGCATTGGGCACATCACTCATTCACAGGGTCTCCAGGAGTTGGAATTGATTCAATACCACATAACAACAATCAATACCAATCCTTCTGTTAGGCTTGAAACAATGGAATTTTAATTTAAAGAAGAAAGAGGAAAAGCAATATGAGGAAAGGGAGTACTGAGAATCATCAGATGTTACATAGACTTTAGGGAAAATAGATTTTAAAAATTGAAGTAGAGTAAATGGGTCCATTGCAAAGACTTTAAAAGGAAACACAGCTGAAAGATCATAGGAGACTTTTGAAAATGAAACCATGTTTATATCATCCCAATTGTCTTAGTGAAGAAGACACCGAAAAGGTAGTGAAGAAGCCAGCGGGGAGGCAGGAGCACAAAGAAAGGTTCTCCTGAGTCCTAGGAAATGAAACATGATGGAAATAAGGCCTCAATTAGAACCCTTTCCCTCAGGTCTCACCTCCACCTGGTGCTATAGGTCATACAGCCCAGATCCTGGTTCTGAGTCTCCAATCCTGGCGACAATCTACCAAGAGTGTCTGAGACTCTGTCCCCACCTAGAGGGCTAACTGTGAATAAAATGAGATCATTGTGAAGTGCCCTGAATACTACAGCAAAACTCAATAATCACCACTGTATCAGTCCCTGATAAGATGGCCCATAAGTGTTTTTTGTAAGCACTTAGCAAAGCAAGGAGCAGTGCCGAGGAGCCAGTGGGGTTAATAATATGTCAGCCATATAACTTTCCCTTGGGACACTGGGTCTTGATTTCAGCAAGATTTTTATAAAAACAAAACAAACAAACAAAAAACACACACAAAAAAAACCAAAAAAGCAATGGTAGCTTTGTGGGCCATATAAAAAATATGTGCTTGATTATTAGATGGTTAATTAGCCTGAAAGCTGACTAAGCAATTCTGTACAAACGTTGTGGATTGTGTGTGATAGCAAGCTCACATTAAATCTCAGTGATACTAAAGTACTCAGCCATAGGCACTGCTGTGGGATTGCCTATACCTGATAGGAAAGCAGCCATCACTCTGAATGCTCCTCCCTCCTCCCACTCCTCCTGAGCTTCTAATTTCTGTTGGGAAGGGTGAAAAGGGGAGGGGAGTCAGCCTCTGTGGGGAGGAACCTGACATGTTAGGAGCATGTCCAGTGCTCGGATAAAGTCAGCTGCTAAGATCCAGGGTGTCAGGGTCGGCTCTCTTGGCTGGTGTAATATTTCATGGTGGCAACTCAGCCCAAATCCACAGCTAGGACGGCTTATGAAACCTTCTGATTGACAGTCTAAATGAATGAGATGGTATGACCATCTCCTCACCTCTAGCAGGGGGTCACTACAAAGCCTTTGTATGGACTCTCCTTTTGCCTTTTGAAGATTCAGACCTGCCTGAAGGTTCAGACCTGCCCTCAGTAATCTGTCTCCATGGGAAACCTAGGATTTCCTGTCTTGTCAATCTAGGACCAGAAGATAGTAGGGAGGAGCCGGGGCTCTGGAGGTGGCTGTGATCCCTCAACTAAGCAGCTCTGCCATTTTACTTTCTTCCACAGGATTTCTCTGATGCCATTGGAGCTTGGCTGCAGGTACTGCCACTGAACAACTCCAGGTGGAATTAGACCTCTGGCTCTACATCCAGAAACACCAGTTTTAGGGAGGAAATGTCCCGTGGCTTCTCCCTTAATGAAGAGAGAAAAAGGGTAACTCCTCAGACTCGACTGCTCCCAGACACGCTCCAAAACATTCTCTTCCTAAAGACCCCTCCTCTTCTTTCCAAATCTCTCTAATTATTTTTATTGTAATTGTATTGTATTAAAAACAGTTAACATGAGATCTACCCTCTTCGATTTTTCAGTGTATACTGCTACGTTTTTAACTCTAGGCACAATATTGTACAGCAGGTTTCTGGAAGTTGGTTCACCTTGATCACTGAAATTCCATACACATTGATTAGCACTCATATTTCTCTCCCCCTCCTCTTGGCCTGTGGCCACCAGCCTTCTGCTCTCCTTGGAGTCAGAGAGGACAGGGTGGCTGCCAGCCTGTTCAGCAGTGTTGGCTCAGGTTGGCAAGGGCTGTGTGGAGCCCCGACATTCACAGTCAGCACAACAGTGGTCAGAAGCAGTGTTTAATATCTCCAGTTATTGCTACAAAAAGCCCTTTTAGCACCATCTTACGCAGCTTAATGCAAGTCCACAGTGTGATATGGTTGTCTGTTAGCTACATGCTGTACCAATACTGAACTGCTAATAACCACCAACGCTCTTCTCTCTGCCCAGCTTACAGCATATGCCGAAATGCTTTTTCCTTTAAGAGGAGTGCAAGAAAGCAGAGACTACTTCTGGACTGGGTGTCATCAGGAAGGCTAGGGGGAAGCCATTTGGTGATTGGATCTTGGTCCTTTTTATCTAGGCGTGGGGAGGATTAAAATGGGCTTCAGCACCCCACTGTTAAATTATGGGGCTCAAATCCAACTCCTGTAATATCCTCTCCTGGCTCCCTCTTCCCTACATGGCCTGTGGTTCCTCTGATGTGCACTTTCTCACGTGGCAACAAGCTGAATCAACTAACCTTGTTTGATTCGGGTGTGTTCCTGTTGATCTTTGGCTGAAGGATGGACAGAGAGACACTGTTATTGTGATATATTGACTGGAGAGTGTCTCCTCTTCTCAGACATCAATGTGCCTATGACTCACCCGAGGATCTAGTTTAACTACAGATTTGGACTCAGTAGAACGGGGATGGTGTCCGAGGTTCTGCAGCCCTAACAAGCCCCAGTGATGCCCATCCTGCTGATCTGAGGTGCCCACTTTGAGCAGCAAGACTCTGGTCCCCTGGCTAATAAATAAATAGGCTGTCCATTTAAATCACATGGAGAGCTGCAAAAACACTGAAGCTTGGGACTTGCCCCTTAGGGATGATTCCGTTATGAAGCAAAGCCTGAGGAAAAAGGCTCTACTATTCTCTGATGGAGAGTAGAAAGCATTGAAGCGTTAAAAGAGCAGTTTCAAGGTGAGCCAGGCTTCTGTGAAGACAGAGAGACAAAACAAGGGGAGAAAACATGCAGAATGGGGAGTTGGCATTTTTAGGATCACAAGAACAAGTAAGGGGAGCCAAGAACAGTGGAGCACTAAGTAAGGTTATAGGTCTAGGGCAGTGATTGCGAATCTATGACACGCGAGTCAGAGGTGACACAAGAACTCATTTTTTTGGTTGATTTTTCTTTGTTAAATGGCATTTAAATATATAAAATAAATATCAAAAATATCAATCTTTGTTTTACTATGATTGCAAATATCAAAAAATTTCTACATGTGACACGGCACCAGAGTTAAGTTAGGGTTTTTCAAAATGCTGACACACCGAGCTCAAAAGGTTCGCCATCACTGGTCTAGGGCTAGTTTAGAGTGTGTTTACACCATTCTATGTTACCTTGATAACAGGGCTCTTACTCCCTTGTGATAATAATAATATAATAAGGAATTTACTTGTGAGTTAAGTAAACAGTAATTAGAGACAAACTTCTAACAGTCTAGTCAGCTCCACATGGAGACAGGTCAGGGAGGACAATGAAGGTTTTGAACCATAGAAAAGAATGAAGACATCAAAGAGAAGAACATATATTATGTATGAAGGAGCTTGGAAGTCTGTGTTCTTCAAGAGCTTCTGGGTTCTGCTGATCTACAGTTTCTCCCACTTCATCAGGTCAGATCAGTATCTGTAATAAATTATGTAGTTGCATGTTTTGCCTTTCTACTCTTCAGTTATCAGCACTGGAAAGCAACAGGCATGTGCCTACCCTCCGGTGCCCTGTGTAAGTCTGCTTCTTGGCCTACTGCCTCAGTCTTTACCCTCACCCAAGGTGTTGGGCTTGACGAGAGTAGGGACTTGAATCAGAAATCAAGAGAACTATTATGAAATATAGTGATGAATTCCCATTGCCACACACCCTAAGATGGCTGCACCTACTCACACAAGTGCCCAGCGCCTGGAGGCAGTTTCACCACCAGAAGAACCTCTGAAGGTTGACTGCTTTTTCTTGGATATACCTCTGCAGAAACCCCCAAGGTCAATTTATCTCTCCAGGAGTCTGTATTTTGAATCAGACCATCCCCAAACATACACTCCAGTTTCGGTAAAGATCTATCCTCTGCTGAGCCAGATAAGTGAACTGATACAAGTACGCGGAGAACATTCTTATGTTTAATATCACATTCTGAGAGGTATCAACAGTAGCATTCACACTACCTTCTTCCCTGTCCCTTTCCTGGGACCTAGCTGGTCTTAAGCTTGTGTTTTATCCTTATGCAAAGCAACAAACAAGGAGACAGTCTCCTTCCAACACCCAAGGCTCTCACTTGCTCTCACAGTAGAGCAGAATTCAGCTAAATAATTTGCCAGAAGTTCCACCATGTATGGGAAATTAAAGGTGACATATTTACTCTCTAACATCGCTCTGTTCTCCAATTCTTATTTTCTCCACTATGTGTATAATCTCAAGAATAACTCCCATAACACAAAGATCACAGGAGCCAAGAGTGAGGCTTATTGGTCTGGATGGTGTTACCTGGCATTTATCCAGACTACAAGGCCAGCCTCCTGGGGAGGCACAGGTCCTGGCTGCCTCAGGGCTCAAATTCTAGAGCAGCCAGGCCTCAGCTCCCTCTGGTTGATCGCTTCAATTTCATTCTTGAGCAGCTGTCCCTTAATCACGTGAATGCTCACATTAGTGCTGTATCCTTTATTGTGAAATAAACATCTGAGCCTGTGTTTTGATTCCCGACTGAGGAAAGGGAGACAGATGGGCAGGTGGAGATAGGTGGTGGATTCGGAAGAATGGCTTCCCTCTCACTAACCACACAGCTCAAGATGCTACTCCGTGCTCCATGCACCTGTTACCTTCTCGTTCCCCAGGTTCCCCCACCCCCATTCCTAGCCAGATGAGAAGCAAGCAAGCAGAGGGGCCAGCAGGCTCCCTGGGCAGGATGGCACCCAAGAGGCTTGCCTGAGGGCAGAGTTGTGACAGATGCCACACTCCTCCCAGCCCTCCCAAAGGCAATGGTTCAGAGCACGCCGATTCCTTCTTCCTTCCTCTCATCAATCTTCGCTGCTTGTAGTTAATAGAAAGGGGAAAAGCCTCGGGAGCATAATCAGAAGTGAACGTCTCATCAGCATCCACTCCTCGGCTCCCCACTGTGCCCTTGCTCCTCTCTGCTCTCACCTTGCTCACTTCCCACAAATTCCCTTCCAGAGGGAACCACTAAAAATAGCATAGTTGTGAAACAACGTTTTATGTGTTGTTCCAGATCAAATGCTGTCTCCGAGTGGGGAAAGCATTTCCAGGCATAGAAATAAAGAGAACGTAAAGCAAAAGATTGATGGGCTTGGTCACATAAAAATTTTAAATGTTTATGCAGCAAAAGCTGCCAAAAGCAAGATCTGAAAGGCATAAACTAGAAGGAAATGGAAACAGCTTCCAGACCACGGGTCATGATGCCTAATACAGACATAAAGTGCTCTTTCATGGGAGAAGGAGCTGCATATGCCAGTAGGAAAATTGGCAAAATGTGAAAACCTGATGAACAAAACATAAAATGTACATGGACAGTGAAAATATTCAGAGTTCAACTTATGTGCCAAAGAAAGGGACTTTCAACACCAGTGCCATTCTAGCCCATCATATAAGCAATTACTTGATGATAAGATTCAGTATTCATGAAGACGTGAGAAAGTGGATATTTACATGCTGTTGGTGGGAATGTGAACTGCTGCATTCTTTTTAATAGGAAATACTCCAATATGCATCAAAATCCTTAAAAATCTATATCGTTTGTTTTCCTAATTCTACTTATATGAATTTATTGTGAGGAAATAATCGGAGATATAAACAATTATTTATTAAAGGTGTTATTGACAGGATTATTTATAAAGAAGAGAAACAACTTAGAGGTGTAATCTTAAACACAAATGATGAAATAGCTAGAGCAAGGAACATTTGTCATCCATTAAAATGTATGTTTTAATAGAATAGCTAATGACATGGATAAATATTCATATTATGAATATGAGTTAAAAAGTTATAAACAATAAGGACCATAAACTAATTGTTGTCTGTTTATTTGAATGTGTGTGTGTGTGTGTGTCCCTAGAAAGCTTGACACAGACCTAGTGGTGGTGTTCCAGGAGTGGTCTGGCATTTCTCCTATATTCCCCAATCTATAATGAATATGCATTTTTTATAAATGTTATTTGAAAAATGAATAGTATTTTGAATAATTATGTCTTTAATTTATCATGATGCCATCCTCCATTGTATTCTGCAACAGATTATTCAATCCTTTTATTGCATTCATTTCAAAATGCCCACATACATGCTGCAACCCTGGAGGAAGAGCATAACTCTGCTTGACGAACTCAGAAAATACTACGTCCACCGCACAGGGTCACACAAGCAGACAACTCTTGGAATCATGTTTGGAGCAGTTACCAGCTTTCAGAAAGTGAACATGTGCCACACTGCCCTGAATATCCAAATTAAAGCCTATAAATAACCATTGTAAAGATCTCAAATACATTTGGAACATCACCATTTAAAATTAAGCTACAGCTATAAAGCTTTTAATATATGGCAAAGTAAAAAAAAATAATTGCAAGACTTAAAAAGCACATTAAATTCTATAGGAAAAGCATACCCACCGCAACTGAATTGTGATGCACTTGTATTTCTTCTTCTTCATCTGGAATTCTTCACCTAGAGCTTTCAGATTTAAATTGGTTTAAAAAAGAGGCCGACCACCTCCACCTGGTGAGGAAGTAGAGGTGCTGTCAGGAGAGGTGCTGTGGACAGGAGGCTCTAAGCAGCATGTGGCCAGGCTCACGGACGGCAATTTCCTTTATCCTGATCCAACTGAAAAATAAAATTTGCAATTCAACGTCTGGTAATAGTACATTTTCTACGTGGAATTCTCCATCAGATGCCATTTAAGATTATAGTCTCCCAATCGGTCTAATGTCGTCTCAGTTTCCTCTTCTTCTCCATTCCTTTGAGAAATGGCAGTACCTGGGCAGGATGCCTTTTCTGATGAGCTGCTTCTTTCCAAAGGTTCCCCCAAATGTGTTCATACTGGTGGGGTTTACCTTTCTCTCCCAGAGCTTTCACTAAACCACCTTCCTGCTTTTGGTGTTTATCATTTTAATGAAGAACCTTGGAGACCTCTAGTCAAAACACACTCCCTGTTAACAACTTTTTATAAAAGCTAATACTAATTCACTGATCCTTTGATATTTAAAGACCAGAGGCCCAATGCACAGATTCGTGCACCAGTGGGGTCCCTTGGCTTGGCCTGTGGGGGATCAGGCTGAAACCAGCTCTCCAACATCCCCCCAGGGGTCCTGGATTGCAAGAGGGTGCAGGCCAGACTGAAGCACTCCAGTGGTGCACGATCGGGGCTGGGGAGGGACCCCCGGAAGGCTCCAGGGCATGTCTGGCCCGGCTCGCCCAGTCCCAATGAGCCAGACCCCAGCAGCAAGCTAATCAACCAGTTACAGCATATGCCCCCTGCTGGTCAGTGCACATAGTAGCAACTGGTTGAGCAGTTGAGCAGTTGTACACCTAACATATTAGGCTTTTATTATATAGGCTATTTCAAGAAGATCCCTTGAGCCATTTCTAAAACTGGTATAAGAGCTCTGATTTTTGCCTCACATTGACAGCAACAAAGTTAATTTAGTCTAGTCATCTCCCTGGGACTGAATTTCTTTCTCTGAAAAATAAGAGATGTAGGTGTGTGCGTGTGTGTGTGTGTGTGCGCGTTGTTCATTCATTATATCAAATATAGTCTAGGAGAATATATATCAAAATGTTAGCAGTGGGCCCTAGGTGTTTTTGCTCAGTGGATAGAGCACTGGCCTGTAGACTGAAGGGTCCCGGGTTGGATTCTAGTCAAGGTCCACCTGCCCAGGTTGCTGGCTCGATCCCCAGTGAGGGGCATGCATGAGGCAACCGATCAATGATTCTCTCTCATCATTGATGTTTCTATCTCTCTGTCTCTCTCCCTTCCTCTTTGAAATCAATAAAAATATATTTAAAAAAAATAATAGCAGTGGTCACTCAGGGCAGAGAGGATGAGGGATTTTAAAATATATTCTTCTCACAAATACATAAAATGTTTAAGAAACTAAATAATAACAAAAAACCCTCCAGTTTTCTATATTCTATATTAGATCGTAGCCCCTTTAAGTTATTAATAAAGATTCAATATAGTTATTGAAAAAATAACAAAAACATTGGTTTACCTAGAAGGTGTTAAAGATCTATGATAGTTGGTATAC
>NW_006294876.1:4030469-4034011 GCF_000327345.1 Myotis davidii | reverse complement strand
GTCAGCCAATCAATGATTCTCTCTCATCATTGATATTTCTATCTCTCTCTCCCTCACACTTCGTCTTTGAAATCAATAAAAATATATTTTTAAAAAAACTATGTAAGTGGGCTATCCTTTTTTAAAAGTAGTTATGTACATTGGCCAGGAAAAAAAAATGACACAGGAAAAAATATCTTTTTTCTTCTCTTTTTTTTTTGTCTTCTTCCTATTTCTGGTATAAGTCTACAAAAAATTAATCTCAAAACATATTCCAGAAAAAGAAAGAATATGTTGGGCATTTTGTATTATTTGAGTTTAAGGGGATTTGAGAAATCTCACCCCTTTTTTGTGGTAAGTTATGAAGCAATTTAAAACTAAGACAAAGTAATAAGACAAATAGATAAGCAAAATCTACCACTATTGATGATAAGGATGATATTGGGTAATGTAACCTATGTCGAGTATAAGCAACTTTCTAATGCCAAATCCCAAAACTAGGCTCACTCACACCCAAACCATGGCAGGACTCTCAGCCCCCAGGCCTGGCCCACAAGGACAAGGTCTCCCTGTTAAGCTAACTCATGGCAGCAAACAAAGGAGAACATTCCAGCTCCCAGAGGAAAGGGAGATGAAGCAGCCAGTGTACAAGCAATCTCCACCTTGTTCTAAACTTTCTACTCAGGTACATTTAATGGGAGGAGTGAGATGGCCAGGGAGAGAAGTCAGGAATATTACACAAGAGATAGCAGAGTGGGAACTGAAAAGTGTCTCCTGCCAATCAAAGCAAGGAATGTCTTTGCTTAGTTCTCTCGTGCCATTGATGATTAAAACATTCCATGTCCACGAATTTCCCATCTTGTTGAATCTTTCTCATTTAATAACCCAAATACGTGTTTGCGAGATTGTTCTAAAATGTGTTTCACCCTCTGCTGATTTCTTAAATGGAGTTGAGCAAGTGTGATGGTGAATCCTTCTCTTCTGAATCCAAACTCTCTTCAGCATTTGCCCCCACACTCAGGCTCCAGTGTACTTCAGCCAGTGGCTCTCCGAACCATGGGGGAGGCTTAGCTGTCTTGGTGGATTGGATGAGCCAGTGGAGACACTTCAAAGTCATCTGTACCTAGAGCCTAGAGCATTATGCAAAACCAGGTGCCCTAAGCCAATGCCTTAGGGCCCAATTGGCCTGGCCTACGTTTCCTCATTTCTGTTTCCTTTGCAGAAAACAAATCCAGTCCAAAACTGGGCACAGACTAATATAACCAATTAAAAGAAGAGAAAAGAGTAAAAGACAATTTCCCTCTCACAAAATTATGTCCTCAATGAAGTGCCTCCTTGGGGGGTGGGGGGCAGGAAGGGGCACATGTCATTTTTCTTCAAGAGAAAAGAGTAAAAGACAATTTCCCTCTCAGAAAATTATGTCCTCAATGAAGTTGCCTCCTTGGGGGGTGGGGGCCGGGAAGGGGCACATGTCATTTTTCTCCTCCAGCCAG
Organism: Myotis davidii; assembly: GCF_000327345.1. Lineage (NCBI taxonomy): Eukaryota > Metazoa > Chordata > Mammalia > Chiroptera > Vespertilionidae > Myotis > Myotis davidii. The sequence continues at coordinate 4,032,539 of NW_006294876.1, read as the reverse complement.
GAATCTCAGACCCATGGACCTAGAAAGCAAAAGAGGTAACTCTTCTGTTCCCTAGGGGATTTTCTCTCCTTTTCCTTATTTTTGGTCTATGCTGCCTCCAGTGTGGCCCTTGTTACTGACCAGGATCCTGCCCCACTGTGGGAATGAGAGAAATCGGAAAAGGGGCAGAATCTTGCCTTGATGTTATTTCAAGACCATTGTTAAAAACACCTTCTATGCCAGTGGGTTATTTATGCTAAGTGGCATGTACAGTGAGGCCTCATGATAATATTGGGGCAAATATTTAAATCCAGACAGACCTGGAATCAAATTCCTGCTCCACAGATTACTTATCAATGTGATCAAATTAATTCCTTTAAACTTTTCTTTCCTCTTTCATAACACAGCAAATAATACCTCCATTCTGGCACTGTTTTAACGGTGAAATGACATGGCTGCTCGGAGCATCCCATAGAACACTTAGCATAGCACCTTGCTCCCTTTCCTGTTACTTTCAATGGTTATTGAAATAAACTGGCTGCCTCCCTCTGCATGTAACACCGTCAGTAATACTAGGTTTTCCATTCGTGCCTTCTCTCTGTTGTCAGGTGTTACTTCTTGCTGCTGCTATGTGTTCCCTCGGCTTCTAACCAGCTGCTCCACTTCCTGCAGCATTTTTAACTGATGGCCAAGGGTCCCTCAGCTCGGTTCTTGGAATCAAGTTCACAGGCTTTGTGACAGCTCATTGCTTTGTAGTAAATGTTTGTCAGAACTGTGCTGCCTTTTGAACACCTCTCCTGTGTTTCATTCATCCTACCACTGGGCCAGTTGCTAAGGTAGTCTGTCAATTACCAACCAACCCTTCTATATTCTGTTTTCTGATACAGAACTGGGACTCTCTAACCAAATCTCTGCTTTGCCAGCTGCGGCCTGTTGGGTTCTGCCAGCAGAGGCTAGAGGGAGCCTGCAAGGCTTGAGGAGTGACAGGGAACACTTCCGCCCGGTGGGACTCCTGCTCTGATTAGCCTCCTTCAAGCAACACTTCCTCACCTGGCAGTACCACTTCATTCTGGTAGTGACTGTGGGTCTCAGTTTTCAGTCTTTGCAATCCTTGCACAGATGGCCTCATTACTCCCCTCCCTAAGGACACAATAAGCACCAACCAGCTAGCACTCCCTTCAGGACTCTGGGTCCCCACCCAGTAGGTTTCTTCCTCATCTTAAGCATCTAAGATTCAATAACTTCAACCTCTTTCTTTGTTCCCAAATCCTAGGCCACCTGACTCCTGCAGTTGCTACTCTATGAGACATTCATGGGATTTTATTTTGTCGTTTCAGTTTCCTAATCAGCAATTCCTTATACCCTGTTAGCAATTCTTTGTACTAAAATATCTCTGTTAAAATTGCTTGTTAGGTATGAATGCTCAATCCTAACAAGATCCTGATGGATCACACGCATCGTGAGTCCTGCCTCTCCAAGCTAGGCTTTGACTCATTGCCCAGGGGTCATTGCAGCCATAGCTCAGGCCTGTGCCAGAGTGCCTTACATGTCCGAGTTTCTCTGGGACAACTGTGATTTAGCACCTTAATTCCCACATCCCAGAAACTCACAGTCCCAAGCAAACCAGAGAGTTGGCCACCCTACCTGTGGCCCGTGTGTCACTAATCCAATGCAATAGTCAAGAGAGAGCAATCCACGAATTTCACTTGTAATTTTTTGGAGTAAAAATAAGATATATATAAAAAGTCTGGTGTTCTTTATTTTTAATAACTTTACTGATATATAATTGACATAATAGACATATGCCCATCTACACTAATAAAAGAGAAAAATGGTAATTGGCGTACGACGCTACCCTTTTCATTGGCTAATCAGGGCTATATGCAAATTAACTGCCAACTAAGATTGGCAGTTAACTGCCAACAAGATGGCGGTTAATTTGCATATGTAGGCACAATGCAGGGAGGCGAAAAGGAAAGCAGGAAGCCCCTTCCCAGCCATGATCGGAGAATCAGGCGCCTTTGCCGCGCTGGCCAGTGATAGCAGGAAGTAGGGGTGGAGCCAGCGATGGGAGCTGGGCACGGTCGAAGC
>NW_006294876.1:4026680-4030157 GCF_000327345.1 Myotis davidii | reverse complement strand
GAGGCCTCAGGCCTGGGCAAGGGGCCGATCCGGTGATTGGCGATCAGAGGGTGATGAGGGTCAACTCATCTGGCTGAGGCATCAGGCCTGGGCCGGGGGCAGAGCCAGCAATCAGAGGGGTCTGGGGGTCTCCTGACCAGGCTTGACACCTGGGCCAGAGGCATCAGGCCTGGCCTGGGGGCAGAACCAGTGATGGGGGGAAATGAGGGTCCCCTGCCCAGGCATGAAACCTCTGTCAGAGGCGTCAGGCCTGGGAAAGGGGCCGATCCTGCGATTGGAGAGTGATGGCGGTCAACGCCTGAGGGCTCCCAGTATGTGAGAGGGGGCAGGCTGGGCTGAGGGACACTCCCCCCCCCACACACACCCAGTGCACAAATTTCGTGGACCGGGCCCCTAGTATTTAAATATGTATAATTAAGGACAAAGATTAGTGCTCAACAAATATAGAATATTACTCTTGAAATCGGGTAAATTTATTAAACGTATGATCTAAGATCCTTCAGAGTAAGACCCACATTCTGTATGTGCCCTATGTCTCTAATATGACTATATTAGTTCATGTGGACTACCATACAAAGTCCTATAGTCTGGGGAGCTTAAACAACAGACATTTACTTGTTCACTGGAAGTCCAAGATCAAGGTCCAGCAGGGTTGATTTCTGGTGAAAGCTCTGTTCCTGGTTTTCAGATGGCCATTTTCTTACTGTGTCCTCATATGGCCTTTCCTCTGTACACACGTGGAGGGAGAGAGAGAGAGACAGACAGACAGACAGAGACAGAGAGAGATCTGGTGTCTCTTCCTTTTCTTATGAGGACACCAATCCTATAGATCAGGCCCCACCAATATGACCTTATTTAATCTTTTTTTACCTTCTTAAAGGCCCCCATTTCCAAATACAGCCACATTGCGGGTGAAGCCTTTAATATATGAATTTTGAGGTAACACAATTCGTTTGTAATATTGATCACAGATGAAGTGGGAAAGGGTGGTAGCATTATCTAAAAATATATCTTTAAATAAATGGATATGAAATGATTAGGGGGAAATCTTATTTTCAGAGCACAGGATTTTTTTTTTTAATTAACTTCAGCATACTAGACCTTACACCTTCTTCCCAATTCCACACCAGATACTTATCTTCTTTCAAAGATTAGTTTGGGATCCATATCACTAACAGATGAGTTGATATCACTTGTCTGAAAGAGTGATACAGTCCTTCAAAGGCTGAATATGAAGTGTTTTCCATGTTCTTTTAGCAGGACACAAGTAAATTTTAATGACTTGGTGTAATTTACAATCCACATTACTATGTATTCAAAATGAATAGCATATGGGCTTGCCTGTCCTAGCTGTGAATACCTGTCTTGAACTGTTTCTGAGTTTACTGAAAAGTACCACTGTCTATTGTGGGAAACGCATTGTTATGATTATAGCCTTACTTCAGGTGACATTATGTGGTATTTGTCAGTGAGAGGTGACTCATTAACTAATTCTTTGCGAGCTTTCAAGGAGTTACCAAGGAATATCACCAGCAGGAGGAAAGAAAATGATATACCCCATGTAAAATGGGGATAATTCCCACCCCTGCTGGTTTCATGAAGCTGAAAATGAAAATGTAGATATGCTAAAAGTGGTAAAACATTTAAACTCTAGGTAAATCTTGAGGTGTATATGGTGTATATTTTGCAAATAAAAAGTGTGATGAAATTGCATTTCTGACAAAGAGGGGAAAGAATGATGGCTTAACCTTATTAATCTTGTCTTTCTTCAAGTTTAGTGGGGGTTTTATTTTCATCATGGCAAAGTTACCCTGACAATCCAAGGCAATTGAATCTCCCCAGGACTGAATGATGCATTAAGATGAGGGCAAGGAGTGCAGGTAGTGGGCACCCTGGGATCACAGCCCAGGGCACTGTAATTTGATTTGCCCCTTAAAGATGAGGCTGCCCAATGTGTTGCCAACAGAAAGTTCTGACCTCTATAAATGTCACCAGTTTCATAGCTATTGTCTTAGCAGGAACAATTGCAACTCAGGGATCAGACTTACAAAATTATGAGTCGGTTAACCAATTTCCTCAGCTTAATACTAGTAAAAATGAAGATACTAAATATTAATTTAGATAAGCTGGAGGCAATGCAAAATACTGTATCAGTCTTAGCTGGCTCAGCTTACCCGGATTCTTTCAGCTGCAGGAAATCCAGAGGTCCCTGTCTTGCATGAGGTGGTTAACTACTACACATCACTAAAGTCTCAAGATACCACTCTCTTAATTCAGAAGGATTCTTCTGGCTTCCACAATCTAAAAGGGGTAGGGCTCCATAGTCTACTATTCCCTTATCATTGTGAGTATCCCCATGCTGTTTGAATATTTACTTCTCTGAATATCCCTACTGGACTATAATCTTTGTGGGGAAAAGGAATGTGTCTGTCTTCCCTCATGTATTAATTCATTTACACAGTCAACAGATATTTATTGAGCAGGTGCTATGTTCCACATCCCAGTTTAAGAATTGGGACACCACAGTGAATAAAATGGCAAACTCCCCAACTTTGCAAAGCTTGCACTCTGCTAGAAAAGGCAAATGATAAGTAAATGTTATGCCCAGATTTCAAGATCCCCAATAGAACAACAGGGAGCCAGCCAAATCCGATGCAAAAGCAGAGAGTCTTTATTCAAACCCGGGTTTGGCTTCCAGCCTCTACCGACATAGAGGCGATACAAGAGTGCCCGCCCCATGGGAAAAGGGGTTTAATAGGAGGGTTGGAGTGAGGGGAAGAGAGATGACTGTGGGCCTTGCCGATTGGCCAGGTGAAAGGTCTTGTTACACAGGATGTCATCATATCTATGGCGCACACGTCCCTTGATTGTCATTGGTTAGTTTAAAGAGCAGAGGCTTGGGCTTCCAGAAAGAAGCTCCTCACCGAGCACATGGCTGATGGCTGCTCCCTAAATATGGAAGATCCAGGGTAAGATGAAGAGCGTAGCCCTCACCCTTTCATATACATATGTGTTGCACTTGATTGTGATGTACAGTGAAGGAAGTTGAGAGAGAACAATAAGAGTATCATCTAATGGAGAACCAAGATGGCGGCATAGGTTAACGCCGGAGATTGCTGCTTCGAACAACCAATTCAAATTACGCCTGAAACACGGAACAGACACCATCCAGAACCACAGGAGGGCTGGCTGAGTGGAAGCTCTACAACTAGGAGGAAAGAGAATATCATACCCAGGCTCAGAGGAGGTGCAGTGCTGAAGTGAAATTCTCAGGTGGGGAGTGCGCGTGGAGCGGGCTGGCGGCGCGGAGGGCGCGGTTGTTGTTTACAATCGGGAGGGAGCTTCAGACTCTGAGCTCCAGAGCCGGGCAAGTCCCTAGGGACCCAGACTCAAACGGGAGAAACGGGACTGTCTGGCTTCGGTCCGAACACGAAGGCAGCTTTCTCTCCGAGGTTTGCAGCTATTGCTGGGACTCTG
>NW_006294876.1:3981349-4025713 GCF_000327345.1 Myotis davidii | reverse complement strand
CAACATGGATGGAACTGGAGAGCAGATAAATACCACACGATTTCACTCATTTGTGGAATATAAGGAACAACATAATCTGATGAACAAGGACTGATCCAGAGACGGAGAGGCATTGATTGGATTGTCGGGCTTTGGAGGGAGGGTGGGGGAGGGGAGGGTAAAGGGGAAAGAGCAACCAAAGGACTTACATGCAGGCATAGAGGCCTAACCAATGGACACGGACAACGGGGGGGTGGGGGTGGTGGTGGAGGGTGATGTGGGGACAGGGACACATATGTAATATCTTAATCAATAAAAAACATATTAAAAAAAAGAAAAAAAAGAGTATCATCTAACAATAATGTTGTGTGCTGACAGCACTAACATCATAGAACTTGTGGTAGGCACTTGAACTTGTACTGGCCTCCTCAAAGGTGGTCATGTCCTACTCTCTAGAACCTGTGCTTATGTTATGGTATATGATAAGGGGAAATTATGTTTGCTAATGTGATTGAGGTTCTAATTATCTATCTTTAACATAGAATATTCTGAACTATCCAAGTGCATCCAATGTAATAATGATACCCCTTAAATCCGTAGGAGACCAGTAAAAGTGTCACAGTCAGAGAGCTGCAGCATGAGAAGGACTTGGCTGGCCATTGCTGGCTTTGAAGGTGAAGCAGGTCACAAGTCACAAAGTTTAGGTGACCTCTAAGAGCTGGAAAATAGATTTTCTCCCGGGGCCTCCAGAAAAGAACACATCTTTCCCAACACCTTGATTTTAGCCCAGTCATACCCATTTCAGACTTCTCATCTCTATGAGATGAAAATCGTTTTATGAGAGGAAAATCATGTTCTTTTAAGCAACTAAATTTTTGGTAATTTGTCATGGGGGCAATAGAAAACTAAACAGAACCTCACCAGGTTCAGGTTGATGGATGGTACAAGCTGTTGTGTTCTAAAGGGAAGTTAAGTGCTAGCTAAAGAAGTTACATAACAGCTAACTATAAGTGTGTGGCATTCATTTTGCATGTCAGTTATGTTTTAAATATTTATAATACACTTTTAATGATATGAGAGCAACAGCAAGGCCATCCTAATTATCAGATATACTTTGCAGATCAGAACATAGAGTATCTACTATTTGGGGATGGTTTATTTGTTGATTGGAGGTCATTTTCCATAGCAAATCTGTGCTTAACATTACGATGAAAAATATCACACATCAACTGTGTGTTTCATTTGATTTCACCAAACCAGAGCTCAGTCACTTCTACATTTGTTACTCCCCATGCTGGGCCCAACAATAACAACTCATTCAACAGATATTGATTGTGTTGTACCTACTATTTCCCAGGTACCATTATAGGTGCTGTGATGGAGACAAACAATGTCTCTGTCCCCGTGTAGCTTACATTCCAGGGGAATTAAACAGTCAATGAAGGAAGCAGACAAGTAACTAAATAATATTTGCCTCTCAGACAAAAGATGGTGCATTAGTTTCCTGGCACTTCCATGACAAAGTAACACAGCTGGGTGGTTTTAACAATAGAAATATATTGCCTCACAGTTCTGGAGACTAGAAGTTGGAAATCAAGGTATTGGCAGGGTTGGTTCCTTCTGAGGGCAGTGAAAGATAATCTATCCATGCCTCTCCCCTAGCTTCTGGTAGCCTCCAGTGTCCCTGGACTTGTAGATGGCATTCTCCCTGTGTCTTCACTTCATATACCTGCTGCATATATCTGTCTTCCTATCCAAATTTCCCCTTTCAATAAGGACATAGTGATATTGGGCTGGAGTCTATCCTAATGATTCTGTTTTTAGTTAATAATCTGCAAAGATTAATTTTCTAAATAAGGCTTCTTGAAATCCAGGGAATAGGACTTTAACATATTCTTTTGGGCACGGGTATACAATTCAACCTGTAATAGGTAGGCAGGAAAAACCTGAAACCAACTAACTGGAAGTATAAAGGAGGCAGTTGATTCTTTGGGGATTTCTCCAGCCAGCCTCCCTGCTGTTGTACTGGTTAACAGCAAGAAGCCTCTTTCACAGACTCATTCACACTCTCCCTGGCATTAGGTTCTCTCAAGTTCTGAGTGGTGCTCATCTTCCCTGATGTTACCCTTACCTTAATCAGCATAATAACATTTAACCTGACCATCTTCCACTGGAAGCAAGTCTTATACACCCCAGGCCACAATAGACTTAGGTCTGCCTTCAGTTATGCTTGGCTTCAGTTATGTTTTCTTTGAGCAATTGCAAATTGTGTTTGGTCATATCTGAAGGTGAGAGGACAATATAACAAGAATGCACATGTATCTAGAGTGCTTTCAAAGGAGCTTCACACAGATAGCTCACAACAATTCCATGAGATGTAAGTGAATATCCTCATTTAATGAAAACAGCCTCAAAGACATGACCACCCATGCTTGATTGAGGTCACAAGCTACCACAAGCATTGGTAGGTATGGGTCAAACGCAAGTTTGGACCATTTTGCTGCTAAAACATGGCTTCAGACTATCTGACACTTGAAATTATTTGAAATTGGAAAAGATGGTCATGTGAAGAGTGAGAAAATACAAGAATGTGAAATTGCTTCCTTAAGGCCTCAGTTCCCTCCTGACTGCAGAGCTTGATAAATCTTTCTTCCCTACAAGAGACATGTCACAATCAATATTTTCCTGTGTTGAACAACCCTGTGTTTTATCACAAAAGATCTAGCCCCTAACTTAATTCCATTTAGTTCACTTTCATTTTCCTCTTATTCAGATTTGTTTTAGAAAATACATATCAAACACAATTTTCACAAGGCAGATTATCACTCCCATATTGGGGCTGCTCTAAATTTGCTTTAGAAAGAACTCGACACTGCCAAAGTCATTCAAAAGGCTAACCAGTCAGCAGGTGATTATCAATTGAGAGAGAATGTTGTCTGTGTGCTCCAAAGGAGGAGGAAAGGATCACTTTCATTACAGCTCTACCCTCTGTTTTCTCCATGACCTTTGTTGGAACTGGCTGGGTAGCCAGGCAGCACATGGGCTTCAGGCAAAAGGAAGAGACTATTTAGTATGAAAAGGTCAAAGACAGCACAGCCTCATAAGGAAATCTCAGAGAGGAGCACTTAATTCCAGTGCCGGAAACTGAAAAGGTTAATAGCAGGGAAAATCCATGGCCAGAAGACAGACAGGTTCACACCTGGAGAGCGCACGCTTACGTTAACCGAGAAGAAAGCTCTGTCTGGTGAATCGCGCTGTGAGAGCTGGGAATCAAATCTCTGGCTGATTCATGCCTCTCTGTTTCCTTGTTTTTGCCCAAGATGAACACATTCTTTGGCTTAGTCGGCTTCTCAGTGCTCATTTTGATAAAATGACAGGACCCCGCAGTAAGAATTGCATTGGTTTCTCCATCATTTTTATCATGTTCTTCCATGTCACACTAATAAAACAGACAAGAACTTCTGGCAGTGGGCTTATTAGAAAGTGTTACAAACAGAATACCTATGTGTCATAAAAAGAAAACACAGAACTACACTGGAAACTTTTCAAAATGGCTTCAAGGTTTCCCTTGAGTTGGTATTAATACATGACAGGAAATGTGATCTTGTCAACAATTTAGAAAAGGAAGTTGATCATAAGCCAAGAGTCATGACTTGCAAAGATTGGCCTAGGGTGCAAATTATCATGATACTGTATTTAGCACTTGCATTTGCAAAACAAACAATCACATCCAGTTAAATGTGAGCCTTTGGAAAACTAAGCTCTTAGAGATATCAATTTTGAAGCAAATTTGTCAGCAGCACTAAGTAGTGGCTGTCTTACATCTCTGCAGCTCTTTACGAATTACAAAGGATCTCTGTGACATCCATTGATTTTGACCCTTTCCGTCCAACCTGAAAGATACAGAGGACCAGAGATATTACAATTTCTAGATTAGGAAATTGAGGCTCAGAAAGCCAACACAATTTGCTTCAGTTTCAGTTAGTAATGGGCACAGCTGGGACTCTAGATCTTTGTCTAGGTTCCATTATAACTCACTGATTAAAATTATTCTCTTGACAAAAGAACTGTCACATGCTTTCTCTGTCATCTGGTGCTTCAGGTACCATTCAGAGATTGATGATGCCCAAATCTATACTTGTGGGCAGACCCACAACTGGACTTCCTGCTAGATATCTAAATGTGGATATCCCACAAGCACTTCCCACTCAACATGTTCAAAGCTAAATGCATCACCAAACAAACTGCTTCTCACAGCACCACCACGCTCCTACTTGGTGTAGAGAAATTGTTGGAGGAACTTCCAAACACTAGCCAAACATGATCCATGTAATGAGCCTCTCTCTATGATCTCAGCATTTACCATTTGTAGCATTTGTGCCATTGAGATCTCCCTGCATCCCAGTGTGTTTCCTTCAATATTTTTAAATTTTTGATGGCAGAGACTAGGTACCTGACACTTGATGAACATACCATATACATTTGCTAAAACTGACCTGAGGTTAACATAACTTTTATTTTCATTTTATTTTTTATTTATTATGCATTGGTTTCGGGTATATGCATTGGTTTAGTGATTAAACAATCATATATTATACATAGTGTTCCCCTGGATATTTCCAGTACCCCAACTGGCACCATACATAGTTATCACAATATTATTGACTATATTTCCTATGTTGTACTTACTTCCCCATGACTCTTTGTAACTGCCATGTTGTGCTTCTTAGTCCCTTCACCTCTTTCACCCAGTTCCCCAATCCCTACCCCTCTGACAACCACCAGTTTTCTCTCTACATCTCTAAGTCTGTTTCAATTTTGTTGTTCATTTATTTTGTGAAATTAACATACATTTTAGATTAGTTTTTTTAAACACTTTATATTGCAGGATAGTTTTAGATTTAAAGAAAAAGTATAAGAATAATACAGAGAGTTCTCATATACCTCACAAAGTTTCTCCTATTATCAATACTTAATATTAGTATGGTGCATTTGTCACAATTAAGGAACCAATATTAATTACAATTAACTAAATTCCATGTTTTATTTAGATTTTCTTAATTTTCACCTGATGTCCCTTTTCACTTCCAGCAAACTATCTAAGACACCACATCACATTTACTTGTCACATCTCCTTGGCCGTGAAAATGTTTTACATTTTCCTTGTTTTTGATGACCTTGACAGTGTTAGGGATTATTATTGGTCAGGTATTTCCTAGAATGTGCATCGGTTTGTGTTTGTCTGATGTTTTCCTCATGGCTACACTTGCATGGGTATTGAAAGGAATACCATGAGATAACGTGTTATGCTCATCGCATGATATCAAGGGTATATACGCTCAACAGGACATATCACTACTGATGTTGACCTTGATCACAGGGCTGAAGTAGTGATTGTTAGATTTTTTCCACCATAAAGTTATTATTTCCCTTCCCTCTCCATATTATACTCTTTGGTAGGATGTTTCTAAGAGTAGCCCACACATAGGAGAGTATAGTCATATTCAATATCCTTGAGGACAAGTATCTACATAAATTACTTGGAATTCTGAGCAAATTTGTCTCTTCTTTCCCATTTATTTATTAATACAATTACTTATTTATATCAGTACACTCTCACAGACATTTATTTTATACTTTGAATTATGTTCAAATATTTCTTTGTTTTCCTGTTCAAATTGTTCCAGCTTTGGCCACTGGGAGTTCTTTCATTTGGAAGAAGTCTTTTCTTCATAAAAATAAAAATGCCATTTATGGGTGCAAGGTGGTTTTTACAATTTGAGACAATAACATAGGCCAAAGAATCAGATGCTTAGGACCTGATTTTAATGAAAAAGGTAACATTTGGCTTTTCTGTTCTTTTGTCATGCTTTCTCCCTCTTTTTCTTATTTTAACAGTTGTAAAAATACATAACCCTTACTCATCTTCATATTGTACCTAACTATGCCCTACATCCAGCTTGGCAAGATAATGAAGGATTTTTATCTCTGTTTTCCAGATGAGAATCTAAGACATGGAGCAGCTGAGTGGCATGCCCCTAGGCTTTCGTGCCACACTAGGGAAATCAAATCTACAATGCCTCCTGCCAGCCCTCCTGCAGAGAGCTGGGTCATGGCTGCCTCCTTCCCTTCTCCAATTATGGTGGGCTTTGCAATCAGCACGGTGGTTAGCATGCCCTTTGCAAAAGCTAGAAGTCTCCAGCAAAGGTTAGCCGGTGTTGTGCAGTTCCTCAGGCATATTTTGTTTTCTGCATGTAGAGCCCAGCAGAGCAGGAAACTTTCAGCTGTTTCACAGGACCACCTGGATTTCTCAATTCCCAGCTCCCCCAAGAAGCTTCGAAAACAAGCTCCTTGTTTTGGCCCTAATCCCACAAGACCTTTATCCAACATCCAGTTGCCTGTTAGGTTTAGCTTTCCTTTCAAAACAAACAGGACTCATTTTTGTTCTGAAAGCTAAGGCCTATTAAGCCAGTATCCTACACTGACGGGGAGCTGAGATTTTGAGCTCCTCGAGCTGTATTACAAGGAGATGAAAAAGGACAGGGAAGGAAGGATGCACCTATGTGGGGAAACAAACGTGCCTGCGGTTCTATGCTGGGCTTTGCTGACGATTAGCTCTGTGACCCAGGCCACCCCTCACGCCCTCTGGACCTCAGTTTCTCCACCTGTACAATGAAAAGGTGGTGGAGATCAGAGCCTCTGTGGCCTTGCACACTAACACCCTCACAGGAACAATTTCATTTTATATACACATAATTGAAATTAAAGTTTCACTAGCCAGTACTTAACCTTCCTACATGTGGTCACTCTGATATTTTATATCCTACCAGGGCCCCAGTGCACAAATTTGTGCACCTTGAAAGGAACTTGTGAGCTGCGAGTCAGTGGTGGGCACAGGGGAGGGTCTCGAACCATCCTCCACTCCCCCCCGGCTCCTCCCACCGCAGCCTCCAGTTCCCCTGTCTGCTGGCAGCCCCGCTCCCACCGACCAATCAGGACCACTGGCACCAGGCACTGGCAGCAGGTGCAAGTGGTGGCTCTGGTGCCAGCTGTGAGTGCGAGCAGGGCCGTCCCTGGGTACAAGAGGAGGCTGTCAGCCCCAATCACCCCTGAGGAGCAGGGGGAGCTGGAGAAGCCCTGAGGAGAGATTGTGGCTGGCAGCCAATGTTCACACCTGCTGATGGCACTGAACCATCAGGGCCGGTGTTGGTGCCCGCAGTGGGTGCGAGCAGGGCCAGCACTGGCAGCAGGTATAAGTGCCAAGTGGGACCACAGTGCGTGGGAGCAAAGAATTTTCAGTAACCATCAGAGGCTTGCCCCAATGACAGCGATTGTTGCTCTGCCTTGGTCTGGTACCCCCACTCACCTGCTCCACCATCCCACTGCGCTGACACCCGCTATGTTCCAAGCATGCCTTCTGGTGGTCAGCAAACATTATAGGGACCAGTTGTTCAGTTGTTCAGTTGTTCCGTGGTTCAGTCTATTTGCATATTAGGGATTTATATATATAGATTCCATAACATGCGTGTTTTTTTTTTTTTAATGTAGGTGATTTGAGAGCAAGTAAAATTAATGTCTTAACCTATGAAAGGATCATGGTCTGCATTTCTAAAACTCCTGGGACTAGGAGGTATGTAGATACTGCAAACTTTTGCCAAGCTTTTAAATCATGGCTGGAACAGATGCTATTGTCAGAGCACTAGGCAATCCTGCCCACTTGCTCTGGCTTTGGTCCTGCCTCTGCACTAGCTGTGTAACCTGGAGCAAGGGACTCAACTTTTTGAGCCTCAGTGTTTTCATCTCTAAAATGAGGCCTGTTGCTAGGAATACATTAGACAATGCAAGTAGCAAAGCTTCAGCATTTTATGTAAAATATATGGTGTTATTATTATTGGGGAAGACTGGAGGAAAACTCTTCTCATTTAGGATAGTGCTCCTTCCATGAAGAGGGAAGGTGAGCAGTGCAAATATCCCAGTGGGGGCATCTTGGGGACCAGGTCAGTTCTTGATGCACTTTTGGGCATATTTCTCTCTCAGTGATACCAGTTGGCTGCATTTTGAAGATGCTGTAGGTTTTGAGAGTACTGAGAGCTACCCCTCAATTGTGTACATGAATTTGCCATCAGAATACAATCATACTATTTAATTTTATCATATAATCGTCATACCTTATATCACAGAGAAATGTAAGCTAAAATACACAACAGAATCTCGTTCAAATCTTCTACTTACTCTGTCTGGAAATCTCTCTCATGGTGTTCTTCGCTCTGTCTGAGGCCCTTTGCCCAGATCCCGACCCCCATATCTGATCATCCCAGGCCCATCCATCTCTGGGTTCTTCAGTTGTCTAGTGGGAAAAAAAGTGTTTTCTGGTGAGAGAACAGGCTGGGTTAACGGAGACCATCAGCTGGCTTGTCAACAGAAGTCATCATCAAATAACGTCTTCTACAGGGAAGGGGGATCCTCTTTCCTGAAACATAACTGTGTGTGTGTGTGTGTGTGTGTGTAAATACAATAAAATAGGAGAAACTCCTCTCTCCTCCTTTTTCTTAGAGTATGCAACTCCTTTGGAAAACTTGGAAGTTTTGTCTCTCTCTTTAAAACATCTAAATATTTTAAAAAGCTAAATAGTTCTTTTCAGCTTGAAGTCCCAGTGATGTCTTTCTCAAGGATCTGGGGGGCATTCTTTAAAATGCAGTTATCACAGGAGCTAGACCCGTCCCCCAGATTCAAGGGGAGGGTAGGAGCTCCCAGAGAAGCAGCAAGAGCATAGCTCTGACCTCTCTCCTCAGCCTGACATCGATGCCCAGGAAAATGGCCAGGGAAAGGTAAACGGGGCCATGACTCAGCAGTCGGCCATAGGGAGCTGAAATCCTGTGGAGGTGACCCGGGTTTCACTAAAAGCTGATCCCTTTGAGAATTTTAAATCCATTCAGTTACTTGGAAGCGTGTGAAAGGGACCTTTCCTTCCACCACGCTCATTTTCCAGCCTTTTTCTTTGATCGGGTGGCAGCATGTAGTGGGGAATTCGGCGGTAAGAAGGGCTCATGTCAAAGGTGTGCACAGGAATGGAGTGACTGTGATATGAAGCCAGAGGTAAAGCTATGACCAAATAGAGATTCAAAGTCTGGACAAGGCACAGCACTGGGCAGCCAGCCCGGCCCCTGGCAGTGCCAGGTCTACAGTGGGATTATGGCAACTATTCACCAAGTGCCACCCCTGTGAAACACACTGTGCTACTGGAGTTGTCACAATAAGCCAAGAGATAGGACTGCCATTAGTCCATTTTACAAATAAGGAAACTAAAACTTAGATCCCTTAAGCAACTGGTGTGAGTGAGAATTCTAATCCCAGTCAGGGGTTGCAAAGTGCAGGCAGCCACCTCGGTAGGACGATACCAGGATTCAGAGACATGGGTTCTCCCTGCTCATTGTGAACTCGAAAAAGCACCAAACATCTCTGGTCCTCACTAGATTCATCTGAAACGAGGTATATAACAGGAGCCCTGCTGCCTCATGGGGTCAGGCGACGCGGCAAATATGAGAGTGCTTGGAAAGGTCTAGGTGCATTGCAGGTAGGGAGCATTGTTTACCCTGACAGCTCAGGGGACAGGGCAGCAGACCTGCAAAACAGAAACTGTATTAATGCACTCAGAAAGCAACAGAGTAAAGGATTTCCTGAAAATCACAGCTTCCCGGGCACCGTGGAGCTGCAGATCATAGGGGACTAACCATGGGGCCACATCACCTCCATAACCGCCATCAGAAGCAACTTCCAAAGGACACTTCAGTACGAAGTTTACAGGAAAGACCTGACGGGTATAGTTTACATCTGAGTGCTCACAAGTGGTTCTTTTCAGAAATATAGGCGGAAGAAGGTGATGTTTCCAAAGACACTAGTGCAGCATCCTTTGGAGTAGCGAGGGTGTCAGCTTGGAGCATGGAGGGAATGAGATGAAACGCGGGCAGGTGGCAATCTGCTCAGAATTCTGTGCCTGCCTTAGTGTACTGCCCGAGCAGCTGCAATACACAGACCCCGCCTGTAGGTGGCAGAAGTCAGATCAAAGGCAGGTGAGGAGGAGGCTCCGCTCCTTGTGGACCCAGGCTGGAAGGGCTGCTCCTCAACATGGCACTTTCATCTAGTGGCGAGATGGTAAAAGCAGCCTCTGATTATCAACTTGACCACATATTTGTGTTCTGGCGATGCAACTAAAACTCACAGGAAAGTAAGTCTTTATCTTGTCACCTCCCAAGCAACATATTACAGTCACACAGTATAACCAATCCAGCCAGCCATTAAGGAAAGCTTAATTGGAAGAAAGACCTTTAAATAAAAATCACCTTAAAAATGTGCATTGCTTATTTCATCTTGAAAAACATCTTTCATGTAAATGAAACATAAAAGACAGTGAATTCAAATAAGCTTTAACTCATTAAACACCCACAAACCTATACCCATCTCTTTTCTGGTGAGAAAAACTTCTGTAAACTTCTACTGAATTCTTTCGAAACTGGAAGACTTGCTTGTTCCCACAGCATGGTGGCACTATTGCGAGAGTACAGGTTTAAATTCCCTAAAGGATCGACTTCATTTAATGCCTTCCCAAATTCTCCTCACAATCAATGACACAGAAAAAGATATTGTGCCATTTTCCATTCTCATTACACTCTAAGATTGTTCTGACAATGGATTTGTTAGTGGCAAAATGGCACCAGGTGTTACTGGTGGAATTCGACCAGACCTTGGTTTAGCAACCTCAATGCTTGAGTTCTGGCTAAGAAAGAATTCAGAGCCAAGACTCAAATACACAAGCAAAAGTTTATTGAAAAAGTCAAAGAGGTAATGCAGTGAGTCTTGGAAGAAGTGAGCCAGCTGGGCTGCCTGGCTAAGGAAACAAGTTACAGAAAATAAAGAAGGGCCCTTGGAGCTTAGAAGAAAGCAAGCCAAAGAAAGCACCTGGGAAGAGGGGAGGGGAAAGGCACCTGCGTTTTCCAGAGGGAGAAAGAGCTTGCTGGGTCCTCTGCCCTGAGGGGTTTTATCCCCTCTCTAAAGGCAGGGATCCTAGGGGCAGTCTGTATTCCCCTGGGGGAAGGTCTCAACAAAATATTCATCAGCTTCCCATGTGTGTCCTTTCAGAGTCAAGGTCTCCATTGGTGGGTCAGGGCATTAGCCTTGCAGCTGGTCCTAATGTCAGCCATGGTGTAGCCTCACTTGGAGCTGAAACACAACTGAGGCCTAGATGTTATCTCTAGTTTGACCAAAACTCTGCCTCTGTGGTCAAGGCTTTGTTTCTAAGATTATTTGATGCAGGTCAGAACCTCATTGTCTAGAGGGCTTAATGCTTAAGGGAGTGGTTGTGCAAAAAGTGGAGGAAGGTGGAAGAGGGTATGGGGGGATAAATGGTGATGGATGGAGGCTTAACTTGGGATAGTGAACACACAATACAGTGTACATGAAACCTATATAATTTTGTTAACCACTGTCACCCCAGTAAGTTCAATGAAAAGGAAAAAAGTATAAAATAAAAATGCATTTGCTCCTTTTTACTAGTGAAGAACTAGAGCTCTAAAGAAAGAAGCAACTTAAAAATCATGGAATTATAGGATTTTCGTGTTGAAGAACACTTAGATAGCAATTTACCCAGGATTATTTAAAACTCAGGAATCTCCTGAAACAAAATCTTGGTCTGCCATTATAAAAGACTGATATTTGTAGAGTTCATTGAGAAAAGTGCTATTCAGTGAGCTATAACATCATACTAACTCTTCAATCTATATTCAAGGGCTGGCTACAATGGCAACAGGTGAATAGTTGAAGGGACAGGAACAGAGGAGAAACGTTAAAGTAGATAAAGAAACCAGAAAAGGAGGCAGGGATGGAAGTGACATCAGTAAGGTCATGGATAAAATCTATTTCTCCTGATAATGAAGTGACAAATATTGATGAAAATTAATTTAGTATTATATAATGTGCTCTCAAAAGTACACAATTTTAGAGCCTCCCCCTCCTATGGCACTTTACATAACTTGGTTCTGTAACTGAATATCAGAATGTTAGAAAATGTTAACTGATGTACAGTAACATGAAAAAAATCACCTTCCATGTAAATAGCTACCTAACCAGGAAGGGTTAAATCTTAGAATCCACAGCTGGAAAACATCAGTTTCGTTTTGTTAGTTAAGGCCAAAAGTAACTCCACATTCTAGACCTGAGAAATCCATTTCCCCTCCAGTGTTCTTTCTTTCCCTTTATTGCCGCATATATGCCACTCAGTTCACTTTGTCTGATATTTGCTTGGACTATTATCCACTTCATTTCTGCCCTCCCCTTCCTACCTTTTTTTTGGTTGGTCTGTTTTATTTGATGCTTGTGGAAGGAGTTGATTGACAGCCGAAGAGGCCAAAATCCTCTGTTTACCCAGAGAAAAAGTAAAGAGAAAGCAATGAGAGGGTGAGCTTCACTGACAGGCAGCGAGCCCTCCGTCGTTCTGAACCACTATACATGTGTTCCTGTAGGTGTGTGTGTGCCTGTAGTGAATTCTCAAACTGCCCATGCATTCTATCAGCTGGAGATCTTGCTAAATTTTAGACTCTAATGTGAATGATCAAAACGTGGCCTGAAATTCTGCAAAATTACATTATTTTGCTTGAGGATTTCTTCTCAAAGAAGCAGAACAGCTTTGCTCTTTAAATTCTTTCTAGTATTTTAAGATTTGTCTTAAAAATTAAGAGAAAGCCCTGGCCGGTTTGGCTCCGGGGATAGAGCGTGGGCCTGTGGAACAGAGTCCCAGGTTCAACATACCTCAGTTGCAGGCTTCTCCCTGGCCCAGGCCCTGATCAGGGTATCTGCAGGAGGCAACCAATCAATGTGTTTCTCTCACATTGATATTTCTCTCTGTCTTTCCCTCTCTCTTCCACTCTCCTTAAAAATCAATGGAGCCCTAACCAGTTTGGCTCAGTGGATAGAACATTGCCCTGCAGACTCAAGGGTCCCAGGTTTGATTCCAGTCAAGGACATGTACCTTGGTTGTGGGCACATACCCAGTAGGGAGTGTGCAGGAGGCAGATAAAACATATTTTTTAAAAATTAAAAATAAATAAAAATCAATGGAAAAATATCCTTAGGTGAGGATTAAAAACAATAATCTAGGTACTGCTCTAAAGAGGATCCAAAGATATAATTAAGGTCCTGAATCACTGACCTGAGATAGAGAAATTACCCTGGGCTCTCAGAGTTTGGGCAAAGTAATCACACAAGCAGTCCAGGAAGGCAGAAGAGACAACCTGACCCATGGAACAGATGGGGAAGCTAAAGAGATTTGAAGATTGAGAAACATGACCTGCCATCGCTGGAGGCCGGCCACATAGGAGGCATGAAAGAGATTGGGAGCAGCCTCTAGAAGCAAAGACTGGCCCCCAGCTGACAGCCAGCAAGGAGATGAGACCCTGCATGTGCTTGAGAGCGGATTCTCCCCCCAGAGCCTTCAGAAAGGAAGCAGCCCTGCCACAGCCTTGATTTGCCCTTAGGAGACTCAAATGAGGACCAAGCTGAGCGAGGGCTTCTCAACTACAGAACTGGGAAGTAGTACATTTCTGCTATTTTTAAGTCTCAAAGTTTGTAGTAATTTCTTATGACAGTGATTGAACACCAACACAGAGATTTACGTACTAATTTGTTTATTTCCTCAACCCGTGCCAGTGGAGTGAGGAACTGAGCAATCCCTGTGGGTAGAAATACACAGTTAAGAAGACACGGTCCAGGGACTCTCATCCCGATAGCCATTCCCCCCTCCAACTCCCCCCGCTCCCCACCCCCGCTGCTGCTGCAGTGTCACAGGCCGCCTGGCTGTCCACCTCCCTTGGTGGTCACAAGGTGCCCCCCTCCTTCCCTGTTGGGGTGGTGCCTGGTAGTCGGGACATTTACCATGACCCAGCAGTAATAAGGCCGCCTCTCCTGTGGTGTCAGTGGTGACTACTTGGGGTCCCTAACTTCCAACTCCAACTGGCAGTAAGAGGAATCCCCTTCATCAGGAGTCACTAGAGGCCAAATGAGGAACTTGAGCTGAGAGGAAGGAGAGATTTAAAGGACAAAATCCATATCCAGTCTGACAGAAAAATCAAGTGGAATGTTGGCTTTAGAAAGTGTGTACTGTGTGTTATTTGGGGGCTGTTGATGACTTCAGACAATTAGCAATTTTTGTAGATAGTGAAGTGGGGGTTGTGGATCCTATAAGTGTATGACATATAAAAAGTAGATACAGAACACTGTGTTTTGGTGGTTGTTGTGGGTGTTGTTTTGGTTTGTTTTTTTTTTAACGTGGCTATGAAGGAAAGGCATAGGGAGATAGCTAGAGGTAAACAGAAGGGAAGAATTTAAACACGTTTCCATGACGAAGAGAAAAATCCAGGGGTGAACAACTTTAGAGCAGAAATGATTGATTGTCAACATTCTCCAAGAGACCACAGGACTCCAATTACTAGAGGATTAACCTTGGGTAGCAAAAAGTTTCCACTTTTTCAAGATCTCCGCACAGGGACGAGGGCTCGGCAGAGAGACATGGTTTTGGTGACAGGGTTCCACTCGACAGAGGGCTCCCTGGACAGTTTGAGGATTTTCTCAGAAGGTTAGAGGCACAGTAATTTGCAAATAGTAAAGAAGAGATGGAAGTGTTTGTAGGGTAGCCTAGGACAGTTACACTGAGCCAATATACTTAAGGAGTAAGTCTTTGATCAGTAATTATAACAAATGGAAGCAATACTATCTTGGATTTTTCTTTTGAGCATTCATATTATTTTTGAAAAATCATCTTTCCTCTTCCTTTGTAATAAAAAAGAACATTAGTAAAATTGCAATGCTTTACGAGTGATTTTAAAAAGTGAATCACAGCTCTGCCATCTTCCAAGTATTTTCAGCCAATTTCTAAAATTTATTTGGGAAGAAGGGAAAAAAAAAGCCATATTTTCAATTACACCTTCAGGAAAGAAAAATCACTGAATAATATTTCTCTATCTCAATCTTGCCTGCATCATTACTTATTGGCAACAAATGTCATGCCCCCCGCCCCCCTCTTCATTTTCTCCCCTGCTTGTTTACAAACTAAATGTGATATACTTTCCTTTCCTAGAGGGCAGGGGTCCAGTCCTATTTTCAGGAACTGGAGACGCACAGACTATTCTGAAAGTATCCGAGCGATGGAACAAACAGATCACGAGTGATATGGAACTCTCTGTCCAAAAGGCTCCGAGTCCCCTTCTAGGGGCTGCATGAGCCTCTTTAAATTCAGGTTCATCCACTCAAGGACAGATTGCGCCTCAGGTGTGTCTGTCCCTGTGCCTTGGCAGAGCTGGTCAAAGATTGTGGTTTGCTGGGTTGTGCATTACTCTTGGACACGCAAACTGTGGTTCCTTATGAATTGGATAGGTTCCCCACTCTGCAGGATAGAGCTGGGATGGGGAAAGAGGGGCTCCCCCTGTTCCATTAAGAAAATTTAAGGAGGCCAAGAATTCTAAATTTGAACTTGGTCTTCTTGATTGTTATATTTTTCAAGGTCATGGGAGAGAATATACTTTACTTAACATATTTAGCATGAGGTATAACTGTAAGTGTAAAGACATATGGGATGCGGGCTTCCTTTGGACTTCTGCACTGATCCTGCAAGTGATAATGGGCCTGCATCAGGGAAAGATTCTGATAGTCTTAAACTTCCAGTTTCTGCAGGGAAATTAAACTGGGAGATTCCTTCAGTAGCACACATAGACACGTATATTCTTGTGCAAGTATTTTATAGTAACCATAAAGTGGCCAGTTTAGCCCAAGTGAAGTAAGATTTCTCTCTTTTATAAAATCCCAGCCATCATGTTATCTGCCTTACAAAAATAATATTTGTGTCACCTGTCCAGCATGGCTCAGTGGTTAAGTGTCAACCTATGAATCAGGAGCCAGGTTGCAGGCTCAGTTCCCAGTGTGGGTCATGCAGGAGGCAGCTGATCAATGATTCTCTCTCATCATTGATGTTTCTATCTCTCTCTTTTTCTCTGAAATCAATAAATGTATATATAAAATAATAATAATATTTGTGATTAGTGTTTATAGAAATGATACCTGGCAAAGTTGGAAAATTTTTGACCCCAGGACAAGAGTCTGTGAATCTGTAAATGTTCTGCTATTCAACTGATAAGAATAAGGCCTAGGAAAAATATGGTTTTAACTAATCTTCTGGTTAATTTCTTGTGTTGTTGAAACAATAGCCCATCAGAACTTGCTAGATAATTGCCCAGCTCTTGGGACCCCCAGCAATAAAATATGAGTCAAGTCTGAAAATACTTTATTAAACTTTATTCTTTCTTTCACTCTTTTCCAATTAGCCATCAGATGAAGTTAGGTAAGAATCATTATGATCATCATGTATATACAAAACAAGCAGACAGACCTTGCCAGTGGCTCCCCTTACAAGTTGCTCTGGTGAAATATTCCTGATATTTTCTATGACAAGAGTCGCTATTATATTTTTGGCCACAGATGCTCACAACATTGACTCAATAGATTTTCAATAATAATGATAGCCAAGCTGTGTGCATAAATAGAATTGCTAATTATGTACTAGGGGGACATATCAGTGAATAATATAGATGTACTTATGCTGTCCTGGTGTGTATGGTCCAGTGGGTGAGCCAGAAATGAAACAAATACCTGAATTTTTCTCATATGCTAGGAAGGAGAGTGAAGGATCTGAAAAACAATGAAAAGAGGTGAGCCGTCTTTGCTGGCAGAGAGGGGATAGGTCACAGGAGGCTTCTTTGAGGAAATGACATTTAAACTGAGTCCACTAGGATGCATAATTGTTAGCAGAGAGAAGACACAGTATTTTCTCTGGTCCTGAAATGGAAAGGCCTTAGATCACCTGCAGAAAGACCAGTGTGGCTGGAGTGGAGTGAGTGAGGCAGGAATGGTGTTACACAAGACTGAAGAGGGTGTGAGTCAGACCAAACACCATCCTCTGCCCAGACTTGGGCCGGATGGTAAATGTTTTAGATTTTGTGAACCAAACAGAAAAATTAAGGATATTATGCAGGCACTTAACATCAGGAAAGAGAACAAATTCCACATTTTTATGGACAAAAAGCAACATCTTACCTAATAATAGACAAACATGTAAATTGACCATACCTTTGCTACACTAACCAGCCAATCAGGAGAGTATGCAAATTAGCCTAACAAAGATGGTGGTTAATTTGCATACATAGGCTCCAAGCGGTGGAGAGAAGCCTGATGGCCCGGGGGCCGGAGCAGCGACGGCTGGAGCAGCGAAGCCTCACAGCCCCGGGGCCAGCTCTGGCCGGAGCCCAGCCAGAGCGAAGGCCTGGGTCCCAGGTGCCAGAGGAAAACCGGTGCCAGCAGCCAGGGTAAAGAAAGGCCTATTGCACGAATCTTTTTGTGCAACAGGCATCTAGTATAATAATAATAAAGCTGAGTATAATTTTTATTTGTACTAAAGATCTACTAAAGAGAAGAATGGAATAGGGTGGGGGGAGATAACATTTTGCTTAGTGCTTCAAGATTAGTGTTTCCTATGATTAAAATGGATTTGACTTTATGTGTTGTATGTATGGAAACATGTTTTCACACAATAGGTACTACTACCAAATACCGACATAAGTCCATGAGCATATGATTTCACTTGAGCATGCTCACCACCTGGAATCAGGCATTTATAGAATTCTATTAGATTTTACTCGATATTTGCCTTTGAACTTGTCATTATGTTGCAGATTAATAATTTTCAATTGAAGGTTAGGTGGAAGCTCCCAAATGCACAGTTAATGGTTTTGACAATAAGAAATTTCCTTTGCATATGCATTGAAGTCTGAAAAATGCTGCTGGAATTGTAGCTACACCACTGAAAGGTAATCTGTTTTATTATACTATATGATGCTGGATAATTTAATCAAGTCCTAAGAGGGGAAAAAATTAAAATTCTAGGCCTCAATTCAATGGTAGTTTGTTATCTTACATGATAAGCAGTTTTGTCTATTTTTATTTTTTAAAATATATTTTTATTGATTTCAGAGAGGAAGGGAAAGGAATAGAGAGATAGAAACATCAATGATGAGAGAGAATCATTGATCGTTTGCCTCCTGCATGCCCCCTACTGGGGATCAAGCCTGCAATTCAGGCATGTGCACTGACCTGGAATCCAACCATGACCTCCTGGTTCATAGGTGGACACTCAACCACTGAGCCACACAGGCTGGGCTATTTTTGTCTGTTTTTAAAATGTTTGTCTGATTCTCTGAGTTTACCCAAGTTTCAGCTTTCACAATCTGAATTATATGGCACACATTATGTATATTCTTTCTGTTTCAGTTAAGATTTTAAAAATATATTTACCAATCCCACAGATAAAATGTTCGGGAAACACAGGGTCAGCAATTCCGTTGTGGAAGAATTTGAATTATAAGCATGTGACCTCCAAGATCCACTTCTTCCTTAGCTGTTCTCATAGCATTTCTCACCACAGGCAAGTTCTTAGCCCAGATTTTCTTTTCCTCAAACTTCTGTTTCAAGACTCTCAGAGGAACTTTTTGCCAAATCATCCTAAACACTTAGATGGCAATAAAGACTGCAACGAAGTGTTCATTGTAACAGCTTCACAGAATGCAATCCTACAGACTTAATGAAGAAGAGAACTTAATGAATTTTTTCAGTCTTTGAGGAGAAAAACATCCCACACACTGACATGATGAGTCGGAAAGATGTACTGTGGTTCTGCTTCTTTGGATGCCATATATGATCCTTCAAAGACAAGCAGAGGAACGAAACAGTGAGACACCATTGGTGGCTGCACTTAAGAGCTGAAGCTGAAGTTAGGAGGGGATCCTTGATAAGTACATTTCTGTTTTAATTTGCTAGCATTGCATAACAAGTTGCAACAACTTAGAGGTCGAATAGCTCCCATGTTTTGGCTCACAGTTCTGCAGAAGATCCAGCTTGGTGTGACTGGGTTCTCTGGCTCAGGGCTGAAGTGGAACTGGCCAAGTTCTCACCTGGAGGCTCTGTGGGAAATCCGCTTTCAAGCTCATTCTTGTTGGTAGAATTCAGAGACCTCTGGTTGAAGGGCTAAGTCCCCACTTCCTACCTAGCTATTATCTGTGGCCATGTTCAGTTCATAGACGCTGCCACAGTCCTCAACATGTGACCCTCACACAGGTCATCTTGATAATCATCAATTTTGCCATCCAATAGCCCAGTCAAAACATCCAAAACCACCATCAATGTGGGTGTGTACACAGTGGGAGGGAGAACTGGGGGAGCCGGCTCAGGATTCTGTCTCTATCACAACACCCCATGGGAC
Organism: Myotis davidii; assembly: GCF_000327345.1. Taxonomy (NCBI): domain Eukaryota; kingdom Metazoa; phylum Chordata; class Mammalia; order Chiroptera; family Vespertilionidae; genus Myotis; species Myotis davidii. The sequence goes on along the minus strand of NW_006294876.1, from coordinate 4,006,383 downwards.
TCCAGGAGAAACACAGGTTCAGCACTCATACATGTACCTACACCAGGAAGCAATTCTTTTTTCCTTTTGACTTCTTAGATTTTTATTTCTGGTTCTCAAAAAGTAATCTGCATACTAGAAATGGCTTTGCATTGCACGATTTGTTGCTGAGTACTATGATGATTCCATAAATAAAAATGATAAAGTATCAGAAGGCAGCAGAGTTCGGTGGACACGAGATCTCAAATAATAATCTCATCTCTCAGGCTTATATCACTCTTCCTTCAACTAAAAATTTCCTTCTTGCCTAAACAGTTTCCTTACAAGCATTATGGTAGTCAAGGACATTGAGCTATAAGTATGCCAGAGTATGTATTGGGGAGTGTAAGTATTTTAAATTTAAGTACCCAGAAACTAATCTAATCCTGTGTTGTTATTTTTTCCCAGGGGAATAAGTACTTCTGGAGTTGTAAAAAGTGTTCTATTATGGCAAATGTTTGTGTATTGTGTAAAAAGTATCCTTTCCATAAAATACAAAGTTTTAAAAGAGAAAATATTAAACAATCCTTTTTAAACTGTGGGTATCAATAACAAACTGAGACAAACAATATACATATATGTGTAATTTTATTTTCAAGTCTGAATTCAAGGACCAACCAATGTAGTAAGGGTGTTCTTATCCATGAGTCACTAAAATTCAGTTTTGAAGAGGTTTTATAGATTTTTGTTATTTTTCTTTTTGTTTTGTTTTTTTTTCCTTTGATAATCTAGAATAAGACCATTGAGAACATACTAACGCATTATAAATAGGAGATATATCCATATACATTTCTTTATCAATAAAATCAATCAAAATACTTCTGCATATAAAATACTTTACAGAATTGCTATCATCTCTCAGATTCTCGGAGGGGAGGGAAGGGAATCCAGAAAAAAAGTGTTCATAGACATTAAATTCAGAAAGAACATATTTATAGAATTAGAGAAAGACTGATTAAAAGCAAAGAAACTGTGTAAATCAGTCAAGATTATGATGCTTGGCTGCAAGGTTGTTTTGCTTTCAGTGTGAACTTTAAAAACAAGACTTTCTCTCAGTTGCCATGGAAAGTCAGCTTTCCTGTGCTGACATTTGCTTGCAATCTATTTTTTTTTTTCTGATTAACATACTCTCTGCTAATATAAGGAAAGTCTAATAGATTAGCTTTTTTGGAGTGAGAAAGAATAAGCTATTATTAGATCACTGTAAAATGACTAGGATAAAGTATTCTTTTTTTATTTTTCCTTCTCCAGGAGTAAAACCTATCCCAGTCAAATGGCTGCCAGCTCTTTAGTTTCCAGTCTGTTTCAGTTATTTATTACTTTATAGAAGTCATCCCAAAACTTAGCGGTCTAAAAAGTTAGCACTTTTATTATGCTCATGCATTCTATGGGTCAGAAATTTGGACTGTGTGTGGCGGCAAAGACCTGTCTCTGCTCCATGATGTCTGGGGAGGGGAATCGCTGGGAAGACTCAGGTGACAAAGGGGTAACTCAGCCAACTAGGAGATGGGATCATTTGAAAGCTTCTACACTCACATACTTAGCCTCTGGGCTAGAATAACATTGAGATTGGGGTAGCTGGAACTGTGGAAATGTGGCTGAGGCTTGTGGCAGCCTCAGAGTAGCTGGGTTTTTATATGGCAGCACAGAGTTCAAGAGAGAGCATTCTAGCAAACTAGGCCAAGGCTACATATAACTTTTATCACCTGACCTCAAAAGTACCAGAGCATCTTTTCCTCCATATTTTACTGGTCAACGTAGTCATCAGACCAGTCAAATTCAAGGGGAGGGTACACACCCATCCATCTATGAATGGGATGAGTGTCATGTTTTTGAATCAACACAACTATTCATCACTATCATTTCCATATTAATTTTATATGGTCATAATTATGAAGATAAGTGCCAAAGAATGACTGTACAGCAAATAGATACTGTTTGGAAGTTCACAGAAACCTGGCTGGGTCTTCAAACTACACAATCCACTTGATTGTTTTAACTCATTAATTAATTCATGTAGCTGAAAACAGTGGACAGTTAAACTCATTTTTAAACAATCAACATCAAAATAAGTCAGTTGGTATGTGATAATGGGTGAGAGAGTGACTCGCATGCAGTAGGGGAATTAAAAACGAGTAGTACCTAGAAGAAGATAGTAAATATTTCCTAAGTATTTGTTAAGTAAGATCTGAATGTCAATATTGCCTCAGCTCTATTTGAACTTCTTTTCAGAATGACACTGGATCAAATGACAACTAACTCCATTGTACCCTCATCTTGCCAGTTCTGCATTTCCAGAAACCTTGCGTGGCTATGAAGCCAATAGAAAGTGAAGTAGATGTATGCTAAGGTAGAGATTCCTGTCTCCTTCCATTTATTGTGACCATGGCCATGTCACTTACCTCTTCAGGCCTCAGTTTTTCTTATCTGTGAAATGAAGCATTTGAACTTCAAATACCTATCAATTCCCTTCTAATACTGAAAGTTTTTATTAAAAGGTGTTTTTTTCTCTTTTCTTGACTGGCTTTTTTGTTACATAACTTTACATATGGAAATCCATATTTTGAAATGGGTTCACCAACAAAAATGATAGTAGATGAAGAAGGTTTCCAAGCTAACCCACTCAACCCACTTGTATGGCACAATATTTCAGGCATGTTATGAGTATAATGGCTAGTTGTAGTTCTTCCCTTTGAAGTAGAGTGTGAGGGATGTTGTTGGACTAAATTGGGGAACCTACTCACAATTAATAAAACGAATCTTCGAGTAAACATGCTCCAAGACAAAAGTTAGAGCACATGAAACACACATTGACTCCCCAACACCAGCAGCTTTATTTGCATAAGACAGAAATCAACTAAAGTTGTATTTGTTTCTCCAGAAACAAGCAGCAGATGCTTGCTAACCAGCCAAAAGGAAAATCCCTATAGAGGCTTATGGAAGAAGAGAACGTTTTAATTCTCCAGTAACTATCCCCCACCTCATCATGTGGCTGCTACTTACTGGCAACTTGGGAAGCATGTGTACCTTGGGGATATGAGGACTGCCCTGCCTCCCATCTTCACTCCAGTCTGCCACTGACCATGGGCTTCTCTGTACATAGTTCAGGCAGTTCAACTGTTGCCACCCCTCTTTAGAGTCTGAGACACCAATTAGAAATCAAAATTGTGTCTTGAAATTTGAGTTTCTGGAAAAGGGGTTTGGTGATGGTAGATGAAATGATGGTAGATTCAGATTGAATAAAGCTACTGACATATTTCCATCACATTTCTATTATCTGTCAGACAGGGATGCTAAATGGTATCAGAATGGGGAAAAAATCATCCTGCGTTCCACAAAGACAATAGGAAATGTGATAACTTTATGGTAAGTATCTAAGCAAGAGGCAGCCACAATCCTATTCATTATCTGAAATAAGTGAGTCTTGGCTCACAGAGTCGAGAGTTAATTTCTTAGGAAGTGGTGTGAGACACTATCTACCTCAGCCTCCACCACATCCCTAGAACTTAGCGCAGTGTCTGGTACCTAGAGGGCACTCAATACAATTTTGTTGAATCAGGTGAATTTAAAAGGAAATGAAATGGTTGAATGTATGATGAGCTGAGACACAGGATACCTGAATTTTCTTTGTCATCTGGTTGCTAACTAGAGCTATGCCAAAGGTTTTGAGGCTTTACTGTTAATTTATTTATAAACATCGTAGGTACAGTAGGGCTTTCTAACATATCTTTTTAATACCAACTCAATTGACTGTGTGATTGCTATGCCCTTTGGTTTCAGATTAAATTTGAGTGAAATCAGAACACTGAAAACAACCCCAAATCCAAACACTCAGATTTCATAAAATTTAAGACAACCTAAGATCAAAGTCATATGGGAGGATTTGCCAGGGTACTGTCACCCCCACTTGACCACTTTAAACTGTAAAAGAGGTAAACCCAAAGACCCCTCTTCTCTAGCAGGAGACAGCAACGCCTCCCTTGCTGTCATCCAAAAGGACTTTGAGGTATATTTCTGGTAGTCTTTAAAATCCCTTCTTACAGAGGCAAATTTTTAAAAATATTTTTCTATTGATTTCAGAAAGGAAGGAAGGAGAGAAAGAAACATCAATGATGAGAGAGAAGCATTGATCGGCTGCCTCCTGAATGCCCCCTACTGGGGATGGAGCCCCAAATCCAGGCATGTGCCCTCACGGGGAATCAAATCTTGACCTGGTTCATAGGTTGACACTCAACCACTGAGACACACCGGCCAGGCAGAGGCAAATTTTTGCCAATATTATGAGAAATAATCTAACTAATATAAAAAAATCACAGCAGTTATTCTAGGCAAACATACCCCCTAATTGTGCTTAATTCTTCCTGTGAAAGTGTTCAAGGCTCATCATTCATCTTTCATTTATACCTTCACCTCAATATTAATAATAAAGCATAAAATAATTAATTAAAGACATTCTAGTATCACAATGCAGTATCACTATATCAATATCTGACCTTTTTCTCTAATAGGAACTTTATGTAAGCTTTTAAAAATAAAACTGGGCAACATGAAAACCATAAATGCATACTTACTGTGCGGCTAATGTCATACTAATGAAAAGGGGAGGCAGAGAGAATTTTCTGTCCACCAAAATATGTGCTTCCCCTCACATAATGTGATGTTGCCATGGCAATGTGCCTACCCAAAGGGAACTGTTTCCCAGACCCCATCCTTGTACCCAGGTGTCCATGTTGCATATTTCATAGAGAAGTTCCATCTATGGAATGTGAGCCCAAGTGTTATGCATTACTCCTGGGCAAGGGTATTTAAGAAGCACCCTGGCTGGTGTGGCTCAGTTGTTTGAGCATCCCATGCACCGAAGATTGAAGGTTCAATTCCTGATCAGGAAATGGAACAGGCCCAGTTGCAGGCTCAATCCCCAGTAGGGAGCGTGCAGGAAGCAGCCAATTGATGTTTCTTTCATTGATATTTCTCTCTCTCTCCCTTCCTCTGTCTCTAAAAACCAATAAAAACAGAGTCTTTAAGAAGCATTTTTGTCTTCTTCACCCTCTCCTCTCCTCTATGCCAGATGAATACACAAGATTCCAAGGCTGTACGTGATGAATGGGTCACAAGATGAAATAAATCTGGGTCCCTGAATCACAGTAAGGAGATAATCTGCCCAGGAGCACCTACATTGACTTGTTGCACAATGAGAAATCAACTTTGAGTACATCTAGTCCCTTACATCTTGGGGTTTATTTGTTACAGCAGCTGGTATTATCTCAACTAATAGAATTTAAAAGTGAACAATTTCCTTACCAGTGATATAAGGACAATAAGATCCAATTGGGAATATTGTTGTGTGAAGAAATGAGTTAACATATATAAGCAGGCAGCCAAGTTCCTGGCATAGTATAGGTGCTCAGTAAAGAGTATTTACAATATCACCTGTGTCAACTTTCCATCATCCCTTCTCTCACCTGGTTTTAATACTAATCCTTAAAAAATGATTACAATTCATTTTGTAAAATAAAAAGTGTTAAGTTGCTATAATGCCTTTACTTTGGGACATTAGGCGTAAATGTTAATTTAATACAGCAGTCTACCACCTACTCATCACACACACACACATATACTCACTCACCACACCACCACCAACAACAACAACAACAAAAGCATAAAAGCTGCCTTTTCACATTTTCACATAATGGTGTTTGAAATGAAAACACATTTGGAAAAAGAAATAATAGGATGCTCGCACCTAATAATAACTCTCTTATTATTAGTTTCCCTCTTATTGTTGTCACTCCAAGATATTTTTTTCATAGTGCATAATACTAACACACACACATACATGCAAAAAAACAACAAAAAAAACACCCCTCACAGAATAAAATTGCACACCACCAACAACAACTAAAGATTGTTTCCTTCTCCTTGGTCTTGATTGCTATAACTACATCCATCTGGCTTAGCAGCTTCTACCCAGATAACTAATTTTGTGAGAAAATTGTTGAAATAGAAATTCTTAAGCTATTTTGAGAAATTGTATGCCTAAGAAGAGTACTTCTGAATTTTAAATGTATGCTAATCATAAATTTCTTTTGCAGCACATGATCATTATGATATATAGAATTCAGGTTTTTAATTGTTTTTAATAAATCCATTTGCACCCTGACAGTGAAGTCCATAGATTGCCATAAAACGAGGCATTGCCTTGTCAGTCATCTCCTGATTCCATCAGGCCCGGAAGTCAATTGTCCCCTGCAAAGCTGACTCATCTCATAGACATGAGATGACAGACCAAGTCCCAAACACGTCTGGACGGCCAAGCTGAAAAGGAAACATGGTACAAAATTGCGCACAGTGCAGTTCCTTAGAGGATATTTTAGTTTTTAAATTACCTACTACTTCCAACTCAACTATAGTATTTATGTGGTCATTTAGAAAATAGAATAAAAATAAAATTTCCTACTCCAATGTCACTACTGTCAGCATGCTGGAATTTTTCCTCGCCGCACACATTTTGTCCATATTTAAAAATGTATGGTATATGCACCTTTTCACACAGTGACACATACTTTAAAATCACAATGAGGTGCTCTCCAAAGACTGCCTCAGCAGAGGGTTACAATAACTCTAAATGTAAGAAATTTACTTTGCAGAGCCCCTCTGTGTGCCTCCAGCAGAACTTGTTCGGTGGAGATCGTGCTGTGTGGTTGAGGGCTCTCCTTTTTTTGAAAAACCCTGCAATAAAAATGTTATATCTTCAGGCCTGGCTTCGTGCTGGGTGAGGTCAATTTCTCAGGCATTTCTCCCCATGGAAAACTACCAGATACCATCCCCTATGGACTCACCTAAAAGTACATGTTTATAGTCTCTCTCCAGACTTCTTCAAAATAATTGTGTATGAAAGAAAACTTTCCAGCACAACTCTGCTTGTTTTCAGGCTCTGCACAGATAAACAGCAGAAAATGAAGCTCCTAGCAATAATACTAGTAAATGCCAGAGAAGGAGAAAAATCTCCTCTGTACAAAAATCTCAGACAATGGGAGGTGGTATCTTAAAAGCAACAGAAAGGGAACTCATAGGAATAGACACTTAGGAACTTCTCTGGATCCCACAGAAATCCATTTATATTAAGGGGGAATGGGTTGGTTGAACATCACTTAAAAATCTTCAAAAGAAAACTATTAAAATGAAGTAGGGAGGGTGGAGGTAAGGGGGAGAGATCAACCAAAGGACTTATATGCAAGCATAGAGGCCTAACCAATGGACACAGACAACAGGGGGGTGAGGGGATGAGTGGGGGGTATGGGGGGTAATGTGGGGATAAGGACACATATGTAATAACTTAATAATTTTTTTAAAAAAACTAATAAAATGAAGTAGGAAGTGATTAATTACATTGTCCAAGATTAATGAAATAATTATGGGGAATCACTTAGGTTCGAAGAATAAAAAACATTAAAGAATCCACATGTATTGGTTTCCTGTGGCTGCCATAACAAAGTGCCATAAATTGGATGGTTCTGACAGCAGAAATTCATTGTTCCACAGTACTGGAGGCAATCACGGGAAATCTGAAATCAGCACATCAGCAGGGTTTGTTCCTTGTGAGGGAGAATGTGTTCCAAGCCTTACCTGCCTCCCCTCCCCAAATTCTGGTAGCCTTCTCCGTGTCTGACCCTGTAACCAAATAAGGTCATTTTCACATGTACCAGGAATTAACCATTCTCCCCCCTCTGATAAGCAGTACAGAAAAAGGGGAACAAATTGCACATCCACGGCATTTTAATACCCACTTTAAAGGGTCCTAGCACATTGCCTGTATCAAGTTATTTAATAACCAAAACCAATCACAAGCCCCCAAAAAGGAGCTTTGGGACAATAACCTTAGATATTTTCTGCTAAGTTTACTTAGTTTCACAACCTATAGGACATGTTTGCTGACAAATTATTAATTCAGAAAAGCACATGTACTACCTCTCATTAAAGTTTTCTTCTTTTAGATAACAAGTTGATTTTTGATTTTTTTCATGGACAAATTGGCAGCAGTTCCCATATTTAGCTTTTGAAAATTCAAGGTCTGTCTGCTGTCTTCATCTCTGCAGTTCTTTTGCTGACAAAAATAAGTGAATTGCCAAGTGGTTTTAATTCTCCTCATAGATGTGAATGAAGAGCATTATTGTGAAAAGGGGTTTTGACCTTGATGTAGGGCACACATCATTGAAATAGATCATTGATTCCATTGGTGCTCAAGAGGCCTTCAACAGCCTCTATTATTATCCCATCATTTTGTAGACCAGCTGAATCCCCCACTAGAGCTTGAGCCAGCACTGGAAAAGTCCTGAGATCCTTCCTCTACATGACATCAAGGAAGAATTTCATCCAGGAACAATGAATTGCAGTTTGCTTATGCTGCATGCTCTGCCTGAAATCTAGAACTTAATACCTCTTTCCCCATTTATATCCATACTAGAGGTGGTGCATGAAAATTCGTGCACTTGGGGGGTCCCTCAGCCCGGCGTGAACCTTCTCACAGTCCAGGACCCCTTGAGGGATGTCCACTTGCTGGCTTAGGTCCGGGGATCGGGCCTTAGCTGGCAGTCAGACATCCCTCTGGCAGCCCAGAAGCCCTCGTGAGATGTCCGACTGACAGCTTAGGCCCAATCCCCAGATCCCCATGGGGAGCAGGCCTGAGCTGCAGTCAGACATCCTTAGTGCTGCCTCAGAGGCCAGAGAGGCTCCCATCACCTCCACTGAGCTCGCAGCTGTCAGCCTGGCTTGTAGCTGAGCGGAGCTCACCTGTGGGAGCGCACTGACCACCAGGGGGCAGCTCCTGCATTGAGTGTCTTCCCCCTGGTGGTCAGTGCATGTCATAGCAACAGATTGTTCCCTGTCATTCCACCCTTAGGGTCAATTTGCATATTACCCTTTTATTATATAGGATAGACTGTCAGACCTAAGTGGTCCTTTATGATTTGCTATTACAAAGGTTACTTTTTAAAGGACCTGTCTGAATGAATTTGCATCCTTCAGAGCTATAATTACCACTTTTTCGTATGCTGTAAATTGCCAGAGAAAAGTCATAAATATTTTATTTATGTTCTTGGCAATTTTTTTGTTGCTTTTCTGTGGGTTTTGTTGTCATTATTACAGAGGTACAGGCATACACTTACACAGATACACTGATGTGCACTTATATCCCAAACAAAAATTGAAAAGGATTGGATGGGAGGGAAGAAAAGAGTGGTAGATAAAATTCTGAGAAGGTAGGCAAGATTCCTAGGACTGCTAGACACACTATATATATTCCCCTCGCCTTTGTTGTTGTTGTTGTTAAATGTATTCTTTTATTGATTTCAGCGGGGAAAGGAGAGGGAGAAATAGAAGCACCAATGATGAGAGAGAATGATCAACTGGCTGCCTCCTGAAAGCCTCCTACTGGGGATCAAGCCTGCAACCCAGGCATGTGTCCTATGTGGTAACCGAACAGTGACCTGCTGGTTCATAGGTCAATGCTCAATCACTGAGCCACACCGGGTGGGCCCCCTCTCCTGGAGTGTGGGTAGGATCAATCAATACGATGGGATGTCACTTCCATAATTACATTATCTTATAGGGCAAATGTGAAGCAATTTTTGCAGATGTAATAAAGGTCCCTAATTAGTTGACTTTGAATTCATCAAAAGAGAGATTATCCTGTATTGCTTGACCTAATAAGATGAGCCCTTAAGAGCCTGGGCCCTTCCTGGAGTCAGATATTTGAAACATAAGAGAGATTTTCCTACTGGCCTTGAAGGAGAGGGGGCCTGTGAGAGGGCCATGAGGGAGAATGGGTGGAGGCCTCTAGTTGCTGAGAATGACCTCAGCTCAGGGAAGCCTCAGTCCTACAAGGAAATGAATTTTTCCAGCAACACAGGAGTCTTAGGGAAGGACCCTCAGACTCACATCAGACCAAACCCCCACTGACACCTTGATTTCAGCCTGGGAGGACCCAGTTAATCTGTTTATGGCCTCCGGACCCCTGGAACTGTGCGATAATAAATGTCTGTTGTTTGCAGCCTCACAGTTTATGGTATTTGCTATGCAGCCCTGAACAACGAATACAGGAAGTAATAGAAGAGAAAGGTCCTGGAGGAGAAGGGAGGGAAATTCAATCACTTCCCTCTTCTACTTTGCTTTAAAATTGCCCACTGCATGGCAGATTTAACGCAATCCTGGTCAGAGGAACGCACCTGGGAGCCTGGAAACGTGTTAGTGTCTCCCTCCTTTTGTTCCCATGGCATTTTTTACAATGATGAATGTTGCTGTGGCAACATCACAGGATTCCAAATGATTGCTTCTAATTCATTGAAATAGTCAAATAAGCCATACAGTGAGCAGTGCTTCGACTCAGTGAGAGCTCCAGTCACTGGCTGTGATAAATCTGTTCCCATTACTCCACCTGCCACCAGAAAACATCCCAATAGAAACTTCAAAATAGACTGAATGGTTATAACATGTACAAAGAACTGTATCTTTCCCAGGAAAAAATACAACTGTCCACAGTACAGACAGCTAATTCTAATTATGGAAATTGCTCTTTATTTCGCTATCATGAAACTAAACTCCAGTGAAACTGTTTTATTTCTCTTTAGTTAACTATCAATACAGCAAAAGCAAAAGTCAACCAAGTGCTTAACCTTTAGCTAATTATTTCCATTACAAAATGAGCACTTTCATTAGAAGACTTATTTTAAGCAAAACTAATAAAGTTTTACCACATCCGAAGGTTTAAAAAGCCAAACGGAGAGCTCAAACAAGGGAGGTGTCATTTTGACAGGCATCTGGCCACAATTTAATAATGGTTCAATTCTCAAAATGCCTCCAACAATCAGATTGAGAAGGAATAATGAAGCAGGAAAATCTCTAAGAATCTTCTTGTAAGCAGGTACTGCTGTGTTGCATACCAAATAGAAAATTAAATAACAAAGCCACTGATGCAGGTTGCTTACCCATCAGCCCCTACCCCCTCCTTTTTGCATAAGCTAAATCCTGATCTTGTTTGACATTTTGTGACTGTGCACTTCTGGGAAAGCTGGACTTAGCAACCCTGGAGAGAGAATTGCAGCCTAAGCCTGCGGTTGTCCATCTTCTCTCTCATCAGCTTCACCCAGAGAGAGAGAGCTCACCATTTGCTGGGCCCATCTCCATATCTGACTCAGTAGGTCTGGGATGGGGCTCAAGAAGGTGCATAGCTAGCAAGTTCCCAGGTGATACCAATGCCACTGCCCCGGGGACTCCAGTGTGAGGACAACCCAACCATTCGTCTCCCCAGCAAGTGATTTGATTAGATGGGGGCCTATGATACCATTCTGAGCACTAAGGTGAGAGGGAAAATCAGCTGAGGGCTTTGGAGAGATTGTTCATGATTAATAATAATAATGATGATAATAATAATAATAACTGAGACAGATTAGCAGATTTCCTCCCTTCCCTGCTTCTGAACTGTGTTGATTTTGTTTGATGCCTAGAACTTGGGTGTTTATCTTAAGAGGAGACAGCCTAAAAGGAGAAGCCTATGTGACAGGTTGGAAAGTTAGAACGATCCTGGATCATGAAGCAGTTGAGCTACTGAGCTCAACAGCCTAGAATGCTCTGCCTCTGAATTTGTTATCGCCCATGGTTTCCAGCTTTAAGCCAATGCTGGTTGGGTTTCCTCTTACTCAGAATCTAATCTCCTTAATAGAACCATAAAAAAGTGGAGCATTTTATTTGTTATTATGAGTTCTAGGTTAAATAAATTTTTTAACATTATTAATAAAGAGGGCCACGAAATGAGCACTTTCATTAGAATACTTATGTGGCCCACATTTTATTTGTGTTCTGGATCCTATTGCCTTAGGTATTGAAATAATCAGTCTTCTGTTATGAAAACTGATCCGATTCCAAATATTATTTTAATGGATATGAGCATTGGAGGAGAAACTGGGACAAAAATATTAAAATGTAAAAAAATTAATCTTAAGAAATATGTTTCAAAATATTAGTATCCCAGGCATTTATAGGAAAATGCATTGTTGTTAAAATGGGTTAGGTGATTAAAATTAAGGGGTTGAATTGCTGGCGTCTAAAAGGGTTTTTGTTGTTCTTTCACTTTTGTTTTCCAGGTAATTGTCTGTTTTGTTCAGATTTGGGTGAGTCTAGAGGCCTGGACAGTCTGTTTTGCAGAACCTGGAACAAAGGTCATTGGCCAGGAGGAGTGGGGCCATTGCAAGTGCAGAAATTCTGAAGGTTTAAATGGTAAGGCTCCAGTTAAAATCCCCCAGACAAAGGAATTCTCTCTCTGGTTCCTCTCTTGTTCCTCTAATTTTGCTCTTGCAACCTTGCATTCCTAGAAGCTGCATGGCCCATGGCCCTGCAGACCCCACACGCAATGGCCTGATGAACTACAGCTGGGAACACAAGCTAAGCTAGCCCGATGTTGGCTTGGACTGTGCAAATATGGGCTGGAAACACTGGGCAACGGCTTTACTAGTAAACCTAGCTCTGCTAAGGACATAGAGACACTTCTTCCATAGTGAGACAGAGGGAGAGGGGAGCTTGGAAACTCTGGGGTTTAATTCCATGCAAATAAATGCCACTAATTCTCCCATGAGAGTCTCAGAAAATTTCTTTACTCATGGCACTGCAAGAAGCCCATTTCCACTGGCAACCTGTGGGGATATGGAGGGCTCCCCCCTGAAAACATTACTGTATGATACAGAAATTACACTCCTAGGTACTTACTTAAATCACTTGAATACTTATGTTCAACTCCCCACGGCAGTTGGACATCCAGAGGGGTCCTGGACTGTGAGAGGGCATAGGTGGGCTAAGGGACTACCCCCCCCCAGTGCATGAATTTTGTGCACCGGACCTCTAGTCCTATATAATAAAAGCATAATATGCAAATAGACCAAACAGTGGAACAACAGGTTGTTAAGACATGTACTAACCACCAGGGGGCAGAAACTCGATGCAGGAGCTGCCCCCTGGTGGTCAGTGTGCTCCCACAAGGGTAGCACCGCTCAACCAGAATCTGGGCTCACAGCTGGCAAGCATAGAAGCGGTGGCAGGAGCCTCTCCCGTCTCTGCTGCAGGTGGGTGGTAAGGAGCAAGGGGTCCCAGACTGTGAGAGACCAGGACTGCAAGAGGGATGTCTGACTGCTGGTTTAGGCCTGATCCCCCTAAGCCAGCAGGCAGACATCCCCTGAGGGATCCCAGACTATGAGAGGGCACAGGCCGAGCTAAGGGACCATCAACCCTCCTCCCCCCCAGTGCATAAATTTCATGCACCAGGCCTCTAGTCTTATAATAAGGAACCCATGGCTCTATGCATTTGTCCAAACCCATAGACCATAGCAGCACAAAGAGTGAACCTTAATTATATGCAAATGTTTAAAACATTATTTAGGAGGTTTGGGATCCCAGGAAGGAATACAGAATGTGACAAAACAATTGAACTGTTAAAAATGCATAAAACAACATTATTGACTAGAGTAGATACAAAAGGTGCTGACCTAAGTAACATGAAAAAGAGTGGGGTCTAAAAAATCAAAGACAAAGGAAACTGCACATAAACATTAGTTGATAAAGTTTCCCATGGGCGGGGTACAGATTTACAATTATGATACTGCTGTACATGTGTGCTAGAAATGAAAAATTAAATAAATGGATGGCATATAGTGGCAGCCAGGTTTCTCACTGTTGGAGTGGCAGGTTATAGGAAAACAAGGGTCTAGGTAGCCAAGAGGCTAGAATAACCCAGATGGTAATAAATTAGAGTCAGAGACATTAGTGTAAACTCATGTTTAGCTTAATATAAATACAGATTGTTACACAAAGTATGTCTAGAGATGTATATATACATAGTTTAGTATGCACACATATATTTCTTTGTTCTCTTCAGCTGAAAAGGCCTAGAAGCAATGCTACTCTAGCAATAATTAGCACACCTAATGCCCACATCTTGGTTTCTAATTCCATTCTCCAATAAAGGAAGCAGGGCTCCTTAGAAAAATGGCTGATTCTGGTATGGAGTAGAAATATAGATGGTGAACCTGAAGCATCTTATAGTACTAGAAAGTAGGGCAGTGACAAAAAACAAACAAACAAAAAACAAACAAACAACCCACATATACATAGGACATAGGAGCCTAGATAAAAGCTTCCAATGGACAAAGCCTGAGTAATTTGAGCAAAACAATAAATAAAAATAGTATTAATTTATAACCCCCCAAATAAAGTAACTATCTGAGTCCATACTAATTTAAATAAATCATTAAATAAATTAATTAACTAAATGGAGAAAATAGACAAATGTCCCATGCAGAAAAATTTTTAAAAATTTATGGAGACATTTTACCCTCAAGGAAGTGTAACATAACTCCCCAATCCTTTAGTGTGGTCTTCACATGGTGACTTCCCTCCAAAGAATATATTACGGAAATGGGAGGAAAAATAACTTGATAGAGGAGAAACAAAAAACAAAAACAAGAAAAAAACAACCACTACCTCGGATGATTAAAGTAAACATCACCACTGATAAACGATGTTGAGAGTACACCCTGCTGGTATGACAGTTCACCTCTGCCATCTTCTCCAAAAAATATATACATAACCCTAGTCTAATCATAAATAAAATAGCAGACAAATCCCAATAATGAAACACTCTACAAAATGCCTGCCCAGTACTTCTCAAAACTGCCCAGATCAGCAAGATCAAGTGAAGTCTGAGAAACTGTCACAGCCAAGAGGACTCTGGAGTCATGACAAGTAAACGTAATGTATTTTGGGTGGAATCCTGGAATGGAAAATGGATATTGGGGTAAAAATTAAGGAAATATAAATGGAATAAGGACCTTAACTGATAATCATGGATCTATTTTGGTCATCAATTGTAACAAACATATCATTCTAATATAAGATGTTAATAACAGAGGAAATTGGGTGAGTATATGGGAACTCTCCATATTCTCTTCAAATGTTTCTCTAAACAAAACTGTATCAAAACAGAAATTTTATTTAAAAAATATCAGCATTAAAAGGGATTAAAATTATTTTTACCCTCCATCTTATCCTAATATTTTTCAATTGTTTCAACTCAAGAGTTGTAATCACACATCCTTGCCCCCAATGCCATCAAACACCAACACTCATCTCTACAGGAGAATGTATTTTCATCTTTCGCACCCATGAATGAGGTGAAGGAGATGTGGATAAGGGCTAGTTTCTGAGGTACTACCATACCAGTGATGCTTCATAAGACTCAAGAAAGTGAACATGACTTCCTGGCTGAAAATCAGCCACAAACATAATTAAACAATCATTTCTCCACAGCACTTATTATACTATTTACATTCTCAACCAATTGGCCCATTAGCTCAACCAGCTTAACCATCAGGTCAACAGTTTCTGGTCAGAATAAAATGGAATGCATCGAAGAATAATTCAGGTCAATATAGGACATAGAAATCTGATTTCCCTGAAACATTTCAGTTCATTTTTTATGCCTGCATTTCATTTTAAGGGACTGTACAAAAAGCTGAAATTTTAATCAACAGTCAGTTTTGATACAACACAAATATTTATGAGATGATATCTTATTTACTAGTTATCCAAGGTTTTAAAAAGAAATGCTTCAACAGATTTCTATTACCTAGTTCGTGTTAATATCTGAGATTTCTTGTATTTCATTAAAGTTGATGCGGTTGTGGGACTACTTCGTGTTTATGAATAATAATACATGCACAGTTGCAAAAATGGTGGAAGTCACTTGATGCTGAGTTTGTGGTTGATGGTTTGAGACTCTCAGATAATTATACCTTATATGAAAGATATTCCTCAGCCTCAATGGAGAGCAAATTCTGTAAAATTCTCCTGGGTATTTTTTAATGATATTATTAGACTTATCCTTTTTTTATTAGAGTTCTGTTGTTATATCTGCCATGTATCTTCCTTGATTTGCTTGGCCTCTTTTTCAAAAGAAAGAAAATGTATTAAAATCACATTTAGATAATCTATTTTAAAGTAGAAAACTACATCATTATCTCTTGGATCTAGAGAATAACAGTTTATTTCTTGCTTCAAAAGGCTCTCTCATTTCTATGGACAGCCATGTATGTGTCAGTTAAAGTATTTCTCAGGAATCACTGATAAGGAATCATCTACAGAGGGATTACAACCCACTGGTGACTGTTCAGCCATTTAATTTAACACCTGAGCATTTATGTCTGTGCCATGCATCTATAGGGGAACAGGAGTCAGTAAACTTCTGTGAAGAGTCAGAGAGCAAAGATTTCAGACTTTGTGAGCCTTAAAAAATCTGTCACATTTACTCAACTCGATTGTTGTAGTGGGAACGCAGCTATAGAAAATATATAAATGAATGGGTGTGCCTGTGTTTCAGTAAAACTTTATTTACCTACAGATATCAAGTGCATTGAGTCAGACTTGGCCTCAGGGCTGTAGCTTGTCAACCATTGTTATAAACAGGGAGAGTACGAGAGAGGATGGAGATAGCAGAGACTGGTCACTCGATGAGGTCTAATATGTTCCTTGCTTCCTTGTCTGGCTGGGAAATCTCCTCTCCCTTTACACACTAGCTCACACATCCTTCCCTGAGGTCGCCATCAGCTTCACCGCAGAGGGTTCGTTTTCCCTTTTTTGCGCTGTGCCATTATGACGGCTAATTTTCAAATCTACCAGCTGCCTGAACAATGATCTCCTTGGGATAGGGCGACCCCTGTCGTCCAACTAAATGCATACAGTGCACAATCTAGCCTGTAACTTGGAGTTGAGCAACACAGCAGCTCTTCTTATGGACAGGAAACTACCTCACCTATCTCTACAGAGTAGAGTGCCATTATTTAAAAAAATACATCAAAACAAAACAACAAAAACAAAAAAGAAAGTAATGAGAAAAACATAGGTAGGACAACAGCATGTGACATGAACTCGGAGAAAGAAAGAATTCATTCAAATGGAGGGATGAGAGAAAGGTCTATGAGAGGCTGAGTATTGACACAGGAAGTAGGGGAGGGTAGGTATGTGAAGGAGGAAACAGTGCTTATTCCAGACCCTGTGTGTGATTGGCAGCCTCTAGCATGACCTACATTGTCCACACATCCTGAGATGAATGCCCTGTGCAATGCCCTCCTCTGGCTTGTTGGTGGGACATAATGACTCACTCCTAATGAATAAGATACTACAAATGTGATGGCATGTCTCTCCCAAGTTTAAGTTAGAAGAATAACGCAGCGTCCATCTCACTCACTGTCTCCTTTGATGGCTCTGAGAGAAGCTGGCTGACGCGTTGTGAGCTGCTCTAGGAAAGGGCATCATGACAGAGAACTGGGCTCCAGCCAACACCCAGCAAGGACCTGAGCCACAGAAGGGGCTCAGAAGTGGATCCTTGCCCAGCCCGGCCTGAGAGAGCTCACACTTGGGTCCACCTTGTGAGGGACCCTCAGCCAGAGGCACTCGACCAAGTTGCAGGTGGATTTCTGGCTCCTAGAAACTGTGAGATAGTAAATGTGTATTGTGTTAAGCTGCTAAATTTCAAGTTAATTTGTTACATAGCAATAGATAAGTAATATATGTCAGGTATTTTAGATACACTTTCTCATTTAATCCTCACCATAGAACTATAGAGTATACCAATTTTACTGGTAAGGAAAAAGTCTCAGGAGATTATGTAATCTATCCAAAAATTCAGGGTTGCTGAGTAATAGAAGTGACATTCAAATCTTTGCTCTTTCAGTCACTACAAAGCAGAAAAGGCAGGAACTACGAGACAGTGTGCTGTGGAGGACACCAGGCAACCCCTATTCTCTTCTGGTAGATGTTGGGACCCACAGGTGACCCTAGCCGTTCACCACACAGGCAGGGCTCATGGTGTCTCATCATAAAGGCAACTTTTTTTCTTTCTCAGAGGGGTCTCTCTCCATCTCTTTAAATCTGTCACAGGGCTGTCCCTCTGCCCTTGAATGAAAACTCCGCTGAGTGCCGTAACATTTTTGGCCACTCTTAGGTAACAGAAACAGCTGTTTTGTCAAGACACAACCTTAACTTAGTGATTAAATGTCTGGTTTAATACACTGATCAACCCTTCAACCTTCATTCACAGGTAATGCTCTGCGCTCCTCTCCAGTGGCAGAGGGGCTGCCTGGAGCCAGGGGCCAGGATGCACCTGACCTTCCGCTCTATCCCATGGGTCTCTGCTAGAAATACCAGCTGATCTGTCTGACCCTCTCAGGGTGGAAGGAAGTGGGGTGGGAAGAAAGGCTTGGTGGCTGGAAGAACCCATCCTTGTCTGGTACTGTGGTGAGACAGCTCAGAATTTCTGGACCTAATAGCTACTTAAGGTTGACTTCTTTTCACAGCACTTTCTTCAGAGCCTCCCTTGTGCCTCTCTGCCTGCAACATCTTTGATGGAAGCTGAAGATCAACTTCTGCTAGCCTTCCCTTTCCCCTGTCAAACTCCATTCCTGGCAATATTCCTCACACCATTCTACATGAAACCCTCACCCCTCAACATCGCTCCCTTGGGCAGGATCCCCTTTCAAACCATGCCAGACTGACACTCCCACTCAGAGGGGCAGTGACATCAGATGCAGCCCTCTCTTGAGCTATGACAGGCTTGTCCTGTTGTGTTCTCCACCTGCAGGGGACACAGAGTGAGAGACCTGAGTAGCCCCCATTGAAACATCCCTCTTTAG
Source organism: Myotis davidii (assembly GCF_000327345.1). NCBI lineage: Eukaryota > Metazoa > Chordata > Mammalia > Chiroptera > Vespertilionidae > Myotis > Myotis davidii. The sequence continues at coordinate 3,987,637 of NW_006294876.1, read as the reverse complement.
TCTTGAAGATCTCCATTTCCTTACATCTCCCATTGTAAGAAAGTGAGACTCACAGCACAGCTCTCTTCAATAATATCATCCTCAAAAATCACCTCTCAACTTCCGTCTCTTCGCTCATCAAAACTTCCCTTATGGGTGCAAAATTTCAGAGTTGTGAAGCTGATTCTCTGATTTTCCTTCCTGTGGTCTGGCGCCTTGCTGAAACTTCAATTTTAACGTCATTACAGCACAAACAGAGTTTTGCTTTAGGGGTTTTCATCTAGTGTTATGTAGGCGAGAATGTTGAAGGCACTGAAGGAGAGAGACTTGAGAAGCAGCTATCGAATAATCTAAGTTATAAACAAGTGATATCTGAACTAGGGCTATTGTGGTGGAAATAAAAATATGAACATTGTCTCAAGAGTCATGATAGAGGTAGATCAATAAGAACTGAATGAATGTAAATAGAAAAAGGGACATGAGAACTGGAAGGAAGTTTGGTCAACAAAGAAATCTAAATTTAGAAGGAGTGCCTTTCAAGAGGAAACGGGATGATCAATCACGTGGCCCTGTAGGCACTGTTGACATACCAGGCAGAGATGAGCATCAGGGAATTAGAAAATGGGCCTCAGAGTTCGAAATTAAAGCTCGGCATTATCTGTACAGAGCAGTCACGCCACTAGCATTAGAAAGCACACAACTATAGAAAATGACTGAGAAAAGGAGGAAAGCCTCCCAATAGATATGGCAAAAACTTTCAGAAAAGCAGAAACCCAGGAAAAAACATGGCTTTCATGAGGAGTAGTCATTGGGTTCAAAGCTGAAGACAGGATAAGAAAAGAACTATTGAATATCGCCTCAGAAAGATGCCCATCACCAGTGAGGTCTCAGTGGAGTTGTTGAAACCAATTCCAAGGATCTGGATTAAATGAACTGATAAGAAGTGAAGGCAACAAGTATAACATAATCTTGGGGAATTTGTTAGTGAACAAGAAGAGATCTCTTGAGAAGACAGCAGGGTCTAAGGGACATTTTAAAATAGGTGTATTTGGACATGTTTGTAAGCAAAGGGGAGAGAGCCGATGAACAGAAAGTGATTCAGAGAATCAAATAAAAAGGGAAACAGGACAAAAGGATAGACACAGGAAAGTTGCCTTAAAATGACAGACAGTAACTTCTAAACTGAAGGAAAGAAAGGAAAACATGGGGAGAAGACCTGAGATAGAGAAGTTGAGAGAGACCAGATTAGAGTGTTTTAAGCTTTCAATAAAGTAGAAAGGTCATTTTAAGGTGTGAGAAGGGTAAGGGCCACTTTCCTGCCAAAAAAGGTAAAAAGTTTTGAAACCATCAATATGTGGGATGGAATTTTTAAAACAGAGAATCAGATACTAATAAAGGATTGCTGATCCAAACCAATGGTTTGATTAAAACTAGCTTCTTCTTGCTCACCACTCACTCCATTATTAATATCAGTTTTTCAAGACTAACTAGTTGACATTCGGGTTGTGACCTTTTTCAGAAGTGCTTGCCAATTTAGGGAGAGAGGAGAAAGCAGATAGAGCTTTACCTTGGGCAGTCACTTAGCAAAGTAGCTACTGCAGATGTAAGTCAGGGTGGAGAGAGAGACCATGGAAAAGAGACAGTAATCTTTAAGTGTTGACCACTGGCCATGAAATAAGACAATAAGAAGTATCACCTTCTTATGAGCTCTTCATGAATCTGTGAGTATAATAGTCAAGGTCTTTTTATTCTGTGTCCTTGAGTGCAAACACACAAGAATGAAGAAAGAGGATATTTTTAAAAACTTATATTTATTGTTGAAAGTGTTGCAGATGTCTCCCTCTTTTCTCCATTGACCTCCTCCATCACATTCCCACCCCTTCCCCAGGCCTTCACCTCACTATTGTCTGTGTCCATAGGTTACACACATATGCATGTGGAGGGAGGGATTAATCAAAGAGGATATTTTTAAATGCCAAAACCAGCAGCAAAATGGTGTGATTTTCTTTATTGCTGAATTGGGGAGAAAAAATTAAGAGTGCTTATACATAGGCTTCTAACTCAGTGCTAGGGATGGTTAAGTGCACAGAGATGCCAGGTGGAAGGGGAGAGGTGACAGATAAGAACCAGAAAGTGGAGTGCTGGGGTCCAACCCCAGCAGGTCCAGGGGTTCCCCATAGGTGTGGACGGAGTCAGCGAAGAAGGAATGACACGGAGAAAGCGTTCAGTTGATCAGGAGCCTTGCCAGGATCTCTAGCCACAATCACCAGCCAGGTTCTATGTCCATGTTCTCTTGCTAGGTTCTCCAGCCAGGTTCTCTAGCCAGGTTCTATAGCTTCTGTAGCCATGTTCTCTCGCTCGGTTCTCCAGCCAGGTTCGGTAGCCAGGTTCTGTAGCCAGGTTCTGTCCAGGATCTTTTGCCATGTTCTCTCCAGCGAAGTTCTGTCTCTAGGTTCTGTGTAGGTTCTGTCTTCTAAGTTCTGCTTAAGCATGATTGTTCGTAGTTAAAGTGATTAATTACCCGCCTGGCACTTAGTTAAGGAGTTTTATTCCCTCCCTAACTTCAGGGGAAAATCCCTACCTCAGGAAACAACCTTTCTCGGAGAGGTGACCTTGGTTAAAACACATAGCGCCAAGAAGGTGAGCAAACATATTAAGAACAGTATGCCATATAAGCCAGGTCCCTTGAAACATATGCTGTGCAGATGTTTCTTCCCTGCAGCGACTGTGTCAAGCAGCAAGGATGGACCAGCTCCCAGCAGTGGAATCCTAAAGGAAAGTGCCGAAGTCCCTCCTGTTGGTGGAATAGAGAAATGCAAAACAGAGCTTCAAACAATCACAGACCAAGCAGGCTTGTTCAGGAGACTGCTTCTGTCCAACTTCTGATATACCGTATTTGCCGGCGTATAAGACGATTTTTTGGCCCTGAAAAATATGCCTCCAAGTGGGGGGTCGTCTTATACGCCGGGTACACTTCAGATAGACTGCCCATAGTGCTTGCCCCATGCCATAGTGGCCTCCCGATGCCCGCCCACTTCATTCCACATACCGTTCAGGCATCAGCAGCGCTGCTGGGTGTATGCTCGGCTGTTATGCGATTTTGCGAGTGTGGTAAATTCGGGTTACCGTATATTTCTTTACATATGCATTGAAGATTCGCGATTTTGTGCTATCATGGTGCCTGTTAGAATGTTGAAGAGCTCGCACTTGCGCACTAGTGAGGTCCCAGGGAGATGCTGATGCAAGGGTGGACCAGACTGCTATAGTGACAGGGCGGGCAAACAGGGAGCAGGGACCAATCAAATCAGGCTTTGTATACAGCCAACAGCCAACCACAATACTGCCCCTTTGTACAGTACAGCATAGAAAATGTCGACCAGCCAAACCCCTATCATCCCTATCATGGCACCAAGATGTCGTTGATGAACTTTTAATATCAGATGATGAAGAGGAGTTTGAAGGCTTTTAAGGTGAAACTGCCACGCCAGCAAACTTGCTAGGGACTTGCCCGGCACTTGCTCTCTCCCTCTATTTGTTATCTTACTTCTATCATTGACAGTCCCTCTAGGTTGTGGGCTGCTTGCCTGTGTTCCTGAGAAGCATCTACGGTACCAGTCTATAGAGTGTGTTTTGTTTAGTGAATTACCAGTATGTTTACCGGTAATAAACTTGCACTGTTTTATGTATATGTTTGATTACATACAGCCTTGTGACAGTTTTCCTGCATGTCATAAGCATTTGAATATAAATTAAAATGTTAAAATCAAATCTGATATTGTTTTACCTTTTATTTGGTGTGTGGAAGGTGTGCGGAAGAGGGGGTAGTCTTATACGGCGAGTATATAACAAACTCTGTATTTTGAGTGGAAATGTTAGGGGGTCGTCTTATACGCCCAGTCGTCTTATACGCCGGCAAATACGGTAGTATTCCCTCCGGTGCTATTCACTCTGTTCCACTGGTGGTGATGTCACTTTCCTGATTGCTGAATTGGGGAGAAAAAATGGAGAGTGCTCATACAGGCTTCCACCTGCTCCCTCTAGAGTGCTGGCTCTTCCTGATGTGTAAAACACCATCTCGGTGGCTGTTCCATGGATGGGGCATGGCTGGAATCAAGCACTCTCTGCAACTAGGCAAGTAACTGAACCCAATCCCGGGGTCTGGTCCATTTGACTCTCACACTGAACTACAACCTCCAACTTGGTCATTATCAATCATTTTACCCTCCATCTGCCATTCCAGAGGGAGGAAAAAGAAGGGTTGTTTTTTTTTTCTTACTGACGCTTCTGGGAGATCATACAGTTTCCTGAAACTTCCTCATGTCTGCAATGCCTCTGGTTTGTTTCAGTTATAATCTGAATCTATAAAAGGATCTCACTGAAAAATCCTTGTTATTTCTTTCCAAGACTCTTTCATGTATGTCATGAGCTTAATCTGGGAGTCATAACTGTAGAGTTCTCTAATGAATAGCCAGCCATTGTAGACCATACAGAATAAGTTGGATCCAATTCTAATAGCTGAGTAAGTTTGTCAGTGATAGAATATTCTAATTCCAGACTAGTTCTTGAGAGGAAAAAACAACAACACATGTATGAAGGAGGATCAGTCACATTTTTAGATCAGAAAAGAATATTGAAGTCTGGACCCAAGAAATTTAAATGTAGTGTGATGATTAAAGAAGAAATTTTCACAATCTAATGGCAAATTCCTTGTGTAGGTCCCAATTAGGCCCTTACTCTGAACACATGGATTTATAAATATGTTCTCACATGTCACACTGGCCATGCCCAGTTCCACATAAGGGAGTGACTTCTTGTGATTGTCTTTATTCCTAACTAGAAAGGTATAAATTCCAATGTTAAATTAAATTTATATTATATGTGTGAGTCTTTGGAACTCTCAGCCAGTGAAATTGTTGCTATAGTAACTAATGCACTTCCAAAGAAGGAAAAATGTGCACCAATATTTTTCCCCTCAAATGGTAAAATTAAACTAAATAACAACAGATCATGGTCATTTCATTAAACAGTTGTTCTCTTCCAAATGGTATTACAAATCTCACACACTTCTTTAAAATTGAGAAATAAAATCCTCTCCCCTCATTCTTGAGTGCTGTCATTCAGGACAAAGAATAAAAAGAGACCTTGAATAGCACACTGAGAGATTCATGAAGAACTCACTAAGCAAACTTAGGTGATATAATAGATTGCATTGTAAGCTATGTCTTTAATGGTCTTTTGTTTTATGAGATATCAAATTGAATAATAATGATAATGGTAATAGTGGTAGTAATAATCACCTCACGAATTAGGGAAACACCTACACAGAATATTTAGGCCCTAAAATTATCTTAAATTCTATTTAAGCTCTAAATTTCAGGAACCTAAATGAAATTATGGACCACAAAAACATTTCTATTCAGCATATACCAATGAACATCCATAAATTAATTCATTTGCCCTTAATTTGTTTTGCTGCTGTTTTTGGAGTTTAAAAAAGTTTTAAGTATACATTTCTTAACTTATTAAATCATTTTTTTTCTCTTTAGTCATGTTGAATCAGTGTGGTATGAAAGGCTAAAATAAATTTATAAATTTCCATTTAATAACTTTTATACTGTAAAGATTGCTGAATTATATATGATAAAATGAGGGAGCCAGGCAAATGTTAGAATTAGATTGTGGTTAATTAAATATGTCCTTCTCTAAGAGTCTACAATAAACAAGTTTATGTCTAACCCTGAGATTTAATGAAAGCATAAAGTCTTTCTAAAGCTCAATAGTAATTCATTTGATCTCCTCACTGTTAATCTAGTGTCATCTCTTTTTTTGCCACTTAAAAATATCTTCCAAAAATATTGGAAGCATTATGCTTTATTTTTTCTGTAAGCCACCAACTTTGAAATCTGTGGAATAAAGCTATATATATATACTTCTTAGTAATCATTTCTGTTGGCATCAGTAACAGGAAAATAAACAATGTGAAGTAAACAGAAATAGGGGAAATAAAATTGCATATCAAAGAGTGTGAAAATATCATCTTTCTTTTATTAACAACTCCAGAGCAAGAGATGAAGTTCTTTGAACCAAATATTATAGGTATAACTTCAGACACTAAAGCAGTGATAAAATAATATAACACAAAGAGAAGTTAGCTTTAGATACCAAACAGATGGATGATACACAGATGTTCCTAGAACAGCTGCTATAACAATAATAGTTGAACAGTCTTTGGGAAAATTTAGGCAATTGCTTTCCATTTATTGAATGAACTGTATTTAAGACTTAGATCTAATTAATATTGATATTGCA
>NW_006294876.1:3954970-3981333 GCF_000327345.1 Myotis davidii | reverse complement strand
CTGCATGTGCCTATTAGTCAATCCAAAATGCAATGAATTGGACATTCATTTCAAAATGTCTATGGCTTATAACAATAAAGACGTTCAACCTCATGGTCACTGCTGTCATTATCAGCTTATGTCCTTCACTGATCACAGCTGGCCACAGCTTTTCTGGGAATGAGTCTACCGCAAATGTTGTTGATTACTACATCCAGCATTCATTTGGCATGATGGATGGTTTCCAGTGCCATGTGAAAACCGTGTACCTAGGCTCCACTTTGGGGCGATCCAATCCATCAGAAATCCAGCCAAGCCCAGAAGACATTTTGGGTTTTGCCACACAGCCTGGAGAACTGACAGCTGATGGAGGACCAAGACTCCACTTTAATGAGTCTCTCTGGTCTTGAATCCATCACTGCCAGACCGACAAACATCAAAACTCAGCACCCTCCATTAGAGGCTGTTGAACCTGTAAGTCTGCATGGGGTAAAGAACTCCAGCCTAGATGTTTGTAATAATGGAAACTTCCTGAGCTGAGCTGCAAGATTGGGTGCTATATCTGCCTGGCCAATAAGAACCTTGAGGACTAAGGCATTAAAGACCGCCTTTTCCATACTTCTAGCAGATATAAGTAATTATTAAAATTGGGATTTTAAGAGTTTATCAGGATTTAAATACCAGGTACATAAACAAAGCATAAACATTCATACATGTAAATTATCTGTGTGGAAATAGGTATCTATAGAAATTATTGCAAACACAGCACAGGCCTACTCAGGATGAACTGGACCCTCAACCAAAATTGACCCTTTACAGTAGAAGCAACAATTGTGGATAGTCTAGTGATGGAATGAGACCACCACTCCATGGTCTGCCGTGGAGACAGACAAGCATTGGTCACCAATATCCATGCGCTTCTCAGCATATCTCTGTCCCTTTGCCAGTAGCAGGAGCTGTGGACATTCTGGAAAATGCACTATGTGTAGGGATGCAGTGAGCCACTTCCAGGCTGAGGCATGGAAGAGTGGGTGTGGATTTTCCACCCTCTTGTCTCCTGCTGTAGTGATCCCCATTTTGAGATAACGGTGTCACAAAATGGTGATGCTTCTGGAACCTAGGTCTCTGACTACTACCAACAACCTGCATTGGATGTTGTATGGGCAAGAAAAAAAGTGTATGTATTGCCAACTAAAATGTTTAAATTAATTTGCTACTCCAGTATAACCTAACCTTAACCTGACAGAGATGTTAAGAGTAAAAAGTGACCCTTAAGGAAATAATTGACATCAGGAATGTTCTGTAAAATGATGGTAGGTGATGTCTAACTACTAGAGTATGATGATGGTCAATCCCAGCACTAATTATATTAAGAGCAGGATACTGAGAAATAGATGTGGGGCCTCAGTCATGGAACCATTTTGAAGCAGAACTTCATGGGTGGGTATATAAGATGTCATGACTGGAACAGGGAATTGCAATGAGGCAATATGGCCATAGAAACAAGAGAGTTGATTGTTTATTGGAACAGGGATATAATGTAAGAATAGAACCATCTAAGCTACTGAAATAAGGCTCTGAAAACACTTTATGACTAAGAATAAGCTTTTACCAAAGCCTGAACAGGGATAAAAACACCTGTAAAAATCTAGAAATCCCAGCTCTGAACAAAGGAGTTTATTCTGAGGCAGAGTCCTGGAAATTAATTGAAATTTTTAAATAAATAAGTTTAAACAATGCTCATATGATGATTGATTCAATGTTTATCATTAAAATGATCACATAATAAAATGATGGTGAGTCAGTCCTCTCATGCTGAGTTGATTCTCATAGCTAATGAAAAAGAGTTCCAGGTAGCAGAGGTTTGTTCAAAGCCAGCTTTGTGCCTATTAGTGTTACTCAATGAAAATCAATTCATAAAATTTCTTTGTTTCTATATATTTTTAAATGTGTTTTCAAAAACATCTGATTGCCTTTTGAGATGTGGCAATGTGCAAAAAAAAAAAATGTCTTTACCTATTGGCTTGGGCAGCGGCAAATAGCAGCTTTCATCCTTGTGCAAAAAGCATGAATTTTGCTTTAGCCAATAATTCTGAACATGCCAAAACACAAAATCAGAAGTAACAGAGTGATTGAGATTTAGACTTTGCCCAGATACAAAATGGTTTTGCTAAATTTGGAATCATGAATGGAATTCAGCAAAATACCCACTTTGGTCTTTAAAATATTAAATCTGCAATTTGACAGAAGTGTTTTCTTTATGAATTAGGTCTGTCGTGTTATTGATAGGACCATATCTAGTTTTATGAGCCACACTTTAGATGATTGATGAAAGCAGAAAAGGATTGCCAGTGAGAAAGGCACTCAGAGATTTAGAAAGAGGAGGTACACATGAAAAGAAACTGGAATTTCATATGGAAATAAGTCTTCTGGTCAGAAGATCAATTCTCTGGACATCTACTTTGACCATTATCTTGACCAAGTAACCACCAAATTTTTGACCCAAATTGATGATTGAAGCAAATGTAAGAGGCTATCAATCAGTTAGTTAAAACAATAATCAACTTGCAAAAAATAAAGGTTTAGTGTATTACCACATATAGTTTCACTAGGTGCGTGCCAAAAACAATTTTTGTTTGATTTAATTTAATCATTTGACTAGATATACAAAATCATTTAGAGTTCTTTCTTGTAGTATGTGTTCTTTTACTGATTTAGTAAAGAAAAAAAGAATTAAGTTCTTTTATTCTTTGTGAATAGGGGTAATATTTTATGCATCTGTCTTTCAAGCATAAACATTAAACTGTCACTTTGTTTGTTCAATAACCTGATGGCAAATATATACACATGGTCATACACATCATATACACATGAAGCTTTAATATACCATACCACTTAAATCAAGAGTGCAGAATTTATTGATTTAATTCCATCTTGAAGCAAAGAAAAAATGAGCAGTAATGCTTTCTTACAATTTATCATTGTTTATACAGTTTCCAATTTGTTTATGATTATAATAAAATCCATCTATTTCATGTCAAACTGATAAACAAGTAAGCCAAGAACTTGTTAAGAAAACCAGATCATTTTCAAAAAGCCTGTACATGAAAACAACAGAAAGTACTTTGTGGTTAAAGAATTCAAGAACATTAAACTCTTTTAAAGCCATATAGATCATTTTTTTCTAATTATTACAGTATCAGAATACTTAGGATTTTATTTAAAGTATGGGAAAAATATGTGTGTGCATGTATGCTATGTGTAAGATACACACACTCAATTATACACATTCTCCTGGCACACTCTATTATCACAAGTTTCCTAAGCAAAGTGAAATCAATTTAGCAGATATGTTCTAGGATATCATCAAACTTTTCTAAAATAATAATAATACAAAAATACAATTACCTATCAAGTAAAATACTGAAATACCTCCTAGTGCACAGGTTGGCGCTCTACTACTAAGCCACCACAGCTGGCCAAAAGCATATTCTTACAGAATATATATTTGTATAGAATGTCAAAGGTGAGACAAGATTTTTACCATTTTCTCAGAAGGGCATTTAACTAGGAACAGTGACTATATAGAGGTTTGTAATTATTCCCAGGAAATATTACTTTAAGACTTAAAATCAGTTGACAGTTTGGGGCACCTGTGCCATGAAGGCTACATTTGATATAAAAGAAATGTGAAAAACAAGGGGGGCATGGGAAGAGATAACTTCATTCTTTTACCTTTCACCCAATTGTCTGTGTCTACCTCTAGGTGCTCCTGAATCCCTGGTAATATAAATCTGAGTCAATATTCTTTCATTCAGTCATTGATTCTTTGATTCATTCAAGTAACCAGTATTAATTGCATGCTATTTTATGCCAGACACTCAGCTGGGATCGACTCATTCAGAAGGTTACCAAGAGTCCTGTCCTCTTTTTTTAGTATTCTAGTGATAGAGGCATAAATAAACATGTGGACTGATAAATAAAAAGATAACTATAATTTATGGTAAGTTCTAGGAAGAAAATACCTGAAATGGACAGTAAGATGGGGACCTAATTAACCAAGGTGATCAGAAATGCATGCTCTGAGACCAGAATATTGAACATGAACAAGCCATGCAAGGAGGCTGGCAGAAACTTTCATCCCCAAGGGTTGATCTTAGCCTTTCTTACGTATTTGTATTAGAAGATAAATGAGGAATAATTCAGCACACCATCTCTAAGGATAGATTTTCAGAGTTGGACTGTTCCCTGAAAAAATGTTTAGGTATCTTCCCAATGTCACTCAAATGACACCACAAGCCAATTTTGCAGAAATTTTAGTCATCCTATATAATAAAACCCTAATATGCAAATTGACCGAACAGCAGAACAACCACTCGCTATGACTCACAATGACCACCAGGGGGCAGACAATGCAGGTGCTTCCCTGTGCTGGTCAGTGTGCTCCCATAGGGGGAGCACTGCTCAACCAGATGCAGGGCTCACAGCTGGTGAGCTCAGTGGCCGTGGCAGGAGCCTCTCTCGCCTCCGCTGCAGGCGAGCGGTAAGGAGCTAGGGATCCTGGACTGCAAGAGGGGTGTCTGACTGCCAGCAGGAGGACATTCCCCGAGGGGTCCCAGGCTGCAAGAGGGCACAGGCTGGGCTGAGGGCTTCCCGACTCTCCCAGTGCACAAATTTTACCAGGCCTCTAGTATGCATATAAATGCATACAGAAAAGTAGATGCCTTTATAGATTCACCATTAAACAGAAAAAAAAAAATCCCCCACAAATCTCAATGATCTCTGCAGGATAGCCCAATACTGTCTATTTTCCCACTGGATGTACCAAAATTTTGTCTAAAATCTTTCCTCCCTATTCCAGACAAAAAGCTTTCCTATACTACTAGTATTTATTCAATAAATTGTAGTGACTAGCATCCCAAGGTTACCCTTCTGAGCTATGTAACCTTAAGTACTCCTGTCCTGTGTCCTAGCAGGAGCCCTAGATTCCATGCATCTACCTCATGACCGGGTACATGACTGGGTACAGGTAGAAAGACACAGAGGCAGTGAGTTGCGCAGGGGACCCTTGATGGAGCCTACTCCACATAGCCCATTGTCAGCTGCACTGAGCTAAACCAACCAGCTTTTCTTTCTTGGAAATAAACTGGGAAGAATCAAATAACAACAAGAGCTGAAGCTGAAATTAGCTGGGCAAGCCAAAGTAATAAAGAGGCTGTGAAGCCCCACGCTACTGGGGGAAAAATAGAGACAATGCTGACACCAAGTAGTGTCAGTAGGAAGATGAATATACACAAGGAAGGGAAGACCAATAGAGCACATTAATTATGGAATGTTGGGTTGGAGATCAGTAAAGTCTAGCTCAGTGGTTCTCAACCTTCTGGCCCTTTAAATACAGTTCCTCATGTTGTGACCCAAACATAAAATTATTTTCGTTGCTACTTCATAACTGTAATGTTGCTACTGTTATGAATCGTAATGTAAATATCTGATATGCAGGATGGTCTTAGGTGACCCCTGTGAAAGGGTTGTTTGACCACCAAAGGGGTCGCGACCTACAAGTTGAGAACCGCTGGTCTAGCTGCTTGTGTCTCCAGATGTGCCTCGGAGTCAGATCCAACTGCTAATAGGCAAAGATACAAGGTCTCTTTACTTAGGTATCTGGAGCATCCCAGCTTCCCTTATGCACATGTATCCTCACAGCAAGCACCGCTTGGTCCTCCCCAGTTACTTAAGCAGGATTGACTAAGACTATCCTTTGGCACACAGAATGACTAATGGAAATGTGCCCCACTGGGTCAACCTCTCCCTTCAGGAACAATGGGACAATGAGCATGGTACATAGATAGTATCACTGCTGAATCTCCAGAGCCTAAGGGAGTGGCTGATACACAGCAAGCGCTCAGTGAAAGTTTGTTTAATACAGAAATACCAACCGAAATATTTATTATTTTTTTAAAAAGTTTCTCTATTTTCAAACCGATGTCTCCACATAAAAATGTTTAAAAGAAACACAGAAATGTCAGTTTATATCACAATTTCTACTAATAATATACCTTCAGAGAACAGAGAAATCAGTTCAATATTTTTAAGTATAAGCAGAGATAAAAATAGTATAACTGAGTCCCAGAGCAAAGTCTAATCTAGTCCATTCCTGTCATTGAACATCCAAAAGATGCCCCCTGCTTTCTCCTCCAGTAACAGGTGGCCTAGTTCCAGAAAGAAGGAAGGAAGGACACAAGAGAGGGAGGGAGAAAGATAGGGAAGGAGTGAGGGAGGATAAAAGCTCTAAGCCCCCTTCCACTCCACACAGCTTATATTTTCCTCAAATCCTTTCCCCTTTACCACTTGTCTCTCTTCACCTCTCTCCTCTGAGAGCTTTGATTGCACAGAACAGAGAGGTTGCGCCATTGCCTTTTAATGGCAGCCACTTGCCTAGGAGCAGAGGTATGTGGCCATGTCCCCTCTGAGCTCTCAGACCACTTCAATCAATTCCCCACTCTGACAATTAAGTCAGGTTGTACACTAACATAAGTTAGAAACAAATGGAATATGTAGTGTTTAGATTGGAACGGACACTAGTGTTCTTTCTTCCTTCCCTACTTTGTTTCTTGAATATTTTTTTGCACAGTTGGGGGAAAATGAGAAGGAAAGCTCACCATCTCACACTGAAACAACCCTGCTTTTAGAAGCTACCCCTACATGGAGTTGATTACACTAGGAAAGCGAATATTCATAGCTTCAATTTTTATGCTTATGAATTCTATTCATTAAAGAGATTTTGGATTAATTAATTAAGCCTAAGGGTAGTATTTGATGGATAGAATTAAATATAACCACAAGGTGTTAAGTAGACCTTAAATGATCCCTACATAACTTGAGAAAAAAATGAAGAATTGCCTTGAGTTCATCTAAGCAATTTCTGCTAGAAGTTAAAAGGTATAGAAATAAGTTGGTAAATTAACATAAACAAAGGTGTATTGGGATATGAGTTGTCATTTTCTTAGCCAAATTCAGTCCTAGAGAACAAGGTCTTCCTGATAATGGTTAGCATGGTGATTCACCGCAGGTAATAAATAACTGTTAGTGATCCCTTAAACTCTCTGTGCCTTGCTCTAATTATTTCACCATGATAAAATCAGTGCTATCTAGCTGTATCCAAATAAAATAATTTAGCTATCAACTATGGAAAAATTTCTTCCAAAGTATTTATTTCAGAAAAGACAAAGTTGTTTGTTAAAAGAATGTCTTGTTTTTGTTCTCTACATAGATGAATAAATTATACCATAAACAATGCCATTCTTTACAGTTGCAAAATAACAGCAATAAAAAAAAGTCCTCCATATTTATTTTTCCTTCTCGCAGCTTAAAAAAAAATGGTCACACTAATTTTTTTCCAAAAAAAAAATTGCTACTGGGCTTAATAGCTTGTACAATAAATTACATTTCAACCTAGGAGGAAAATTTGACAGAGTTATAAGCCTTAGAAAAACAATGCTATAATGGAGAGTTTGGTAAATTGTGTTAAAAAATAACACAACAAAATCCAACAGAATAAATTTGAAAATCTAATTGGCTTTATTAAGCAATACATGAATTAGGCAGCATCCCATTTAGCAACTAGAAGGGCAGTCGGAGGGTTGGACAAATGGAAGGTTTTTATGGGCAGAAGAGTGTGGCAAGGGATTTATTAGCAAAAGAAAAGGATTGTTTTTAGACCATGGCATCTTCTTTTGGGGAAAACAGGTTAAAAGGTGGCAATATTTTTATCAAGTAGCTTAACTCTTCTTCCATTGTGTGATAAGGGCCCATGTGACAGATGACCTTCCTGGAGCTTGACCAGAAAATCCCAAACTGGTTAATTAAGATTATATTTCTGGGAGAGGTGGAAAGTGAAATTAAATTATTACATCTAGGTTTGTTACATGGTCTTTAGCATAAATGACACCATTTGGGTGGGGTCTGTCTTTTTCTCTTTAACAGCTGTTAGCTACAACTATGCCACAGCATACAACAATTATGAGAATGAGGAATAAAAAAAAATGATGTGTGCATTTTCTCAGTTTATCTGGAAAAGTATGTACAAATTATAAATCTTCACAGAGCTCCTTTGGTTCTATGCGTGCATATATAATACTATCCATGAGTCTAGCTCCTTAAATATATACCACAGGGAAGAATAGGAGAGTAGTAAAGCATCATACAGTATTTAATGTTTTCCAAATAATGACCTGTTGCTTTTGAATGGGATAAAGCAATGGTAAGACAGTAGATTAATGTAAAAACTAAAAACAAAATAATGACAACAAAACAATCTCCTTTGGAAGGGCAAGTAGCTGGGATTAGTACTGATACTTCTCATTGGCAAACTAAATTTATATTTCTTGCTTAACTAAGAAGAATTTATCATACTGATTCCAAAGTCTTGCACAAAGTAAGCCACACACTACCCCACTATGGCCGACTGTAATAGCCAAAGGAGGTTGGCCACAGGCAACACAAGGCAGGGGTGGGTGCCATGAGTAAGAAACATTTCTGGCACTCCCTAAAAATTCCTAAATTAACTTTGAATCACAAATAGAGGTGTTTTCTCAGTAGTCCACAGCGCGGAGTAGAACAGTTTGTCCTGATCTTACCCTAGAGGCAAATTGCATAGGGTCCCCTGTGGCTACTCCATTCACTAACTATCACTTTGGGCGCTATGCTTGAATAAGTCTTTTCATCTGGTTGCAATATGGCTATGATACAGCTTATTTTCCTGTGTATGTTACTTGCTGTTAAGTGGACCCCAGTCCCTGGCGACTATGAATGAGCGATGTCCACAATATTCGGTCCTCAACAGCCCTACTCAGCTCTTATAGGCTCATGCCTAGGCTTCCTTTATGGAGTCAATCCATCTCATATTTGGTCTTCTATTTTTCTCAGCATAAAGAGAGGTCAGAGAGGCAGTGGACTTTTCACATGAGGAAGAGAAGTGAGCTTCTTATAGGAGAAAGGAAACAATACAAAGAAGTTCCTAGAGAGATAAAAATGATTTTGGTAACTAGCTAATATTGAAGTGCTTCAGGAAAGCCTGGAGGAGTAGGAGGAGAGGGGACAAAAAATTAGAAACATTACCCAATGTCAGGAGAGAATTGGGTAGGTAAAGGATTGCAAGAAATTCCAGAATTTTGCTCTATTCTAGGTTACTGAATACTAAGAATGTATCCTCCTTACCTCATCTTACCTACTCTTGGGTTTTGTGTGTGTATTTTTCCTCCCAATGACTATGGTGAAAAAATAAATTAATTATTTTGTATGCTGAGTTTCATGTTTCTTTAAGCCACACACCAATTCTCACTAAGCCTCCAAGTTATCTTCATTTTACATAAATAACATACCAAAACACACACACGTAAAAATGAATTTTTTATTTTTTGCATAAACAGGATCACACTATACATATATCTATTTTTTTAACTTGATAATGTATCATGGATATCTTCCCATACCAGGATTAATAGACTTACCGCATTAAATGTACTTTTTCTCACTGCATAGTATTACATAATGTATGTGGACCAGAATATATTTACATTGTTCCTTAATTTCTCTTATTACAGATAATACCAAAGTGCATGTCCTAGTAAAAGTATCTTTGAGCTTATGTGAAAGTATAATGAAAAGTCTGACCCTCTCCCCCCACCCCCCCGATTGCTGAGAGCTTTCAGGCCTCATAGCCCCCTCTTCCCTCTGGTCTAATCTTAATCTTTTAACTTTTTAATTTTAATATTTTAACTTTTCCTGTAGGTCCATATTTTAATTTCATATAATTAAATAATTTAGCTCTTTCATTTCTTTTTTTTCAATATTTAGTCATGTTTAGGAAGGAGATCCGCATCCTAAGATTATAAATTTATCTTCCTATATTTTCTTCTCAAATGTTTTATAGATTCATTTTTTACATTTATATATTCAATTTATTTGAGAGCAACACTTAAATATACTGTGATATAGTAATTTATTTTTCCTAATAAATGCCTAGTTATCTTAATACCACTTACTAAATAATCTGAATTTTCTGTGCTAACTTGAAATATCAATATACAAAATTCCCTTATTCCAAACATAGAGACACACTGCACACCCATACATATACAAACTCATGTTTCTGTACTTTGTGTTTTTTTATTAATCTATGTTACTTCTGCTTTTTTGAAAATTAAAATAAATCTACCTTTATAATATAATTATAATATGTTAGGGCATCATATCTCACCAGGATTTTTTCCACATTTTCATGTTTTCTTGACTTGTTTGCAATCAATTTTAGCATTCATTTTTCAAATCTATGCAAATTTCTTGTCTTTATTTCTATATCGTGGCTTTCTTAACTTAACATTGAAAACTTTATATTATCATCATACTTATCTTTCAATCCAGGATGTACAATAGTCCTGCACTTTTTTAGGTTTTCTACAATTTCTGCAATTAATTTACATGTCCTAGATTCTAATAAGTGCATATTTATACACTTTCCTGTTTCTGAATGCAGAATACATATCATAATGAATATGTTTATGGTCATATTTATATGTGTTTTTCCAAAGTAGCATGATTGAATTGTATATAGAATTTTAGAGTCAGGAAAGTGTTGTGTCTCTGTGATAAAACAAAATAGGATTTCTTTACATAGTTTCAAAATATTATTACATATTTTATATATTTTGTTATTGTTTTTAGTCTATCTGTGGCTGCCTCCACAAGAGTGTAAGGTTAACTTATTGTTATAAATTATTTAAATTATATTTCTAATCTATTTGATAATCATTATTTAAAATATCATTGGTAATCTTATTATCATTTAGCAGTCACCTGTTTTATGAACTTGATGTGAATAGAAGAGATTTTCTTAAATAAAAATACCTCTTGTACTCTTCTGTTAATTGCACACAGGATTCACACAAATTGCACAGAAATCAATCTGTGTGAATCAATTGACTAATTTCAATGTTATTAACTCAATATTGCAATTAGTGGTATTTGTGTTACAGAACAACAAGTGTTTAAAGAAAGCAGATGCTATGACAAGAACATCAGGAATTTAATGATAAGAACCATCCTCATTAACAAGGCTACTTGTCCCAAGGTCAATGAAGTCAAGTAAATCAGAAGCCAGGATTTTATAATTAGAAGCAGATAAATCCAGTCATTATCAATAATGTGTTAACAATATTAATCTCTTCATAAGGCAGGTTTAACCTGCTGTTTAAGAGAAATGCCTTATATACCCTTTGAAAGTTCATCTTAATTGATGCCATACGAGAGGTCTAGCACCTAGGAAGCAATTATGAAGTATCAAGACGTTTCCCGATATCTCACAGTCCATGAGTACAAAGGAATTGGGTTAATAGCAACAACCCAGATATCTGAGCCGCCTTATAAGTTCACTCACCTCTAACAATTTCAGGAGCAGTTTTCCCACATAGAGACATGAGTAAACCCCCTCAGTTACATGTGACTTCCAATGTCTCTGCTATCTGCTTTTGTGGGACTTTGTCTACTATCTCTCTCCAGGACTACCCTGGGTGCCTGGGAGTCCCTGCAAACAACACATATGCCTGAGGCTAAGCAGGGAGATTCTGTTACTCTTGGGTGTAGGGTTTGGAGGAAGAAGAAATTTTGTTCTATCCTCCTAGGGTCTCTGGCTTGTCTAATAATTAAATTCACATAAGACATTAATAAGAGAAAATAACTAACTTTAATTATATACATATATATGGAACTCCACCTACATGAGAGAGTCAGAGACCCCACATACAGTTCAAAATCACAATGGTAAAGTGAAGTATACGTGGCATTCTAATCTAAGGATGAGGTAAGGCATCTTGGAGCTTCAGAGGGGGAGAAGGTCATAGTAGGACAATAAGAACAGCCATTCAGTAATTAGAAGTTGCTGCTGCCCTGTAGATAACGCATAAAAAATTATCTCTGATAATAACTCATATTTTTGGCAAGAATCATTTTAG
The DNA here is from genome assembly GCF_000327345.1 of Myotis davidii. Lineage (NCBI taxonomy): Eukaryota > Metazoa > Chordata > Mammalia > Chiroptera > Vespertilionidae > Myotis > Myotis davidii. The sequence goes on along the minus strand of NW_006294876.1, from coordinate 3,969,346 downwards.
ATACTTGTAGGTAGTTAAGAGAGGAGCAGAAGTTTCTCCTGAGGCCACAGCATCTCAAATGACTTCAGCTCAAAAGAATCCACATGCCAAAGTAGCACATTTTGGGGAGACCTATTCTTAACCCCCTCAAGAGGGTGAAATTATCTGTTCAGGGGATTGAGGTCTATGTATGAACAAGGACACATTTTATGTCACTCAGTTCCATCTCCAGACTTCCTTTTCTATAGGATCGGGCATAAGTTCTATCTAATAACTATATTAAGTATACCCATACACCAGGGATTGTGCTAAAAACTACAGATGCAAAGAGATTAAGACCTAGTCCTAGGCTCTGACTTTCGAAAGCTTATTGTCTAGTAAAGTTTATGCTTACTAAAGAAAATAAATACAATACAGAAATAGACCAAAATTGCCTGATTGCTTCTTGAATATTTGAAGACGTCACCTCATTTTTAATGATCACTGTCTCATATTGTCCTGAATGTGACATTGTTATTTCATCAATATCTGTCCTTAGGCCCCTTAGGAGGCATTACCAGTGATGGTACAATTCAACCTTCAGACTCAAACCTAGACTTGGGCTCTAATATGCAGAAAAGAAAAAGCAAGCTCATCCCATTTATAGGCTAACCATGAAACCAATCAGGAGTTGCCCAGAGGGGGAAAAATTATAGTTTGATATTTCCAATATTTCTATATTTTGAAGTATGTTTCCATTCTAAAATAATCCCTTGATGTTCACACACATTATTTGCCTGCGGTATAATGTTATTAAATAAAAAAAGTAACAATATCATGCACAAAATGTAAAGAACATAGCTTTTTGTAATCACTTATTTTCTCTCTTTTATGGATATTGTTGATAATGTAGTAGAGAAAAATTCCAGGGATAATCTGCTAGTATCCATTCCACAGGTAAGGAGATAAGTAGCATGGCCTAGGACTCCATTTTTACCACTGCTCAAACCACTTGTAAGTACTGACTCCAAATCTGTAACATAATAAAAAACCTGGTCTTTGAGGTTTAGATTCTTGGCACAATGGCCTCATCCACATTCCCTAGACTCTAATTCCTAATCTACAATGCAATTTCTGAAGAACAATTTTCAAAGCTTCATACACATTGGAAGAAAGATTTTCTATTCACTGCCAAATGAAAAGTTAAGTACCTTATTGAAATGCAGAGCAAAATCCTTTATCACCAGAGGGCAAGAGTTACTTTCAATACTTTACTTAAACGTATATGTGTTATTACTGTCTGGCACATAAAGTAGCTCAAATGTTCTCTAGATGTTTTCCTCATTTTATAGGGGGAAAAAATGGTCTGTTAATTTTCTTTCTTTCTTCCACAACAGCACCAAACTCTAAGCATGCCAAATCTCATGCTATAACTACACAAAAGATTGGGGGTATTTACATATTTAAATGAAATTCATAATTCCCTCAAATTCTGACACAATTTTTTAAATGTTTCTTTACCTCATATTTCAAAGTCTCCCATGACATATGCTACCTATGAATAATATTTCTCAACCCACATGCGCCAAATATGCTGTTACTGTTCTTGCACTATTAGTCAAGCTCTTCACTAATTCTGCATAACAAAATGTTCCCAACTTAAAGACACTTTGCAAAATTTCACAATTTTTGAACTATTTTTTCCCTGAAAGCTCACAAAATTAAGTCTTAGTTTTCTTGAGGAAACCAGGAAGCCAAAAGCTGATTTAAGTAGCAAAATTTAATAAGGCCTTTAACCATAGCCAGAATTGATTATTTTCACTCAACCTTTTGGTTGACTTCGACATTCAACTTCTAGTCCAAGAAATGTTTTGCCTCTTCATTGGGCCTTTTTTTTTCCTGCTGGCCCCATATGAATAACACTCAACAGCTTTTATTCCAATCCATTCAGCCTTTAATGTTCAATTCAAACTCTAAAGGAATCATGGCCAGCCTAAGGCAAAATACAGAAAAAGGAAATGCCCTTGAATTACCTCCTTTTTCTGCCATCCTCTTTTCTAAAATGCCACTTCTACCACCCGTCTTTGCCATATTTGAATACTTCTCTCTGACAATCTCTCCTCCTTCTGTCACCCATCTTTCATCTCTTCACTCAATTCTTCTCTTCCTTTTTCTTGAAATGGGCGCGCGCGCACACACACACACACCCACACACACACACACCCACACACACACACACGCACACACAAACACAGCCGTTCAGATATGGGGTGTGTTTGGGGATGAGGGAAAAGATAAGCTTGGGAAGGAAAAAAGGGACCAGATAATGAAAGGCCTTTCATGTCAAGCTGAAGGATCTACTTTTTTCTCAAAGACAATGGGGAATTACTGAATAATTTACAACAGAAAAATAGCAGGATCCTGTGTTAAAAAGTGTAAAAGTCAGTGTTAGGTAGAGTATAAAAACACTGTCTTTGAAGACATAGAGACCTAGGTGTGCATTCCAGCTCCCCTCTCTTAACTGTGTGACTTTGGACACATTTAAGGGGCCTGGTCTCTACTTCCTCCACTTATAAATGGCAATAGAGCCTGCCAGGTTGTAGTGGGGAATAAATGACAAAGGGAACCTAGTTAAAACGTCTAATACATCGCCCTATGTGCTGCTTATTCTCTACTGCCCTCCTCCTCCCACTCCTCTACCTCGCATGCACTCTCTACACTTTGCTCCCTGCCCTGTGCCCTAGAAGTTTCATCCTTAAAGACTGAATTGTCCTGAACCCCTTGCTCTCTGCTTCTTAGCCAATAGAAAGCACAAGCAAGAGATGGGAGATGGAGAGAGGTGCTGGTGCCTTTCTTCTCCGCTCTCTCCCTGCCCTGATGCTGTGGTTCAATGCTGTGGTTCTGATGGTGGCTGTAACTTTCCAATACCAAGGCTTTTCACAGCTCTCATTCTTACAGACCTCCAGGAGCTTTCTCTCTTCCCGTTGCCCTTAGCATTCCCCGCTCTGCTAGTCCCTGGCTGCCTCAACATCCTCTTCCAGTTTCCTTAACCTTGCCACAACTTTGTAGTTTCTCATTCAATCTCTTCAGTTGATCCATCTGCATAGAATTCTGTTTCCTGACAGAATTCCATTTGCTGCATCTGGTTTATAAAGGGGCAGAGACAACAATGTTATAGAGAAACTGAAGCAAGAAAACGTGAGGAGGGAATGGCATTCTTCCTTGAGAGCATGCTCTAAAACATGCCATCCAAATCCAAAGCCACATGATTCCTTTTAGCAGTAGTTTTATATGGAGTGTTCATTCTTTTTCCTTAGCATTATAAGGAATGGTGAGCTGTTGCTAAGCAGGTGGCATGAGGTTTATTCTTCACAACCCATTACTTCCTTCAACCAGAATTCTAGAATTTTTTTCATGAGATAAGTAGAACGACTCTACATGTATGTGGGAGAGGAGAGAGTGCATCTGCCATCATAGTTCTTTTGGTGCCAAAGCCCCTGCAGTGGGAAGACAGAAATCTGGTGTTGCTATTAATATTACAGAAGGAAAAATGACAGAAGAAATTTGCAAACTCCCTAACATCAGAACATAATACAGTTATGAATTCTTCAGCCACAGTGGTGTTCTCATACTTTGAGAGGGCCTACGTTAAATATTAGCCTAGATTTTGATTATTTTCACCAGATTTTAGTAACATACTATTTTGTGTGGTGGGGGTGGGGGGAGAGATGGAGGCAAAAAAATTCTAAGCCATGTAAGAACTTATAATTCATTAAAGATAAATTCTCTTCAAAATATTCTAGCCAAATATTAGAGTAATAGAACATTTCACAAACTCAAGTATTGTCACTAAAAAGGTGAAAAGATGAAGAGCAAGGCTTTCTTCTTTTACATGAAAAAGGTGGACAATATAAACTTGCACTGATATTTTTGAGGAAGTGTAGTGATAAGAATTCTTAACAATGTTGGAGGTTGTAAAAACCCCCAATTGGGCAACTGGATAATTGCTGGAGGTTAATTCCAGCAGCTTAACCTGTAAAAGTAGAAAAGAATAGCTATAGGCCAAGGAGATTCTTTTATCTGTGTGTCTAGTTTTTATCTTATAAGTAGGAAACATTGTCTTATATCAAACAAATGGAACTTGTTTTAAAAACAAGCAAATAAACAAACAAGAAAGGGGAAAAAAGATAATTCCAGTTGATCAAAAGATTTATAAAATTATTAAACCAAGGGCTTGTTCTTCACAATGCAAAAGGATGTGCCACTTTCTCAAATGTGCTCCATTAGGGTACAAAAATGTTTTCTAGATCACTAAACACTTGACAATTAAATTTGGGCCTTGAGATGAATGTTGACAAGACAGAAACTGAAAACTAAACTTTGGGGATTTGCAGCCAATAATAAGAAATTAGAATTAAGTGTAAACCTTTCTGGAATTTAAAATAAAAAGTTTGGTGAAAGTAGTGGTTCAAACAACACATAAGGAGAGAGTCTGCACAATGTTTGGCACCACCAGACACTGAAGGGAGTATTTGATTCAGGTGTGCATACCTCTGAATTCTAGGAACCCTGACTTAAGACACAGTGGTAAGCTTTGGAGGAAGAAGCATGGAGATGCATGCCCATGGCAAGGTGGGACATCACCTAATTAAAGAGCTGTCAAGAGGCTCTTAGCCAGAGGAGTAATGAAAGGTGATGAGCGGTTGGACCCCAGAAGGTGGTAAAGAAGAGAATAGGGATAAATTCTATTTGCTTCCCTCTCCTGTGCACTGTGATCCCAAAGGAGAGCACAGGAGAGGGAAGCAAATAGAATTTTGTTACACAAAATGACAGGGACAGCCCAAGAAGTTGCGGAGCCAGAGAAAGTGGCAGCCTTTGCAAACACTGTCAGGAACAGCAGTCAGTGATGTACAGCCTGGCCCATGCCAGGGAATGTGCTTTGTCATTTCAGTTCCAAGCATGGTACATCTTGCTTCTATAGCATACCAAGGCTTTCTCCCCAGCTCATAATTCCATCTCCCAGAGAAATTGCCTGTGGCCTTCACCTCCCTAACAAACTCTTTTCTTTTTTGATGGATTGGCCCCTCTGGGAGCATAGTTACTGCTCAGGGAGTAGATTTGCTTTGCTTGCCATTCAAATCTGTACTTCCTATAAGTCTGAATATCTTTTTGCTTTCTCCTGTCCTCGCTAGAGAAATGGATCAGCTGGAGGACATGTCCCTGAAGCAGATCAATGATAGCATACCTGGTGGCTTCCTACTTCTCTGTCCCTGTCTTTGCTTTATCATGTTGGGAAGGCCAAGGGACAAGAGAAATTGAAAACTTGAACAAAACCCAAGTAAACAGCAATATATAGCTAGTAGAAGAGGTCTCTGAGTGGACCCTTTCCTTGCAGAGTTTGAGCAGGGAAATTGTTTGACAAGGAAAACAAATGATTACTGCGAAGGTTATTTAAAGTGGAATAACAATAATTTAAATGTGATCATCCCAAGGAACCATTCTTAGATTTTCCCTCAAAATTCCTTTCAAACACCTTGCATATAGTTGATTAACCTAGATATATCCATCTTTAAGAAAAAGAGACAGAGGGAGAGAGAAAGAAATGTGTTTTAGTTATGTGAGTGATCAAACTTTCTTTTAGCACTGGAAAATTGTTCCTGAATTAACTAAATCAAGAGAGCGATACTTTTGAAGTGGAAATAGACACTCCACTTTATAACTTATGTAGGTCTATTTTCATCTATTGGCTTGTTTTGTTTGTTCGGATAATAAACACTTGAGTCCATAAGGCAGTCGGAGTTGAGACATTCCAACTTGGTTCATGCTTACTCCACTTTCTTGGTTTTACCACCCCCAACCCAGCCACAATGTTGTTCTTCATTAAAAACATCGTTCTGTGGCTCTTCAACTTAAAAACCTCTGGTGGCTTCCCACTGGTCACGGAACTGGGCTGGAGAGCACACAGGCACCTCCATAATCTTGCTTCCCCTTTTAATTCCTGCTTCAAGCCTCTCCTTTTCCCACCTCATTCCCCAAACACCTGGAAGACCCCAGATCATCATCTGTCCGGCCTCCCCTCAAACATCTCCCTTTCATACCTTTCCTAACCACTCCATCCTTCACACCAGGGCTGCTGTTATTCCAGCTTATAGCACTGAAAATGCCTGCTCGTATACTCCAGCCCCTTCTAGACCTTAAGCTCCTTGAAAGGTGAATGGGTTTCTAAAATTAAATCCTTAGCACTTAATCACAGTGTCGGGTATTAGTGAGGTGTACAATAATCATTTGTGAAGTTAATGAATTCCATATTAAATTGCAAAATATCTCCGCTTCAGGACATCAACACCAATACAGGATTAAATTCTAAGTAAGAGCAAAATTCAGAACGGCCAATTTTCTGCCACATAACCTTTCCATGTTAAAGCCAGAAGACCCAAATCTCTACCACAAAAGAAAAAAGTGAAAACTTGACATTCTGGAATGATCCCTTGTTTGATGTTCAATATCTTGCAGGGGAAAAGAAATCAAAGCTGTTACATCAAAGCTTTAGCTCCTTAATTTCTAACAAATCACTGTGTTTTCATTACTTTGTCTTCATGGCAGTGTTGATCTAATGTAAATTGTATACTGTAGCTTTAAAGGCCAATTCTCATGTAGTTCAACCTAAAAGGAGAGTTAAAGAGAGTTCACTTTTAATACCAGGAAACAGCAGAGTTTGCTTGTAGTGTTTCCATCCTGTTTTAGGTCCTATCACTCTTTGCTCTAAGAATTGAGGTGGATTTTGCTCTGTGGTTTGGATTCAGTAAATAATTGCTTTGGAAAGAATCTCATTGCATGCCTATATGCCCAATACAATATATTCTGACAAAAATGGGACCCAAGGAAAAAGAAAGCTGGACAATATGTTAAATATATTTTCAAGGATTATAATTCATTTCCATGGATACCATGAAATTCAGCTAATTCTGAGTTTTAAGCATTGCTTTTGAAGAGACTGAGGAGCCACATGTCAGTAGACCCGCTTCGGAAGATTCAGGATGCTGAGAGGCTCAGATTCTGGCTGGGGGGCCTTAGGCTGAAGCATGTATGTTCCCCCATTAGCTAATTTCAGGGCTTTGATGAGCAAGTGGGAATATAAAAACACACTTTGAACCAATACAATCAGTAACTATGACCGTATGGAGATAAGGGTTCCATGAATAACATTAGAACGATAGTAGCTTACAGCCACTGTACTGAGCATTTTGCATATTTATTCCACCAAATCCCCTCAAAAGTTCCATACAGTAGATACTTTTAAATCCATACTGCACCAATGAGGAAACCACATTGGTAAATGAGGAACTCTTACATTTTGAAAAGCTATGTATTTGAGGAAAGATGAAAGTAGCAGACAGAGAGAAGGTAAAAATAGAAGGAGAGCAAATACAGAATTGGGGATTCCCAATGTTTCTTTCGGACTGACCCCTGAAAGCTGTCAGCCTTTATCCCACTGAATTCCAGGTGCACGCAATCTGACATGTGGTCTGGTGAAGAAGCTTCCGGGTTCCTGGGAGACACTCAATGCTGCCCACACAAAATGCCTAGCAACGTTCTGCATTTGTGTACTGAGAATCTGCTGCAAACATGTGTTCTACCAGCACCAGCAATACATTAGTACCTAAATAAGGCAAGCGAAGTCCCTACTCCCAATTTACCTGCTGGAAGGGTTAGGCCAGCAATTGGCCCAGGTTTTGTGATCCTCTAGCTTATCCAACTCAGGGAGGGGGGAGAGTAGGACCTCTTTAAAGTAAAAATAGCAAAAGTTATTAATATAAAATTATTGCAAAAGTGAATATTAATTTAGAATGAAAAAACTGCAACAAATAAAACCTGGCAAATACCACAATATCAAAAAACAAAAACAAAACCTCACAACTCATTAAGTAGAGAAATTTAGAGAGGAAGGAGACTACAATCTTAACCAATTATGGTTAAAGTATTGTACTTTTGAGATTTTCTCTCTCTCTCTCTCTCTCTCTCTCTCTCCTCTCTCTCTCTCTCTCTCACACCCACACAAACACACACACACACACACACACTATGTAGGTTCCCATCCCGGGCTTTACTATAAATCTAGTTTAACCATGCATTAGATGATGGTTCTCAAAAGAAGGGGAGGGTAGAATGTTGCCCACAGAGGACATCTGACAAATGATTGAAGACGTTCCTTTTTGGTTGTCATTCCTGGAATGGGAGAGTGAAAAGCCAGCTGATGGCATCCAGTGGGCCACCATCTGTCCCACAATGTTAACAGTGCTGGGATTGAGAAACCCCGAATTGGACAAAACAAACACAAGTACGGAAATCAATGAACACAATCATTCAAATAGAGATCAAGGCTGCAGAGGCATCAGATCACAAAGTGCACCTGGAAAGGGCCTGCTTCTCTGGATGGGAGGGCGGGGCGAGGAAGGTGTCACCTAGGCTGCAGGAAAAGCTTGTGAGCGGAGATCTGAACAACACAGAAGAGCCGGGATGAAAAGATTTGGAGAGGAAGCACTCCAGGCAGAATGCAGGATGAGTGCAAGGGCCTAACATGCTGAGGAGCTTGATGTGTTGAGAAACAGCTCAGAACAGTGCCAGTGGGTCCTTGTGAGCAAATGATGGAATCTCAAGGTGCAGGGCCCTGTAGACCAGGGTGAAGAGCATGATGGGAAAGTGAAGTCATCTGACTTAAATTGTAGAAGGTTGTGCTATTGTGTTGATGCTGTGTGGGAAATGGAGGGTAGAAGAGCAACAAAGAATTCATGGAAACAGATTAGCAGGCTACTGCCGTGGTCCAGGCAAGTGATAATGGTAGCCAGGCCCAAGCGATGCTGATGGAGATGAAAGCAGCAAACAGAAAAGGGACTTATTTGGGAAATAGGGTTTGCTGAGGGATTAATATTCATTGTGAGAATGAATAAAGAGAAACTTAAAGAATAAAGAGCCCTTGCCCTAGCTGGTTTGGCTCAGTTAGGTAGAGTGTTGGCCTGTTGACTGAAGGGTACCAGGATCAATTCCGGTCATGGGCACATGTCTAGGTTGTGTGCTATATTTCCTATAGGGGGCGTGCAGGAGGCAGCCAATCAATGATTCTCTCTCATCATTGATGTTTCTATCTCTCTCTCCCTTCCTCTCTAAAATCAATAAAAATATATATAAGAAAAATAAAGAGAGGCCATAGGTTTTGTGGTTGAGTAACTGAGTAGATGTTCTTGCAATTTTTTGAGATTAAGAATAGAAATTTTGGAGTATGGCAAAACCTAAAATTTCTGTTTGGCCATTATACATTTAAAATGCCTTTCAGACATTTCAATGGAAATGCTAAGGAGGCAGACAATTGGGTGGAGGACTCTGAATTCAATTTCCTAATTGAAAGAACATGGCAAGTGCCAATCCAATGAAAGAGAAATGACCCAGACCAAGACTCATTACTATGAAGGCCCAGAAAACCAAAGATAAGAATCCTACAGGTTGCTGAAGGTTAGAGCAATAAAAAAAAAAAATTAGAAATCAAATGGAAACCAGAGAAAAATTTCAAATAAAAATTGTTTCCAACCCAGAAACATATAAATCCTGATAACACATAAACTAAGAGTGAAATCATTTTTTTAAAAAGACATGTTATAATATGTATGGTCTCAAAAAACAATGTACGTCCCAAATCATCTTCTATGATAGGAACAATAGGTAATATCTAAAGTGGGTAAATAAAGGAACAGCAAGCATGTGCATTTTATGTAGAAACAGAAATGAACTCCAGGGGGAATAAAACACTATTCATTTAGAAATGATTTGCTCTTTGGGCTAAAACTCAGGTGAGGACAGTGGGACAAGGGACAGCTACTTATCATTAAATCTCCCCAGTACTACTTAGTCATTTTTATGCTCCTATTACACCAACAAATGTCTTTAATTTTTTAAAAAAGAAAGACTGACATGAATTTGTTATGTTTGTTATCACCCAACATGTGCCTTTCAATAATTTCACTGAATTTTGGACAAAATTAAGTTTTTAGTATTGGACTAAAACCATCCAGAAGTGACACATTACAGACTTGACTTCTCTGCCTGAGTTCCTGGGCATTTGTGCTACAGAAATTAGTCCCTGCTGAGGACTAAATGAGGGGCTTTTCTGAGACTCTTAATGTCACTCCCAGGCCTGTCATTCCAAGTTCTGTTAGAGATGGGCCTGTGTCACCTTTATTGTGACCCACGCTCTGCCTAGAATAGCATGACAACAGCAGAAACATTAGCTCTGTTCCCTAAATCATCCTGTGTTGAATTTCCATTCATAACCACTGAAGATTCACCGAGGTCTCCGTTATCTAGTGAGTGGACCACTGTTCTACAACGCCTGAAAATTCTGATGTGGGGACTACTCATGTTCTGCACCCACCACAGATGCAATCTCAAAAGAGAACAACACACATACTACTTTCTCACAGAAAGAGCACATCAGTTAACAAATGGTGAGAAGCCAACAAGAGCTATGCTCCAAAATGGACAGTTTGCTTTGAGTCACTGGGGTTCTGTGCTAGGTGAGCAGGTCAGGGGAAAAGGTATGGACACAGGAATCTATTTCGTATCTGATCATAGATGGCATGTTCTTGTGTCACTTGTTTACTGTCACCCGATAGCCAGCAGAGGAGGAGGTGGCAGTTTGTAAGATCCTGCCCGGGCAGAATTTCTCTGTCCCTTGCTCGTAAGAATCCTCTGAGAAAACTCACAGCTCCCATAGATATTAAAAACAGGCACTATTTTGTCAGGTGCTCTCACAGGAGATGAGCTTTGGTCCAGGCCCCTATGTCTTCCAGGAATAGATGGAAACCCTGTGGCTGCCATTGTCAGCTGTCAGAACAGAAGGGGAAATGAGCACAGGACTGGCTTGCCGTTGCTGAAGGCTGAAAAGAGGCTGTGAAGATGGGGGAAGAAACCCTTTGATCAGAGTAAAATTGAGAATTTTCACCATGCTTTGTACTCTCAATTTCTCCCCCTTCCTAGAAGGTTGTAATCAAATCAAAACGATTATTTTATGAGATGATTTAAAACTAAGTAAGAGGGTTTTAAAAAAGACTAAAACAACTTACCATCATTATTGCTCTTATACTGCACAAAGACAGTATTATTCTCACTAATTTATAGATAAGGAAACAGAACCAAGAGGTTAACTAAACTGCCTAGATGACATCTTCTAAGGGTAACTGGGGCATGGAACAGTCTCACTTGTGATGAATTCAGAATGCAACTTTATGTTTGTCTCCTTCTGTCCCTTTAAAATGTGTTCAGTTGGATGAAAAGGCAGGCAGGCTCAAGACTTTGTTGGTCACTCTGAAGAAAATAAAGTATCATAATCAATTCACAGTCACAATTTGTTAATCACATCTATTTATTTCCTTTGGCAAGAAACACAGAAAGAGGTCCTTAGTTTTTTTCCTTTCCTAGTTCTTCTTTCACCTTCTCCCTAACCTATCTTCCCACACCATGGCTGCTTCTAAGCCTCCTCTTGATCAAGGAAAGCAGGGGGCCATATAAGTCATGCAAAAGAATTTGCCCTGCCAAGGCATTAAGGGTGAGTTAATTAAATGTTTTAACAAATATAGCAGGCTAATTCAAAGAATAGAAACAGATGGGTAAACAATGACTAAAATATAAAATCTGCAATAAAGTACTGTTTGGTAGCTAAGCATGATGCAATATGGGTGTGCCATGCTGAGCATAAATGATACTTTAGATCATTCAGCTTCATTTTTCAGTAACCTGTGGAAATTATCTTTACAGCAAAATGCATAGTTTGGGATGTGTTTGCATAAAGATGGAGAGATGACATCTAACTCCAGGTGGCAATGGATAGCCAGAACCAGAGGACACACACACAAAAAAGAAATCATGAGAAAAATGAGGGAGTTTTTTTTTGTTTGTTTATTTTTTTAAAAAAATATGGAACACTTCACAAATTTGCATGTCATCCTTGCGCAGGGGCCATGTTAACCTCTGTGTCATTCCAATTTTAGTATATGTGCTGCCGAAGAGAGCACAAGGAGTTTATTTTTAAATGCCAAGAAGATCATGGGAAACAAAAGGACAGAAATGGAACAAGGAAAGATGAAAAAGTAATAGAGGAGGGATACCCTGACACTCGTTGCAAGTCAACTCACCATGAACCAAAGGGCATTCACTCAAGGAGCAATGTGAAGGATTATTTTGAACCATCAAATAGATTTTGTGTGATAGACACAACATAATAGTAAGGTTTGATTTCTACTAGCAGATTGCTTATCAATTCAATAAACATTTACAGGTGTTTATTTAATAATAATTATTATTATTCATTAATTGTCTGTTAATATTAATTGCCAGAGATTGAAAGATGAATAGGACAGAGTCCAGAGCTGACTTTAAAATATTCTCAGTTTGGTGGGGAAGACAAAACAAAGACTATGTGCCTTGAGGGGTAAGGGCTAACAGAGAGCTATCATCCAGCATGGGTGGCATCAGAGCCGAGTAAACTCAGATGCTGGTATTTGATCAGTTTCAGGGTCAGTTTTCCAAAAGGAAAAATGAGGACCCATGTCTTCTAGGCAGAGGCATCTGCCAGGTTAGGAAGACCTGGGATGAAATTGTAGTGTGTCCAAAAGGCAGAAGTCTGGAGGTGTGGTAGGTACAGGTAGGGGTAATGGGTGGAAGTGAGAAATGTTAGGATGGATATGAAGGTATGTAGGGACTACACCATGATGGAGCCAAAGACTTGGTTTTATCCTGAAGTTTCTTGGGATTCCTGAAAGATGTCTGAGGAATCAAGCCAATGGTATAATGAGATTTCCTCTTAGAAAAGAAAAAATGACCTGGCAAGAGAATGAAGTGAACTAGAGGAAACAGATAAAAGTGGGGTGGGAAATAATCAGGAGGCCTTGTCAACAGTTAATTAAAAGAGATGAGATAAAAATCCAGCTGTGATAGAAATAATCTAAATATGAACACACACACACACACACACACACACACACACACACACAAAGACATGTTTATTCAAGCCAGGGTTTATGGTCATTTCCTAACAGTTAAGTGTCAGGCTTTCCATTGGGACGATAACCCTTTATTTCCCCATTGTTTCTATGGACACATTTGATTCAACTTGCATCATTTTTACCTTTAGAGTTAGTATCAGGAATGAACTGCTTGGAACATGAGGACAACCTAAACCAATGATCTGTCTCATGGAAACAAGGAAGCCTCAACTACATCTTGAGCTCCTCCAGCTATAAGTACAAGAGCTTACCATCCCAGGTACTCACTGAAATAATTACACACTCACGGATTTACTTCAAGGAAAAGAGAAGTGAAGCCAGAAGGTTCACAATGGCTGTTAAATATTTAGGTATATGTATTAACTATTGATTGTTTTCATAAAAAGTAAGTTTGCATTTTTATAAGGTGGGACCACTCAAAATTGACAAACAGAAAAGTTTATAATAAATATATATAATTAATTAAAGAAAATTCAAAATTTTTAACTCATTCATTAAATCAGAGTCATTTAGGAACACTACAAGGCATTAAAAATGTCAGAATTAGGTCTCCACATGTTAACATAGATCACTCTTAAAAATATAAATGTAAATATATATCCTATCAGAGAAACATGGTAATTAGTGTATGAACGCTACCCTTCCCATTGGCTAATCAGGGCAATATGCAAATTAACTGCCAGCCAAGATGGCGGCCGGCAGCCAGGCAGCTTAAACTGAACATGAGGCTTGCTTGCTTCAGTGACGGAGGACTGCACCATTCACTGCCTGCCTTGCCAGCCTCTGAGCTTGCAGTTTAAGAAACATCGTAACAAATATAGAAGCTAAACAAAACGCCAGAAACCTGCTTTCAGCCCGCTTGGATCTCAGAGCTGGAGTTGATACAGAGTTTCGATTAAACAAACCAGATACCTGCTTTCAGCAGCAGAGGCCTCAGAGCTGGAGTCAGAGCTAAAGCGGCCCAGAATAAAAAAAAAGAAAAAAAGGAGCAGTTGGGAGCTTCTGTCACCTGCCAGCCTGAAAACAGCCCTCAGCCCCTCACCCAGACTGGCCAGGCACCCCAATGGGGACCCCCACCTGATCCGGGACACCCTTCAGGGCAAACCAGCCAGCCCCCACCCATGCACCAGGCTTCTATCCTACATAGTAAAAGGGTAATATGCCTCCCAGCACCGGGATCAGAGGAGCTGCGAGGCCTCCTGGCACCGGGATCAGCATGACAGGGGGCAGCGCCCAAACCCCCTGATCGCCCTGCGGCTCTGTGTGTGACAGGGAGCGGGGCCACAACCTCCCTATCCACCCTGCTCTGTTCGTGACAGGGGAAGATGCCCCAACCCCCTGATCAGCCCTGCTCTGTGCCTGATAG
>NW_006294876.1:3950865-3954814 GCF_000327345.1 Myotis davidii | reverse complement strand
ACAACTTGAGCCTAGCTGGGTTGTCACAGTGGATAGAGCATTGGCCTGTGGACTAAAGGGTCCCAGGTTCGATTCCAGTTCATGCCTGGGTTGTGGGCTTGATTCCCAGTGTGGGGTGTGCAGGAGGCAGCCAGTCAATGATTCTCATCATAGAGGTTTCTATCTCTCCCTCCCTCTCTGAAATCAATGCAAGCATATCTAAATATATAAAAGCCTAATATTCAAAGTGTCCCCTTGGGAGTTCGACTGGGAGGCCAGGAGTTCGATCGCTCGCTATGACGTGCACTGACCACCAGGAGGTGGTGTGGAAGACGGAAGGCCCTGGCCAGCAGCTGGAAGGCCCTGATCAGCCCTGATCATGGGCCAGGCCTAGTGACCCTACCGATGCATGAATTTTGTGCACCAGGCCTCTAGTATATATACAAATGTAGTCTGGAAAACACAAATTTCAGACAATATGATGACATTTATGTAAAGGTTAAAAGTATACAAAATAGTTGCATACATTGTCTATGAAAAAATATGTATATAGTAAAAATAACACAACATAGCTAGAAAAGATACACACAACTTTAAAGGGAGTAATTCTTGCTGCAGATAGGGGCTGTGAAAGAATACAGAGCAGTCTTTTAACTGTATTTTAAGGTTTTATTTCTTTAAAATAAATCTGAACCAAAAAGTAAGTGCTATACTACAAATTCAATTGTTTGCAGGTTATTTCAGAATTAAACAAATCAGAGCAAACCTGACCTATATTAATTAACCTATATTAACCTCATCACTCCAGTATTTATCTCATTACATTATGTGAACTATGAAGCTATAAAGTTTTTAACTTATATGACACAAAAGTCTATCAACCATTAACACATGATTAAGTAACATTAAAGCCATATATTATCGTTTTAATATAAAATTTAATTAACTAATGACTTTGTCAAATAAGACAAAACTTTACAATGAGTCTCTTAGGGAATAGCCTCTGTTACAGGGATGAAATTGAGAATAAGGTTAAATTGTTAAGAGCTTCCTTAAAGATATAACTGAATCTTTTCACTCATTCCCAGGAAAAGTCTAATATTTATACCTGTGTCTCTTTTCATTTTGTTTTAAGTCCAGCTCTTTTATTTTATTTTATTTTATTTTATTTTTATTGTTTAAAGTATTACAGAAGTAATACATATGTCTCCTTTATTTTTCCCCATTGACCTTTTCCCGGCCTCCCCTACCCCCCGACACATGCCCTCACCCCACCCCCCAGTGTCTTGTGTCAATTGGTTATGCTTATATGCATACATACAACTCCTTCAGTTGATCTCTTACCTATCCTCCCCCCTCCCCCAAAACTCCCCAGCCTTTCCACTGTAAAGGTCCAGCTCTATTTTAAAAATGGAGGGGCTGGAGAGATGAAGGCTGAGAAAGGGAGGGACAAGGAAGAGAGACAAGAGAAGGAAAGAGGAGAAGAGGGGAGGGGAAAGGCAAGAAAGGTCAGGACAAGGGACAGCAGAAAGAGAAGGAAGGGAAGGAAGTAGGAAGTGGAGCCTGGACTGGAGATTTCCTTACCAGATAAAGGGTGACACAGTGCCCCAGATCCTTGATTAAAACACATGCACAGGGCCCCACTGGCATGGCTCAGTGGTTGAGCATCAACCTATGAACGAGGAGGTCACGGTTCGATTCCTGGTTAGTGCATATGCCCAGGTTGCGGGCTTGATCCCCAGTGCAGGACATGCAGGAGGCAGCTGATCAATGATTCTCTCTCATTATTGATCTCTCCCTCTCCCTTCCTCTCTGAAATCAATAAAAATATATATATTTTAAAAAGATATGCACATGGGTTAATAAACCTAGGTCATTATATGATGTGATGAAGGTGTTGGCTAAAGCTATGACAGTGATCATTTCACAATCTGTATGTAAGTGTATCAAATCAACACATTGTACACTGTAAACTTATACAATGTGGTATGTTACTTATATCTCAATAAATTTGGATGAAAATAAATTAATAAATAAATTAAGGCAATGCATTGTCCATTAGTGATTGCTAGATTGCTATGCAGTACAAGCCTGATCAAAGAATGGTGCAAATCATCTTTATATCATCCACATTTTCTCTCATTTCCCCCACAATACTTAGTAAAGCACATTCTAAATGGTAGACTAATATTAGAGGAATCTCCAATTAAACAAAACTACTTACTCTTTTATACAGACTACTAGTATGACACAATTTTCAGCTACTCACTGTAGGATAACTGAAATCTCCATGATAAAACCATGAACTACCCTAGGTTGAAGTATCCTAATGAATTTTAAAGCATTCTACTTTTATTTTTCTTTCAAGACAGAACTCACAAAGCACTTGCAGAATTGAATAGGCTTTTATTTATTTGCTTTTATTTATTTGCTTTGTCATGTGGCTGGGTGAAATGTGAATTTTGAGTGGGAGATTTCATTGATTTCTGTCAAGCTGGACAACAATTTGTAGACTAGTCTACCCTTTCAGGAAGGTAAAAAACCTCCTTTTTCAGGACGATATAGGATAAATATTACTCTACATTGACTTTTAAATATGATAAGATGTATATCTCAGAATTCAAGCCATATGGCTTAGACCACTAGTGATACAGCTAGTACAAACCAAGGAAATAAAAAGAACTCTCTCTTATTGGCTATTTCTAGGTAACTTGGGAGCCATAGGATGCTATCAACCAACTTCAAGCAATAGCTTTGGTTCACAAATGATCACCTGGAATTCCAGGTGGCACATTTCCAAAGACAATCGCTGGGAGGGAGGACCTGACAAGGAGCAGCCAACTGAGGAATGGAAGGCGCCCAGCAGAATGGAGGAGTCATAGCCCCATTTTAGGCTCAGGTTTAGAAACCAGTTCTTTCAATCAAAGAATACAAGAAGTACAATTCAGAGAGGCAAATTCAAAGATAATCTACTATTAGAAGATGCTTATTACAATGTTTTAGGATTGAATTAATTAAATAAAGAGGGATAGGATTCCTGGGCACTGTGGAAAGATTCTCAAAAATAGATTCAGGTTGTCCAATATTAAATTAACCTCAGCAGAAGGGCCTTATCAGGAGTGCCAACCCGTTGACTCAGGCTTAGTCAGGCCTGGGCTCAGTGTCCAAAGCCCAAGCTGGACAAGTGGTTCTGGCCAAAGCTTTGAGTGCTTATTTCTGAAGGCGTCACTTGAACCAGGTGACTGTATAGTCATGTGGAGAGCTATGCACAGTGTGGCTGTTCCTAATGTGTCCATTAAAAACAAAACATCCTATTCTCTTTCTCAACCAAAGAAAAATAGAAAATCTGAAATGCAATTGGGGTCGGGACATACACTTTGCTGGAAATAATGCTTCAAGCTCAGCAAAGCAGCAGTAAAAAAGTTTTCAGAATAATGTTCCTCCCTATATAACTCATCACTGGAAAACTGCAGATTGCTCATTTTTCTAGTTTTCTATATTTATTATAGAAGAATCCAGTGGCAAGATACCTAGAGTCTCTTAAAACCCTTGAGAAAGGAAATCAGACGGAAAGGTTCATCAGAAGAGTCTCAGAGGGTGTTTCAGGGGGTTGACCCCCCACCAAAGGATAGCCCAGACTTCTCTAAGAATACACAGAGTTCAAAAAAGAACCAAAAAGAAAAGGATTGTGAAGAAATTTTAGCTTCCAATGTTTTTTTCTAGGTCAAAGTATCTATGAAGATGCTGACTATAGTTAATAATACTGTACTGTGTATTTGAAAGTTGCTAAGAAAGTAGATTTTAAAAGTTCTCATCACAAGAAAAAAATTTGTAGCTATGTTTGGTGACAGATGTCAATTAGATTTATTGTGATTGTCATTTCACAATACATATGTGTATCAAATCTTTATGCTGTACACCTGAAACTAATATAATGTTTATGTCAATTATATCTCAAATATATATATGT
>NW_006294876.1:3946749-3950344 GCF_000327345.1 Myotis davidii | reverse complement strand
CGAGGGGGGCCCCCGCCCCACCCACAAGCCAGGCGGATGGCTGCCAGTACAGCGGTGGTGGTGGGAGCCTCTCCTGCCTCCTCAGTAGCGCTAAGGATGTCTGACTGCAGTTTAAGTCTGCTCCCTGCTGGCAAGTGGACATCCCCCAAGCCAGGCTGCCAGAGGGATGTCTGATTGCCAGCTTAGGCCCAATCCCCCAGGGAGCAGGCTTAAGCCAGCAGATGGTCATCCCCCGAGGGGTCCCAGACTGCGAGAGGGCACAGGCCAGGCTGAGGGACACCACCCCCCACCCCCGAGTGCACAAATTTTTGTGCACTGGGCCTCTAGTGTATATATATAATCTGTGATGATGTATTCGTGGCAACTTGTTTATGGCTGATACATTTTCTGTGCAGAAGCATTCTTTCCTCTTACCTTCTCTGTAAACTTGCAAGGGGAGAGTTTTGAGTCATCATCTTTATTAGACACTAATTTTATATGCATTTCCTGGCTCCTGGACCCTCCTTAGAGCTGAGCTGTCTTTTGCTCTTAGTTACCACCAATAGCCTGGCCATCAGTCTTAGTTGAGGTGTGTGGCTCCTTCCTATATTTCTGGAATTCAAACTTCATGGCTCAGGTTAGGCCAACTGGTGATATACTGCTTGTACAAACCGGGAAATGACTAGAACACCACCCTACAGAATTTGATATCCTTATGACCACAAGCAAAGCTGAATGACATAACCTAAAAACACAAAGAATTTATCTCTCTGTGGAATGAGCTTTGAGCAATAGTGAACAGGAAACAGGAGGGACCCGAACAGGAAGCGCTCCACCATGGATGGCTCTGTCCATACAGGTTTATTTGTCCTCCCTGTGTTGAGGGGACAGATGCACCCATGGTCCTAGCTGTGTCTTTTCACAGCTCTGTGATGCAACAGCTGGTTTGGTGAGACAAAAAAAAACAAAACACACCTGTGCTTACCTTTTACCTCACTCTCACCACCTTAGAGTTGCATCTCCCCAGTAATGCAGTAGTACTTTACCTTAGATTCTATTTCTAAGAAACCAAGGAGTAAGAATAAATGTAGGACATTTCACCTAAACTTGACTGTTAAGTTAGATCATTCATCCAAATTTTAGACTTAAAATATAACTAAGAGTAAAATTAAAATTAAATGTGGCAGGTCTTTGGGGAAATATGGTGATACATGCAAGCTCACTAATTTTAAATTAAGAAAATATCCTTGAAAATTTTTATAATTCAATATCCTCCTTCAAGCACTCCAAATAGTGTTAATAAAAATGTTACTCTAAATAAAGCAGACATGGCTAAAATCAAAGATCTATGAAACTCTGGGGTGAACAACCAAAAAATTGTCAAAGATTATCACTTATCTCTTCATCCACCTTATGAAAATAAATATAGTGTAGATGACAAGTAAATTCCCACCACAGTGAACTTCATGGACTAGACAAATTTATTTCTTATGCTCAGAAGTTACACATTTCCCAAGTGGCTGAAATTCATATCCTCAGGAAGCTGGAAATGAAATCACTGTGTCCAAACTCTCTAAAATGAAATTAGCAAATGTAAACAACTGCTCTAGAGACATTTTAAAAAATGAAAGACCACATGAATTCTCCAAACAAGTAACTCTTTGCATAATTTTCTTTTGGAAGGTGATCAGGATATTTGAGAAGGAAGGTGATGGTGAGAATCAGGTGTGCAGTCAGTTGGGCCCAGGGGTTCAGAGATGACCAAGATGTAGTCCCTGCTTCTGGTAAAAGAGGAGAAATGGCCAAAAGTCGTGGGAAAGTCATAAATTTCATCTCACAGAAGCACAGGTGACAGTTGCTGATTCCACCTAAAGGAGGTCAGAGATACTAGTAGATGAACTCGTTAACATACTACTGTTAACTGATATATGAATTGGTTTAAAGAGAGGAGGTCATAGGTTTCATTTGGGACATGCTGAATTTGAGGGAAAATATCCAGGATGGGATGGTCTGCAGACTAATGGAAAAGCAGGCCTGAGTTCAGGAACCCTTCTAGTCTACAGGAGATATGAGCTTCAGGTTGTAGTTTAATGCACAGAATGACAGGGTCCACAGAGCTTGTGCTGGGACAAGAGGGAGGTGGATTGAGAGAAGATAAGCCCAATTTTGGAATCCCTGGGCACACAGATATTGAGGGTGAAAAGGGAATCAGAGAAAGAACAGTAAAAAATCAAATGCATGTCTTGAATGAGAGTTGGAAAGTTTCCAAGAGGAAGACTGTGCCCAGCAGTTTTCAATGCTACTAAACCGCCAACAGAAATTACCGAGAAAGGTTAGCACTGTGTTGGGCAGCTAGCAGGTCCTGGGGAGAGGGCTTTCTTAGAGAAGGATTGACAGGACCACACCAAAGCGTCTGAAGATAGGAAGTCAGATAAGGAAGTAGAAATGGTGGGGAGACACTGGCACCCAACACTGACACCACATCATCAATTGGGTTAAAATAGCAAATTGTATAAAACACCATTGTGGTCTTTGGGGTACAGCTTGTCACAGCTCATTCTGGGGGCGACATCATCAATATGTACCTGGTCCCATCTGCTGTGAGATGCTTGTTGGTGCCATTTGTTGGTTCCGACATGAACATCTCAAGGGAACCGTTGCGGACTCTGGGGTTAGCTGGGATTTACACACAGTTAGCTCTTATTTCATAAGCTGGACTCACTTTCTGCCTCTAGTTTCCCAGGAGAGTTGTCTGCTATTCTCTGTTTTGCCTTGAATTTCCTCCTGATGCCCCATCCAGAAGCTAAAAACTTTAACTACACCACACTGTCCCTCCCCACAGCCCACAGCCCACGCATCTTACTGCACGATGATGAGAGGGTCACTGACTATATGCATGGCAGCTAGAGGAGGGGCATGGGTGTTTTTCTGGGCAGAACAAAGAAGGAGTAACAACTTAAACACAGGTCTTTGTTCTTTGTTTTCATCTCAGTTACTTTTCAGTTTTATTATTCTCATGTCTCTCACTTATCATATAATGGCCTATAATCAGGTACCTTGATATAGAAAGTAACTATTGCTTGGATAGAAAAGAGAGACTTCATACATTACATGAGGTTATTCTTGTACAGAAACTATGCCCGTCATGTGTCTTTTGCTTTCAAATCCATTTCCCCCTCTTTTTCTATGGCAGTGATTTTCAACCTATTTCATCTCCTGGCACACATAGACTAATTACTAAAATTCTGCAGCACACCAAAAAAATATATTTGTTGCTATCTGACAAAAAAAAGTATAATTTTGATTCATTCAGAATGAATGGCTATTGCTGTGTTGGCTGTTGTGGTTTTTTATTTGACATCCTCCCATTGTCTCTCCAGCCTTGTGTGTGAGCACAAGTTGCCTATCGGGCTTCTCAGATCTTCCATTACCCAGGGACACATTCCCTGAATTCAACTCTGTCTGCTGAAAGGTCTATAGTGGTTTCTGTCTTCCAAGTGAGTGGACCATAAGAGAAACCATCTTAACCAGACCTTGGAATCACAGTTCTATGGAGATTGCTAGTAAAGACAGTCAAAGGTTTTTCTATATCAGCCTTCATTATCACACTTACCTT
>NW_006294876.1:3944001-3946656 GCF_000327345.1 Myotis davidii | reverse complement strand
ACTAACGTTAAAATTTGGGTTAGGGAAGTATGGGCTCCAGAGACAGAGAAGAGGAAAGAAAAGAACTGTACTAGGAAATGAAGGACAAGGGAAGTTTTTAATTCAAGGAATCAACAAGTATACCAAATAGTTTAAATCTCTGCTGACACAATTGGACAAATAAAGCCTACACATTACAACTTCTCTTATGGCTTAAGGGTTACAGTGCTGTGTTTTCCATAGTAGGTTCACCTGGAGTGAACCAGCTGAAACACCAAAGAAGCATTAAAATAAAATAAAAGCAAATTCCTGGACCTAGAATTATTGAAACAGACTGCCTAGGGATGACTCTTTCATATCTGATCTTTAAAGTGCTCCCACTCCAAGTATGAGAGCCTCGGTTGAGGAGGTACCTGACAGCCCTTGTAGGTAGGACAAATGCTGGCATAGCTGAATGATCTGGTCCAAGAGTAGAGGAATACTTCTTTAAGAAACGTAAGGAAATTTGCCTTGTATCAGAGATCCCAAGATTTAGAAGAAGCATTTCCAGCTTTTGGATACTCTGGACAGTGACAATGGAGAGTGGTTTCCAACAGACCCCAGTAAGCCTTCTGTGTGCATTTCCCTCAGGAAGACCCTGTCTCATCTTAGACCAGAAGGAGACTTTTCTATGTATGCACATTTTATCATTTAGGATGTAAATGTCCATCTGGACCTCCCCACCCTCTTTTCTTTTTCCTACATTTATTGTTTGGTCCTGAAGTAATTTTAACCAACTTTACTCACTATAGCAATTTCTTTTTAATTCACATTGGGAAGGTTCTGGGACATTAAACAAAACACAACAAAACCGACTCTTTTAAAAATATTGTTTTATAGAGCTATTTGCTGCATTTATTTTACTCACAGCATGATGATTACTTCTCCAGGCTTCTTTTTTCCTTCTTGTTTAGAGACAACTAGATAAGTAATTTTTTAGGAGACAGTCACAGGCACCCATTAACTAGTGCCTAGCCCATTTCAGGAAGCTTCAAGACTATTTGTAATACCACTGAAAAGATTTTCAATAACTGGCGCATTTCGAAATGGAAATTGGTCTGCATGTTAAATGTTAAAAGCAATTTTGTTTGGAAATATTAGTGTAGTCTACAAAGAAACATCAAATCATACAGCAATATATATGTCTGACGAAATTGTGAGCAAAACAGTCATTTTCTCTGCCCTCATAAGCTGTAATCCAATGAGACAATCAAATGTTAAGCAAATAGTTACACAAAAGAATAAAATTTTAAAGTAGATATAAATAAGAGAGCATCTGTCAGGGGATTTGACTTAGTGGGGGCGGGGGTTCAAAGGAGGGGCTTCAGTGTCTTTCAGACATTCAAGGAGAAAGTTAGGTTAGATGGTTAAAATAAAATATTGATTGTGGTTAATAAACCAATTATAGGTTATAGGCTAAATCTATCTGATTAATAGTGGTTTCCTTCATACCATCTTTTGAGATAGCCTAGATGAAATTTACTCTTTTAAGTAATAATTATTAAACATGGGGGAAAATCATAGTATGCATGTGGTTTTCACTGGCCTGGGCTTCAGGCTAATTGAAGGGGTAGTGTGGAAATGCTTGGAGAATTAAATAAAAACCCCATGTAATTTAATGTCAAAATGAGTACTGATGCAGGATGGATGTAGGAGTCAGGAAGAAAAGGTCAGGGCCTCCACACATGGAGTTAGGAAAGAAGGAAGAGGAGGAGGAAAGGAAGAGGAAAAGCATTCTGGTAGGGTATAACTATACCAAAGCAAATGTCAGCAAAGAAAGAAGGATGATCCTGGCTAGTACAGGGCTGCTATGAACAAAGTAGTAAGGAAGTCATTCAGGTTAGAGAGTCAATAAAGATATTTATTGGAGCCCATATGATAGGGTGGGGTCAGTCTATGCTGGGAGCCGGTCCATCCTTGCTGTTTCAAGGGACCTGGCATATATGGCATACTGTTCTTAATATGTTTGCTCACCTTCTTGGCACTATGTGTTTTAACCAAGGTCACCTCTCTGAGAAAGGTTGTTTCCCCAGGTAGGGATTTTCCCCTGAAGTTAGGGAGGGAATAAAACCTCTTAATTTACTCTTTTAAGTAATAATTATTAAACATGGGGGAAAATCATAGTATGCATGTGGTTTTCACTGGCCTGGGCTTCAGGCTAATTGAAGGGGTAGTGTGGAAATGCTTGGAGAATTAAATAAAAACCCCATGTAATTTAATGTCAAAATGAGTACTGATGCAGGATGGATGTAGGAGTCAGGAAGAAAAGGTCAGGGCCTCCACACATGGAGTTAGGAAAGAAGGAAGAGGAGGAGGAAAGGAAGAGGAAAAGCATTCTGGTAGGGTATAACTATACCAAAGCAAATGTCAGCAAAGGAAGAAGGATGATCCTGGCTAGTACAGGGCTGCTATGAACAAAGTAGTAAGGAAGTCATTCAGCTTAGAGAGTCAATAAAGATATTTATTGGAGCCCGTATGATAGGGTAGGGTCAGTCTATGCACACAGATGGATCCTGACTGATGATTATTAACTTCACAATGGTGCAAAAGCGATACCTATTCAGTAAAACCATACTTCAAACTTTGAATTTTGATTTTACCCAGGCTAGACATATCAATACAAGACTCTCATAATGC
>NW_006294876.1:3942060-3943832 GCF_000327345.1 Myotis davidii | reverse complement strand
GACTCTATCCCTCTCCCTTCCTCTCCGTAAAAAATCAATAAAATATATTTTTTAAAAAAACATGTAGTTCATTGCACTCAGTATATACCTAAATTAAAATTTTAAAAAATGTGTGTGGGTAATTTATATGATCAATAGTAGCTACCACATAAGAATAAAATGAAATGCCCTTTATTTAACTGTATTAAATGCCCTTGTCATTGCAGAAATAATCCATTGTGCAGGAACGTCTTTTGATGTCATAGATAGAAAATGAAAATGTGCTTTCCTTTTGCTACTGCATTTAAATATTAGTCCTTTTGTAATCGCATGCCCCTTGAAGCTATAACAATCCAAATTATTCCAGAAGTAAGCAAAGAAGGCTTTCTTAAACAAACGATTCTTAAAAATGACTTACATTTCAGCACAATTCTTGAATTTTTTATTGTTCTTTGCTGCATTCATCAGCCCCTTTCTCTTTTTTTCACAATAAAGAGCTAACTTTCCAAAAAGGAAGATACACAGACACACACACACACACACACACACACACACACACTGTAAAAGCACATGAGCTGTCTGAGCAGGGTCTCCTCGTGTGCAAAACAAGGGCAGCAGCTGATGCTGGCTGTACAGTGCCTGCTCTGGTCACAGGGGACTCCAACCAACTCATACCTATCAACGCACTCCATCCTTACCACTACCAGGTGAGGACACTGCGGGGGGACTACTTGCCCACAGTCACATAAGGCAAAGCAAAGGTCTAAGCTCAGGGACTTTGGCACCAGCATCTATGCCGTTGGCCAGCATGCTGTGCTGTCTCATAAACATGCCAAGGCTGCCTCCTGAGATGCTTCACAGATCAACCAGACAAGTTAGATGAAGCACTTAATGCTTTCTTAGCAGTTATATGAACATAAGCTAACATTTTATTTAAACGAGCGGTGCCAGGATGAAACAAAATATCCTAGGCCCGTGGTCGGCAAACTGCGACTCGCGAGCCACATGCGGCTCTTTGCCCCCTTGAGTGTGGCTCTTCCTAAGCCTTAGTAGTACCCTAATTAAGTTAATAACAATATACCTACCTATATAGTTTAAGTTTAAAAAATTTGACTCTCAAAAGAAATTTCAATCGTTGTACTGTTGATACTTGGCTCTGTTGACTAATGAGTTTGCCGACCACTATCCTAGGCTATTACGGATGACATTATTCCCAAGACCCTTCACTCAAAAGGTACCTTATCTGAGATGTCAAATAAACTGGAGGAGGAAGGGAAAAGAGACTTCATATGTTTTGTAATTCTATAAAATATTATTACTGGTGTGTCTCACCACAAATAAAATGAAGTCTTGATAGTATTTAGTACCTTATAGCTTTGGTGGTCTGATTAAATCACATGTGAAAACTATAACGTAACTGTGAGTGCAGTCAAATTGCCTTCGGTATAAAATTTTTATTTAAACCCACTTTATTTTTCAGGTTGGATACAAGTTACATTCATTATTTGTCGTTTCCTGGGAAATTCTGAAGTCATTTTCCTTTAGTTTCTCTGAAAAACTATAATGCTGTAATAATCAAAACTAAACTTTCAATCTTGCAGCTGGGTTTATTGTATCAGTAAAGAGACATAGCAACTCAAAATTTTACTTTTATCACTATTCCTTTCAACTTCAATACTTCAAAAGGTATTTTCCATTGTTTTTCATCATTTATTTATAAATTTGGCTGAGATGAGCTACAACCACAGAAAATACCATTGGCTAACATTCATAAAAATAGAAATATGATTTAT
>NW_006294876.1:3939736-3942010 GCF_000327345.1 Myotis davidii | reverse complement strand
AAGAGTGATGAAAGAGAATATATAAAATGGACTCAATTTAGACAAGCTGTTAAAATTATTAATATTATGAGGATGAGGCATTAGGCAAGACTCCGCTCTTGTTCTAATTAACCTGAGAACTTAAACTTTTTTGAACTTTCCACTGATGCATCAATGCCTGGATATACATGTGGACCTCCAGATAACCCTCTGCTCATCCCCTGAAGGACTCACATGTCCAGGTCCCCTGATTACCCTCTGAAAGACTCACATATACATCCACCTGACATCCATTATCCAGTCCACCAGACATGGCCAGACCTCCTGACACCCATTTTTTAAACCACCTGGCATCCATCATCTGGACTACCTGACATCTGACTGATAACCATCCTGAACCAATCCTAGGGTTAAGAATTTAGAACTAATAATTCTCAAAGATGAAGTTTTTACTCTAAGAGCGTTTAACTTTTCCTTCTTCTTTGGAATACTTCTGGTTTTTGCCTAGATGTGTTTCCAGTTTGCAAACTCTAATTCCCCTGATTAATCTTTATCATTTATTTCTAACAAAGCTTTCAGACTCCTTTTGACTTCATTCCAAAGTTACAAAGATATAAAGAGAATCACAAATGTTAACAATTGTTCTATATTCATTCAAAACACTATAATTTTCATTATTTATTTTCAAACGTTTAAGTGTTTGATATCCATGAAACAGTCATTCATGATTACAGGACCTTTTTATTTATTTTGACCAGTGTCATATTTTAGAGAAATACTCTCTTTTCTTCTCTAGTTGTAACCTACTTAAAGTCATCAAAATAACTTGCACTTTGCTGATGATAGTTTAACGAGCAAGAACTTTGTGTGGTAAGTTATGAAATGGCTAATGTCGTACAATCAGAAGAGCAACCAGTGCATTGTGGCAACAATGAAGAGACTTTTAAAGGTACATAATCCTAAATTTTCTCCAAGGAGAAGTTCCTGCCTAGATGATTTCATTCTACCTGTGGGTATCCCCTAGGTAACTAGAAACATCTGAGAGACTGGATAGCCTAAACTCTAACACATTGATTATTTGATAGGAGATGGTAGATGATAATAGTTTCAAGAGCTAAATGATACTCTAATATTTATTATTTTTAAGGATGAAGTAATATTTATAAAAAATTGACTAAGTGTTCATTATGCTTCAGGTACTGTGCTAAGGGCTTTATGCATATTACAGTTGAAAAGAAAGAGAATATATTTGGCTATATCTACAAGGGACTTCTGTGGAGTCAGGAAATGAGATGGGTCATTAAGAACCTAGGTTCAATTTGGCAGTATGTGATGATGTTTTATTCCAGGAAGCGAAGAATGCTCCTATTAGGTTTTCCAGGTGAGGCTAATGATGATTAATAGGAAAAGTGGAAATGAAAAGCACTTTATTAATAGTGGGCCACTGTCCAATACACTCACAAAGCAAAATTACCGGTGAAGCTGGACAGGAGCCCACCACTCAGTCTGGAAGCCTAACAAAGCCTCAATTTCCCTTCATTCATACCTGGATGGCTGCGGAGGTCACAATGATGGGTACAGTGAAGCACGGGTTTGGGAAGAGGAGAGAGAAGAAACACATATAACAGGTCACAGGGAACCATAGCTCACTTGTTTATATTACAGAATAGCAGCCAAAGAAGCCGAGGTGAGCCACACCCACATAAAACACCACAGGATAACATTCATAACAATAGATGTGATATGTAGTTTTTAAAAGGCACAATTTTCAGAGTGAATCTGAACATTTCTCTCAATATATGAAGATAAAGTAGCCAGAAAGCATTTCACAAAGAGGTCTACCTCAGTTGGGAGAGTGTGATGTCTAAGTCATGGTGCCCAGGTGTTTGGTCAAGCACTAGTCTAGATGTTGCTGTGAAGGTATCTTGTAGCTGTGACTTACATTTATAATCGGTTGACTTTAAGTAAAGCAGGGAGCCTCATCCAATCAATTGAAGGCCTTAAGTGCAAGAACTGAAGAAGGATGATTCCCAAGAAGAAGGAATTCTGACTCAAAAACAGGAGAGAACCAAGATGGCAGCATAAGTTAACGCCGGAGTTTGCTGCCTCGAACAACCACTTCAAAAGTGAAACTAAAAGACTGAACGGACATCACCCAGAACCACAGGAAGGCTGGCTGAGTGGAAGTCCTACAACTAGGAGGAAAGAGAAACACATACCGACACTCAGAGGAGGCGCAGTGCTGAAGTCAAATACTGAGGTGAGGAGTACATGCAGAGCGGGCTGGTGGCTGCG
>NW_006294876.1:3937239-3939463 GCF_000327345.1 Myotis davidii | reverse complement strand
GCATATCCCTCTCTTCTCCACTTAACTAGAATGACCATTTTTATAATCTTCACATGACATGCTATTATTTTTCAGGACTCATTGTAAAGAACACATAAGACACGGTTTCTTCACCACCTTAGCCTCTTATAATTAGACAGTATCTATCAAAATTGTAAATATACATATCTTCGTATTCCATTTCTAAGTTTTATCCTTCAGATATACATTAATTTAAAAGCATATATATATATATATATATATATATATATATGAAAACTCAAAAGGCAAAAATAATAAAGAAATATAATACAACTAAAAATCTCCTAAATTACTCCTATATCGAAGAGGGATTTTAAGTTCCTACTACAGAGATCTTTGAGAATGAGATATATACCAAATGAATATATTTGGCTTCCTCACTAAATGTGTCTCCCCCAGATTCATCCCCAAGGTAGTAATGTTTGAACGGTGGGTCTTTGGGAAATAATTGGGTTGGAATGAGGTCATGAGAGTGGGGTCCCCAGAAGGACACTGGTGTCCAACTAAGGACCTTTTTCTCAGACATGTGAGGTTACTGAGAAAAGGCAGCCATCCGCACACCAGGAAGAGGGCCTCACCAGAATCTGACCATGCTGCACCCTGACGCCAGCTTCCAAAACTGAGAAATAAATATCTGTTGTTTAAGTCCCTCTGTTTATGGTATTTTGTTATGGCAGCCTAAGCTAAGACATTTACCCTACTAATTTTCTACTGAATAAGACAAACAAAAGAAAATGGTTGAGAAAATTGTATACCACTATGGGAAACTCAAGAAGCACTTTAACTGTATATTCCAAATGTCAAAGAGCTGTAACTTTTGAATGATGTAGTTAAAGATGAAATAATGAGAAAGGGTGAGGTCTGCCTCTGCCACCGCCCGCCAAAGCAGGAAGAGACACACAGAAGACAAGCACCTGTGTGGGAGAAAATTAACCTGGTCAAAGGTAATTTTTTAATAGAAAATGATAAAATTGTGACTCTCCTACAGATATGAAAATGAACATGTGTTAGAGATTTCATTTAACTCATTAGAGGAAACTGTCAAGGTCTAACAACCAGTTCAAGTAGTTAATATTAGAAAAGTACAGAATTAATTTGCATGTGTATAGACAAAAATTACCTTGCATGCTTCCAATTACCTACAACTTACACAGTTGTAGCATAGCTCCAAAGAATCAGAATCATCTAATGTCTTTCAGACAGAAAACTAGACCAATGGCTCAGCAAATCATTTGTAGTTGCAGAATTTAACAGCTCTGGTTATGGTGACTTCTATGTGATATGAATAATCTACTTCAGTAGTTTCCCTCGTCTCCATTCATTTAAAAGGTTATGGTATCTATCCATTCAAGTTGAATGGTTAATATTTATATTACAGGTTGAAGAGAAGCCTAGAGCCTGCTTCAGCCAGGTTCTTTATAGTTCCTCCACTTAAACACCAAGTTAGTTCCCAACCATCATAAAAAATATGCACTAAACCATCAAATTATACATGAAAACTGAGCAATATTAAGAAGTACAAAGGACAAAAGGGTGATAAAGAAGATTTAAGTGTGGACTGAGCATCTTTCTCCGGCTCATTCTATATTCAACATTCCTTAGGAATTCTTCTTCTGATGTTTTTTTTGGAGGAGGGGAGTGATGGGGGGGGGAAGAGGAACAAATGTAATAATCTGAACAATAAAGATTTAATTAAAATAAAATAACCAGTAACATAGAAATCCTGCTTGAATTCCCATCCTTCTAGCCTGCCCTTAGATTTTGTACTAAGGAATGCACCACAACTCCTACCTGAATTTCCAGCCTGCCTGCCTTCCCTATAGATTTCAGCCTCGCCACCTCTACAATCACATAAGCCAATATCTTAACTAAATATCAATAAGTAACTAAATAAATAAAATATCTCTCTGTCCCGCTCAAGAGAAGAAAGAGAAAGAAAGATCTGAATTCTAAATTATGTGGAATGATTCCTTTGGTAAGACAGAGATAGGGGCATTTGAGAAATATTACTTAAATACTTCAAATATATAACAATATATTTTATAACCTATTGACTTATTTGTTTTCATCTGGTTCAAAACTATTTACTAAAAATAATTGTGTTTATTGTTATAAAGAAAGTCATAAAACATTCCCACCAGTGGAACTTTTTCGAAGTCGCAATACATTAATGTCATTAATTTAAAAGCAAATATATATATAT
>NW_006294876.1:3934784-3935855 GCF_000327345.1 Myotis davidii | reverse complement strand
TACTGATATACTACTCAAGAAAGAATTAGGCAGTTTATGATTAGAACCATTAATTGTATCCTGCTTGTGTTCAGGGACCCAAGTCCCACACTCTACCTCAAGAAAATGATGGGTGTATTCCTTTTGCAGTTTCATTGACTACTTATAGTTATTGAATCATCATCATCATCATCATCATCATCATCATCATAACAATAGCTCATTAAGTGTGTTTTATATGCTAGACTCCATTCTAAGTGATATGTTACATATATCTCATCCACCTCCTAACAACTTTATGTGTTGTGCACTGGCATCAACCCTACTTCCCAGACAGAACATTGAACTGGAGAGAGGTTAAGAGCCTTGCTCTTCTAGGTCCCATGATTGGATAGTGTTGGACCAGGATTCGATCCAGGACACTGACTCCAGAGGCCCAACTCCCAACTCCCAAAATCTCTGTTCAGCTATTGTATAAACCATGTGAACAAAAGTGAGAACAAGAACTAATGTGAAGATCACACACTTAGAACCCAGCAGACATGGGCAACATGTCTCTCCAGCCTTGCAGTAGCAATCACAGTGACCTCTTTCCCGGAATGAGTATCTGAGAGTGTGTGCCATAAACCTTGCCTAGAGGTTTTCTGCTGGAACATATTTGTACATCAGGGCAAATAGCACATGGGTTAAAGAATGCTTTGAGTCCTTGAACATAATCTTTGTGTATGATATAGGTCAGTGATGGCAAACTTTTTGTGCTCAGCATGTCAGCATTTTGAAAAACCCTAACTTAACTCTGGTGCCGTGTCACATATAGAAATTTTTTGATATTTGCAACCATAGTAAACCAAGGATTTATATTTTTGATATTTATTTTATCTATTGAAATGCCATTTAACAAAGAAAAATCAACCAAAGAACTGAGTTTGCGTGTCACCTCTGACACGCGTGTCACAGGTTCGCTTTCACTGTTAGGAGATACACAAGATATTTCCGTCAATTTAAAAAAGATCACTTTTTTGTATCTAACTTTTGTACGTACAAATTTGTATGTGAAATAACTTTAAAAGATGACTTTTCTGCATCCTTGCC
>NW_006294876.1:3930463-3933899 GCF_000327345.1 Myotis davidii | reverse complement strand
CAAGGCAGAAACCAACCTGTGGAACCTGCCTGGGTGAGTTACCCCTACTTCAGGTCCCTTGACTTTCGTCTTGATAGATCTGAAATGTGATTGGGTCAATACTCCCCTGATGAGCAGGCTGGCTCTGCTCACTCATCAGAGACTAAATTACTGGCAAGTTCTCATTAATTCACTGCAGCAAATATCACTGTAGAGCAGACTGGGTATTTATATAAATACGGTAAGTACTTTCCTGTACAGTCTAGAGTGGTCGCTGCTAATCTTTGACCTAATGACTGATTTTTCTGAGTCCATAACTGACCACCTCCCCTACCAGTGGACACATTCTTTTCTTAACTCCGAAATGTCCACCCCCGCTGGTACATAATACCATGCAAGTCTGCAGTGTGTCCTGAGTGGGATTTCTGTCTCTTGAAAACTCATTGGATGCTGCTCTGAAATATTATATATTAATTTCCTAACTCTCTGGGAGCAATTTTATCACCTTATTTCCCAATTCCTTGAGGCTCACCTACTAGTAATTGTAACTACATACTTAATAAGGCATACATAATTTCTGATTTTACAGGTGAAAACTGAAGCTCCAGTTAAAATGCACATTCTAATTTATATCCTGGGATATGTAAAACTTCACATAATAAAGAAGAACAGCTCTTACTTATGAAGAATATGCATACTATTTGCCAAACACTGTGTTTTGCCCTTTCTCAGTTTTAATCCTGATAAAAGTATGAAGAAACTGATACTTAGACTATCCTGCAAAAGTCACAACTTCAGCAAGTTACACAGCCAGAATTTAAATCTAGCCTGTTTGCTTCTAAAGTTCATGCTCTTCACACCACTTCATAATATTAAAAAGTTGCTAAATAAATCACCAATTCAATGTGAAAGGAAAAATAAAACAGATCCAAAAGTATATAGCTTTGCTTCAGTCTCTATGAACATGTTTTCAGTGCTTCGGGGTGACTGTACCTTTAACAGCTATTTTATTGGGAGATGTTTAGAGTGACGCTTTGATCACTGCAGAATCTCAGTTTGGCACTGGTTCCAGTTTGTCTGATGAAGCTGTTTCAGCTGAGATTTCTTTGCATTTAATGTGCATTTGTGTTTTACACTGTGTCCAACCATTCTGGTAGTAGCATATGGTTAGTTTTGTTAATTGGGCTTTTTGTTATGCTGTGTCTGCAAAGCTTCTTTTAATTTATATTCAAATGTTTGTCATCCTCCGGCAGTCTGTTTTGTGATGTCTGTATTTGTTTTGTGACCCATGACTATACCATGCTTTTCAAGCTGTGTTCTGGAACGTTATTTGAAGATGCCCACCAAGTGCTGGCTTTATACTACAACATAATTCCTGCTCTCTTTCCTTAACAAGCCAGCAGAGTGGGCCTTGGGAGAGGGTAGGAAAGGGAAGATCATTTTTTTTCAGCCCATTCTATGCAACTACATTGTTAGGAATGATATAGAGAGGGTGAAAGTTAGCTTGTTTATCAAGGACAGAATGCTAGATGATTCATGTAGCATCAAACATTCATAAAAGCCTATTCATTGCCAGGTACTGTGCATGAGCCAAGTTCAAGAGATTTGTAAAAGAGGATAAAATAGGGAAGTCACCAAGAATGGTATTGATTCCAGATACTTGGACCTAACTGCCTGGTTTCAAATTCCAGTTCCACTCATCAGTTGTGTGACCTTGGGCAAAATACTTAACCTCTCTGTCCCTTAGTTTTTGTCTACATATATGGGTGATAAAATATCTATTTCATAAGATTGGTGGAAATATTAATGAACTAATACCTATAAAGCACTTAGAATAATACCTGGGACACAGTACAGTCAGTAAATGTTAGCTATGTTTGCCACTATTATTTACATAATGTCTAGTAAATATAGGGATCTGGCTAGTACATGGGGTGCTGTAAAGTAAAAATACAAAGCCCAAATGAGTCTAATCAATATTTTCCAAACTGCATTCTTCAGCAAATGAATAAATTTAGAGAAAAAAACCATCTGTGGTTTAATATGTACAGGGAATGCCAAGTTAAACAGATGACTGTGCGTTTCATAGAGTCCACAGGAGGCTGATGTGTACTGTGACGCTCCAAGAGGAAGGACACGCAGCATCAAAGATTATTAATACAGGGCTTTCATCCATGTGCAGGGTCAGGATAAAGGGACTTATCTAGTCAAGAGAACATTTTTATTGACTTCAGAGAAGAAGGGAGAGGGAAAAAAAGAAACATCAATAATGAGAGAGAACCAGTGATTGGCTGCCTCCTGCACACCCCCTACTGGGGATCAAGCCCGCAATCTAGGTATGTGCCCTTGATCAGAATTAAACCCAGGACCCTTCTGTCCACAGGCCCACGCTCTATCCACTGAGCCAAAGTGGCTAGGGGTAGCGATCTAATCTTACGAGACCAGTCTTCATTGACAAGTCTTTGAGAAATACTGATCTGGGCAAAAGTTGTGGACAGTCATAACTAGCAATTAGAAGGAAATTAAAGTTAAGGCTTTTAACCTTGTTCCTACCTATTTGTTATTGAATTCTTGGAGATTTAAGTAAACTTTATATTATTATTATGGGACATCAAAGGGGGAGAGAGAGAGAGAGAGAACAACTTATCACAAAGCAATTCCTTGGTGTCACCATCCACGACCAGATCCTGTGACACTTTGGGTGTCTCATCCTTTCTGTAATGACATTTCTCATAGGAGAAGCCCAAGATCTCCCAAATCCTGAAAATGTAAGGAATATAAAATGTAGCTGGGACTTTATTGTTACTCACATGAAAATATGGAAACAGAGAATATTGTCTCCAACTTTGCTTCTGGCAGAGAACGTAAAAATATTTGGATATCTGTCCTATCATTTGTGTCCTATCTTACTGTTTATATCATGCTTCTCTAATTATGGGAGGAAGGCAGGGGGGTGAAGAGAGGACCTAAAGGAATGTAATGACAGAAACCCAAAAATCATAATGTCTGGCAGACATCCTTATATAGAAAATGTTTCCTCTCAGCTAAGGAACGCTTCCATTTGACTTTGTTAAAGTTGATATGGAAATATTGAATCAGTTTCAATGTAAATGATTCTTAAACATTCTTTCTACACTGTGGTAGATGCTAGGGGGGAAATGTTAAATCTGACACAACAGTCTCATATGGTCCTCACAGGTAAGTCACACAATTTCAACTCTTAGTTTTGAGCAAGGTAGTTTTGAAGCTGTGAAAACACAGGGATGAGTCACTAAATTCAAGATGGCTGGGAAGAAGAAAGGGATGAAGTAGGTGCTACCCTGAGAATTGGGGAGTGAATGGGAGATGGCAGTGATGGAGTGTGGGAGGAAGAGATGAGTGGTACAAAAAAACCCTGCAGTCAAGAGAAAGAAAGGCAGAGCTAAGAAGCACAAATAAGTCTCATATGATTGCGATG
>NW_006294876.1:3929139-3930354 GCF_000327345.1 Myotis davidii | reverse complement strand
TCAACAGGGACAGACCCAAAGACAGAGAAACAGAGATCAGACTATCAATCCCCAGAGGGAAAGTAGGGGAGGGTAGGGGTAAGGGGAAGAGATCAACCAAAGGACTTGTATGCATGCATATAAGCCAAACCAATGGACATGGACAACAGGGGGATGAGAGCATGAGTGGGGGCGGAGGATGGGGGTTAATGGGGAGGAATGAGGACACATTTGTAATTCTTTAACTAATAAAAAATTTAAAGATTAAAAATATATATTTGGATATCTGTCCTATCATTTGTGTCCAATCTTACTGTTTATTTCATGCTTCTCTAATTATGGGAGAGTTTTGGGAGGAAGGCAGGGGTGAAGAGAGGACCTAAAGGAATGTAATGACAGAAACCAGAAAATCATAATGTCCGGCAGACATCCTTATATAGAAAATATTTCCTCTCAGCTAAGGAACGCTTCCACTTGGCTTTGTTAAAGTTGATATGGAAATATTGAATCAGTTTCAATGTAAATGATTCTTAAACATTCTTCCTACACTGTGCTAGATGCTAGATCTACACTGTGGTAGATGCTAGGGGGGAAATGTTAAATCTGACACAACAGTCTCATATGGTCCTCACAGGTAAGTCACACAATTTCAACTCTTAGTTTTGAGCAAGGTAGTTTTGAAGCTGTGAAAACACAGGGATGAGTCACTAAATTCAAGATGGCTGGGAAGAAGAAAGGGATGAAGTAGGTGCTACCCTGAGAATTGGGGAGTGAATGGGAGATGGCAGTGATGGAGTGTGGGAGGAAGAGATGAGTGGTACAAAAAAACCCTGCAGTCAAGAGAAAGAAAGGCAGAGCTAAGAAGCACAAATAAGTCTCATATGATTGCGATGCAGCATGCAAAGGAGTAGAAGGATGAGAGTTGAGAGGCAGGGGTAAGTCAGGAGTAGGTAATAAATGATTTCACACAAAAATAATAAATGATTTTGTAAGTCAGGTGAAAGGGCTTGCAATTTCTCCTGAGGATTATGGGAGCTATGGAAGTGCTCTAAACAGAGCAGAGGTATGATCACTTTGCCCTTTAAAAAGGTAACACCAACTACTGGGAGAAAATCAGTTTGTTTGGGGACAATATAGGTGGCCAGAAGACCATTTAGGACACTGTACCTGTAAAGAAGGCAAGAAAGGATGGTGGGTGAAGAGATGTAAGAAATTCAGGCAGTAAACTTGTGATTG
>NW_006294876.1:3910918-3927886 GCF_000327345.1 Myotis davidii | reverse complement strand
AGGAGGAGGGATAGGAGCTAGAGAAACCCCACAAGGCAATGGAACGCTTCAAGGGTTGTCAGGGGTAGAAGTATTCAGAACCAAGGGCTGTATATATTATCATTCAAAGTTTTTTCAGGACTCAGGAAACAAAAAACTAACAGTGTCCTGGCCAATAAATATTTGTAGGAACTTGCCTTATTCATAAGAAAACATGATTTTTATTAGCATTAAAATTGTACATAAGACTGTTTGAAACATTTGTTCTCTTAAGGTCCTCTCCAGTAGATTGATATCCCAGCTTAATATCACACAGCTTGTAAATAACAAAACCATTTCTAAAATAGAAACTAGATCTCAGATCCCTCCTACAAATCAATTAGGAAAAGATAGACAACCCATAGGAAAATGAGCACCAGACTAAAGAGACACCTTGCAAAAAACAAAAAAGGTACCCAATAGCTAATGAATATATGTGATGGGCTCAACATCATTGATTACCAAGGAAATGCAAAGGAATTCACAAGGAGATATCATCACACCCTGACAAAATGTTGAAAACTTGGAAGTTGCTGGAATAGTCAAGCATCTCATCTTCAGAACACAGAAGTCTCTTTGGAGTTAATGTTGGATCAGTTTACCTGTGACCTTTTCTTGGAATATATAGATTTGAATAAGTTGAAATTAAAGGTGCTCAAATTTAAACTATGACAGGCCTCATGATTTGGCTTGGTGTGGTTTGGTTCGGTTTTTCCTTTTTTAAAACTATATTTTTATTGATTTCAGAGAGGAAGGGAGAGGGGGAAAAAGAAACAACAGTGATGAGTTACCTCCTGCACACCCCCTACTGGGGATCAAGCCCACAACCCAGGCTTGTGCCCTGACCAGGACTCCAACCCTGATCGCCTAGTTCAGTGATGGCGAACCTTTTGAGCTCGGCGTGTCAGCATTTTGAAAAACCCTAACTTAACTCTGGGGCCATGTCACATATAGAAATTTTTTGATATTTGAAACCATAGTAAAACAAAGACTTATACTTTTGATATTTATTTTATATATTTAAATGCCATTCAACAAAGAAAAATCAACCAAAAAATGAGTTCACATGTCACCTCTGACACGCATGTCATAGGTTTGTCATCACTGGCTAGTTCATAGATTGAAGCTGAACCACTGAACAACGCCAGGCTGGGCATGATGTCATCTTTTAGTGCTGCTCAGGTACGCTGGATTGATTGTGGTGTCTGAAACCATGAGGCTGATTGGTTTGCTATGTGATATTTCAGAATGGACTTTTTATTACATGAGGGGAAAAGAGAAGAAAGGCATTTATTTTCAATCAGAAAGTTTCTTCTTTTATTTTCTACCTTTTTTTAAAATTGCAGATATACTGAAATAAAATCTGCTCTATAGAACGAAAAGTTCTTATCATGCATCTAGAAGTGGCAATCACAGTAATATGAGAAACTCCATGATTATTTTTAAGATTACTTTGCTGACACCTACTGGATAGGACTTTTTTACATAAACCAGATAGTACAAAGCAATAAAGAGTCCCTATTCTAATTGTGATGCATGAAATATTTTTTAAGGAACAATATGGATGGGATTAACTAGTTAGAGTAAATTTTAATTTCCTTGTATATTCCAAATTAATTTAATTACATTTCTTTTTATATTTTTTCTTTTTACTTTTATTTTTCTGCGTGTGGGTAGGGAGTCTATAAAAATCAAACATTTTAAATTTTTCAGCTTGAAGGGAAAAGTTGTCATTTTTTTCTGACATGACAATGAATTGAGAAAATAATAAGCTCTAACTAATTTGTCATATTTTTGCTGGTAGATCTTCCAGCTTAACAAAATAGATATGCTAACGTGTGTATGTTTAATTCAATATAAACACCTAAGTACTGCTGGGCCTTTCCACAAATGAAACAGCTCCAGTGATGGGCCCAAGAGTGAGGCCACCTGTCACTGGTCACCATAAAAAAAAACTACAGAAAAATTCCTATCACTCAAAGGGGTTGTGAATGTTCTTCAGGGAAAGATGACAGATGTGGCAGAGTGAAGCTTGTTTCAAAGCAGCTACAAAATACACAAAACTGAAATAAATCCATTTGCATGATCCCTACAAACACATAACTACTTTGAGTTTTAAGTAATTCTCCATTGGGTGTACAGCCAGAATATTTATTGCCAACCATAGACCGCATTTTCTAACACCTGTTTCAAATGTCTTGATTACATTTTAAAATACCATACGTTTTAATAGCTTGGAATTCATGGACTTGGATTTGGTGAGGAGCACCATAGATAGTGCTAAGAACAGATGTAGGGAATGTTTTATTAAGATAAATAAGCAATACTAAGTTATTTCCTATATTGAGAGTGTTTGGCTATGGTGATACGAGAGGGTAATTTTGTGGCTTTAAAGATGAGTTACAACTAATTAAGCATAGACTCAGCAATGTTAGTATACTGCCAGCTTGATAATGGATATTTAATAAGTCTCATTTAACCTTCAAAATAACCTTCCAAGTCACAGTATTACCCTTACTCTATATATGAGGAAACCAATGCTTAGAAATTAGGCAACCAACCCACGGTCAAGCAGATAATGAATAGGAATGTTTTGACTTCATATCTAGTGCTCTTTCCACCAGAGAATAGCTATCCAATATTCTTATGTTAAAACAATTTATGTCTTAATATAATTAAACTGATATGCTCCCAACCAATATTATTTGTTGGAGTAAACCCAAAATATAATGCATATGCTTATTTCGAGTTGATTTGAAGAGTGGATATGCTTCACAATTCTTTTTTTAAATACCTCATAGATAAGGAAATCAATGTATTAAAAAAAATATGTCCCTGGTTATCCAAATGCTTCCATATCAGTGATCTGCAAAAAGAGAAGACCTTAAGTTGAGCTCTTGGCTACTGAGATCCAGATTCCTTGGGGACTGTGAAAGCCAATCTGAGGGGCCACCTAGGGAAGCTGTGGAGCTCTCATGACATGAAGTGCATTGTAGTAAACAGTTCTCTATTGCCCTGCATCTATATATGGAAGTTCAGATTTCCAAAAAGAGGTCTGTTAAATTCACTGGAGAAAGAAATGAATTATTCAATAAACATACTCTTCAGTTTTACGTCAAAACCAAGCCCTGGCCCACTACAGCCACATCCTTCAGGCTACTTCACATACATGGGGGTGTGACCCCAGCCAGGCCAGGGACAAGGGCTCTGCTAGAATTCTCAGGAAAAAGACTCTCTTCAGGGTCTTGGGAACTAAGAATGAATCCTCTGTTGAAGTCGTGAAGAAGAAGGGGGAGGGGAGCAGAGTTGGAGGGACGGCAGAAACGATAAGGAAATAAAAGAAAGAAAAAGAAAATGAAGACATTGATCAAGAATCCTCCCTGTGTAACATATCTCTGAAATAAATTGCTTTAGCCTTGGGTGGAAGAGCCCAGAAATTACTCTGAATTATGGAATGGAGGAGAGTTACCAATTTTCAAAGGTTAAATTTCTTTAAATGACTATATTCAATCTTGGTGTTTGGGGAAGTCCCTCAGAATTAAGGCAGAAAAATGGTCTACTGATGGGAGTGACAAAATACTTTCATTAAGAAAGGAAGCTGTATGTATGCTTTCTATTCTGTTGTATCTTACACAGAAGTCTAGCTAGATTCACTTTTATTTCTCTTTATTATTCTCTATTGAAATTCATGGGGTTTAAAGGAACCTGAAAGATAATGAGGAACATGTGATTTATTATTATTCAGAAAATTTTAATGATCAGAGAAGCCAAGAGTTTATGGTAGCATAAAACACTTAATGTCACATTCTGTATTTACCTAAATGGATGCACAAGTATGTCAACTAATTTATATTTAATCCATTGTTAGAATAATTTATTTATGAAAATTAACTAGAATAACATTGCAATCAGTGGGAAAACTGAGACGGGAGAAGGCATAAATAGCATCAATAAACAATGAGGTGAAATAAATAATGAAGAGGAACTATAGTTCACACTTAGAAGCAAGTTAGGGCTGTGTGTTTGTAGCTCACATGGAAGATAAGGAGATGATCTGGTGTCCAGATGTCACTGAGATGTGCAATGGGCTGATCAGGGTTTCAGGGGATGGCTTTATTTTACGCCAACCAACCCCTGTTGTCCAGCATGCTCTGTCCACAGTCTTGTCCCTGCCTTTGACTATTTATGAAAGATTCCATCATTTTCTGATAATTTTCAGTTTTAAGAACAGTTTTATTCAAGTAACTATTGTGGGTAATTATTCTCCACTCCTCATATATCCAAGTGGAAGAATGTCCATTGGAAAAAGCCCTCACCTAATTCTTCTGCCTCCCCTACCACTTCTTGAATGGCAGTTGTGCAACACTGCCTGGGACTGGGTGGGCAAGTTAATCCTGGGGTAAGGGTTTTAGCTGAAATTTTTTTAAAAAATCACTAGAGGAATGTATATTAGTTTGCTAAGACTTCCATAACAAGGTACCACAAACTGGGAAGCTTAAACAGAAGTGTATTGTCTCATAGTTGTAGACATTCATCTGACATTCTCCCTGTGTGCATGTATGTTCAAATGGCTCTTTTTATAAAGACATCAGCCATATTGGATTAAGACCCTACCCTAATTCAGCATGACCTCATCTTAATTACATCTGTAATAACTTTACTTCCAAATAAGGTCATAATATATGGTACTGGAGATTTAAGTCTTTGTACAATGCCACCCATAACAGAGTCCAAAATTAGATTTGAGTTGACAGCAGAAAGAATCAAAAAACTTGTAAACAGCCCTAACTGGTTTGGCTCAGTGGACAGAGCTTTGGCCTGCGGACTGAGGGGTCCCACTGATATGAAGAAGAAATCATTGGACACAGTAGTCAAATGAAAGAAAGATGGAGAAATCAAAGCCAGTTGACTGAGCCATAAGCAGCTGAAAAAAAACTGCAAGAAACATTGGGTTTTCAACTAGTTTTAACTCAATCTTCAAAAGCAAGGAAAAACCATCCAGATTGCAATTTTTATTATAAGTGTAATTATAAGTTCAAATATGGAGAACACAGTTACTGTCCAAATGATACTAAAAGCTTTATGGAAAAGAACTTGGGCTTAGTTGCTTTTTCATAAGCCACCACATGGCTTCAAAATGTCTAAACAATGACTTGCAGAGCCTATGAATTCATATTGCTTCTTTCCTGCTTCAGATAAATGTGTGTTTTCTTTTTCTTTTAAGGGTGATTTAATTCCCATCACATTTTGTGCATACCTGGGGGAATAGAAGTAAGTCGAACTTACAACTGTGATTTCTGCTGTAAGATCATTTTCCATCTTTCAATGTGAACCTTCTCACCAGTGGGAAAAGATTCCAAACTGTTTGGCTGCAGGCTCACATCATGATCCATCAAAATCTCAGCTATACCCCAACAGCGAGCCATTCCAGAAGGGACCTGCCATTCTCACTGCCGAAAATCTTTTCAAAAATTGTATACTCATATTTTTTCAAGGTGAACCCTTTTATAGAAAAGATAAACATTCTTTAATAAAGATTCTGTAAATCTTAGATCTGAGGAAACCTGTGAACAGCAAACAGTAAGGTGAATTAATAAAAAAGGTTTTGGGGAGAACGCATCATGTTTTATTGAGGTACATCTGACATACAACCTTATATCAGGGGTTTTATATTTTTAATGACATGGACCATTGCAGTTGCCCACTTTCCCTCTCTAACCGAGCATTTTTCTTGAATAGGAAATACTAACTATAATATCATTCTTTCCTTGGAATAGAATTTTTCCCACAAGTTAACAAGCAACCTTTGGCAGTAACTTAGCAAATCAAAAGCACTGCTGAGAAATGAGCAGCATAGCTTCCTGACCCTCAGTCAACCTGAAGGTCAAAGAGCAACTGATAGAGAAAGTGTCTGTCTCCAAGCTGAATTGCAGGGTGAACGGATAAAGACTAGCGAAGATTAATGCAGGGGACAGTGGACAGAATCCTGGGCACCTAGAGGAATGAACGTAGCATTGCAGCCAGGTGTGCTGCGCCATTCCCTGGCTGTGTAACCTTGACCCTGGCTGAGTTAACGTTTTTAAACCTAAGTTTTTCTTATATGTAAAAAGCAGGTCATACTTTTTACCTTACAAGGGGCATAAATGAGACACTGTGGGTAAAACACCTAGCTAATTGGGCAAATACTGTTTTTCCCCCTACTGTCATCCCCAAATTATAGGTCTAAAATAAAATCTTTACAAATAAGTCTTGCAAATTATTTATAAATATTTGTTTTAAGAGGAGTAGTTTTGTTGTGAATAAACAATGTGGAGAGTTCACAATCATAATTAAAATGGAAGGAGGTTTGAGCTGAAAATGATTTTTGATCCTCAGATAAAGGAGAGAGGATAGAACCTTCATGTCATCATGTCTCCTAGAGGCAGCACACCTAACATCACTTCCGGAGAAATTATTAATTTAAATCAGGGAACATAAAGTTATCAAGAGAAAGGAAGCACGGCCAAATTGTGACTGCTTTCATAGACCATAACAGGTCTCCACTCTCTAGCAATGCAGTATCTGCTTGTCAGTTTCTTCATCTATGCAAATGAACAGGAGGCAGATGGCAGGGGTTAGAGTCATATTCTGGTTCTAACTGGCACTTTTTAATTTTCTTCAAAATAAAAGTGATTCCATTAACCAATACTCAAGCAATTGACTAACTGATCCTTATAGCAAGTCTACGGAATTTATCTAGGATGATATGTATAGAAATGCTGTTTTTAGGAAATCCCATAGAGCTGATATTGAGTAACTGGCTAGGTTGGAGGTCACTAGAAACTTGTGGGACTTACAAGGGCGGCTGGGACATATGTTTCCCTGTGTTCCTAAGGAGTCAACATCCATCTTTTGCTGTATGAAAGGACATCATGGATGGCTAATGACACCTTCTTGGAAGACTGATGGATTACAGTATCCACTCCTGCCAATTAAGCAGCTTTGAACAAGTGTTCTATCTGCAAAATACTAGGTGCTAACGGTAATAGCTACATTAAACGATATTTATGAGGGTTACTAGTAATTAAGCTAGTACAGGAAAAAAA
This sequence comes from Myotis davidii, assembly GCF_000327345.1. NCBI lineage: Eukaryota > Metazoa > Chordata > Mammalia > Chiroptera > Vespertilionidae > Myotis > Myotis davidii. The sequence continues at coordinate 3,920,783 of NW_006294876.1, read as the reverse complement.
CTTTCTCAAATGTTAATATTAAGGCAAATCAGTAGGAATCTTGTAAAATGTAGATTCTGATTGAGGAAGTTGAACAAAGGTTATGCATTTCTCACAGGCTCCTGGTACTTCAATGCTGCTGGTCCTCAAACATCTTTTCAGTAGCAAGGCCTTAAAGAAGTTACCTCAGGCCTGTCACATGGTAAATATTCAGTAAGCATTAGCTCTCTTATTATGGTTATTATTAATTAAAATACCAAATCAAGGAGCTCTACATGCCACAATTCCTTTATAAAATGCGTCTATAACTCTATAGGAACAGTGTGTTTAAAAAAAAAAAAAGTTCGCATGCTGTAAAGTTAAAATAACATTGAAGTAGTAAGCTGACTAATGGCCACCCAAAGATATCAGGTACTGTATCAGGATCAGGTACCTGAAACCTATCAATGTTATTTTATATGGATAAAGGGTAATTAAATTTAGAATTTTGAGATGAGAACATTACCCTGGGTCATGTGGGTGGGCCCTAGATATGATCACAAATGTCCTTATAAGAGAAGACAGAGGGAGATTAGAAAGAAGAGAAAGTGAGGTAAAGAAAGAGGCAGAGATTGGTGTCAGGTGACCAGAACCCAGGGAATGCCAGCAGCTGCCAGAAGCTGGAAGACAAAGAAGGATCTTCTGCTTGAATTTCCAGAGAGAATACAGCCCTGCCGGCACCTTGACCTTGGACCTCTGGCCTCCAGAACAGTGAGAGGATATCCCAATATCTCTTTTTTAAAAATAGTTTTTACCAACTCCACTCTCTTCAGTTACGTAATTGCTCTATGCTGTTTGGAACACAAATATATGTTTCCCAACTATGTTATTAATGCAGGTGGCGAATAGTAACCCTTGTTTGTACTTAAGTAGAGGTTCTCAAGCCTCACTGCTTTAACAGGAGGCCAGGCCCTGCCCCCACATATTTTGATTTTATTAAATTGTGGTGAGTTTGGGGCACCAATATTTTTTAAAAGCTCCCCCCGATGATTCTAATGCACAGCCAAGGTTAAGAACCATTATTTTAAAAACTAAGTTTTTTTCAAATAAACAAAAGTAATTTTGCTTGCAAATCCATATCGGTTGTTTATTTTACATCTTCCTTTTGTTACCTCATGTAGATGGTCACTGGTTTGTAAATGAAATGACCTGTCTCACTATCTGAGCTAACACAAAGGAAAGGCGGTTTCATTTGACAATTTAGCGGCGTGATTGTCAGCATCAGACATTAGCATTAATGACATATCAGAATACATACTTAAGGTATTTATGACACACCATGCAGAGAGAAACTGTAGAGGCTTGGAAGCTTTCCTTTGAAATTGACTTAGAAACTCATCACATCAAAACAATAAAGATAAAAGGAACCCCAAGAATTCAATTTTCTTAAATTGACAAGGAGGAAATAGCATTATTGCAGATAAAGTTGGGTTTGACACAGTATGGGAAGGACTAGAAGGATCTCACCTGGTGACCATTAGGGTCACCTCCTACAGAAGTATCCTCAGGCCAGGTGGTGGCAGCCCGCCTGCCTCTCTCCTTCTTACCTGAATTGACCTGTCACAGGGAGGGGCGAGGAACTGACCTCTGCTGAGCAGTCTTCTGTCCTGGGTACTTTCTGATGGTCTCTCCCGTTCCTCACAACAGCCTCACAAGGAAGGTATTGTAAACCCACTTTTTAGGTGAGGAAACAATGCCTCAGAAATGCTAACCAAGTTTCTCAAACCGGTCTATTGGCTCCAAATGCTCCACTTTCTATGGTCAGGCTTTCTCCTACCTCCCAGGTATCCAAGTAGTTAAGAAATGGTATGCCTAAGCAGCCAGTTGGGGATGAGGAGTGTCTCAAGAAAAGAGAAGTGGGACCTTCAGAGCCCAGCAGTAGTCACATTCCCATCCCTATGGTACCTCAGATGATAGCCACCACCAAAGGATGACTTGAGTTGGGCAAGTAAACAGTAAAGGTCGGAAACTAGAACCTCCAGCAGAGCAGGGCTGGAAGCAGGGACTGGAAATGTGGATGTGGATGGGAGTGGGACTCTTTTACCCATGGACATTTTGTTACAGAACAGACTCTGTATCTATGATTAATGTCACAATCTATGTATATAAAAGCCTAAGTAACCATCTGACCATTTGACCATTCAACCAGTAGCTATAATGTGCAATGATCACCAGGGGGCAGATGCTCAACACAAGAGCTGCAGAGCTGCGGTGACTTGGCAGCTGCAGTTCTCAGGAGACACACCTGGAACCAGAGAGGATGGAGCCCAAGAACCCCCCTCTTGCAATCCAGGACCCCTTGGGGGATATAGGAGAGCCGGTTTCAGCCTGATCCCTGCAGACCAGGCTGAAGGACCCTACCAGTGCATGAATTCGGCACCAGGCCTCTAGTAACATATAAAGGAGCTCATGGTTAACAGAGCCTTTAGGGAGCTGGGTGGAGCCTAAACAAACAAACAAAAATGACAAAATACAGCACAGCTGGCATAGCTCCGTGGTTGAGTGTTGACCTATGAACCAAGAGGTCATGGTTCAATTCCCAGTCAGGGCACATGCTCAGGTTTTAGGCTCAATCCCCAGTGTGGAGCATGCAGGAGGCAGCTGATCAATGATTCTCTCTCATCATTGATGCTTCTATCTTTCTCCCTCTCCCTTCCTCTCTGAAATCAATAAAAAACATATGTTTAAAAAATGACCAAATACAGTGATTGACAAGGCCAGAAGATTCAGGTTTACAACTATTGGACCGAAGTGTCATTTGGTTTTGGCGTTCCTGGACTTTTCATTTTGTAACAAAATAGTATTGATTTCTATTGAAATAGGCCAGGATGGATTTGAACCTGCAGCTCTTGTCCAGGTCTCATGTGTGAAATGCAGAGCTCTCCATTTAGCCTGGGATTAAATTTGAAAGACAACCTGTGATATCCATGAGTCAACCCCACCCCACACTGCAAAGATGCTTCAGTGAAAATTCTGGCTGTTTCCTGAGCGCAAAAGAATAATCTAGGTCAGTGAAGCATAGCCAACGAAGGTCTCTTTAAGTCCAGTTTTCTATCTAAATGCAAGTATTGCTCCAAGGGGTCTCACCTTAAGCCATTAGCAGTTCAACCTCATGGGAACCAAGGATTGAACCAAGGTGGTGACAAGATAGCAGAAAAGGTCTTTATGCCACAATCTGAGGGTCTCACAACTTGGCAAAGGTTTGTCCCGGGCTCCATAATCCTGTAAACCACCTTGGGACTTATATTAGTGGCCACCGACCACAGATCCTGTAATGCCACGCTCATCATGTGTAGCAGGAACAGTGTGCTATGGACTCTATCGCAGTAGATCCACAAGGGCATCATTGCAGCAAGAGTCAGACCCACACCACAGACAACTGTATGGTCTGTGACAAGGCTGTGGCCGGTTTCACATTTCTTCCCTGAGATGCACTGTTGTAAGTTATAAGGAGGCTGGCATGAAATTATATTGCTAAGGTCTATTTAATTCCCAGATGATTTCTCATTCTCTTTCACATTCACCTAGAGACCCACGCCTATTATATTTTTTAAAAAGGGGGATTAAAATATTTCTGAAATAAGCTCATTATTTTTATTCATATACAAGACACAGAATTCAGAACATTGCATGTTTGCTCTATGCATTGTACATAATACATATTTGTATTAGCAATAGCTTACTTGTATCTAAATGCAAACAGCTAGTATTAGCAGGGATCAAAATAATGAGTGTATAATGATTCTACATCTTTAACCTCAACTTACAAAAGCTGTCTCACTACTTCACACTCAACCTGAATTTATCAGTAAATTCTTCCATCCTTCCATGGTATCATTATGGGTCCCCTAAGGTGTTCTGCTTTTCTCCACTGAAAACAATTAGTAGCATGGGGAAAGCAGATTAGAAAAACAAACAAAAAAATAGGCTGAAAGAACCTAAACATATTCATTAGCTATAGTCTCTAGTTAATGCTTGATTTTTCTGATTTACAATATAATCAAAATACCTAGAAAAGAATTTTTGTTTTCCAAGAATATGATTATGCTTACAATGATCATCTTTTTAAAATCTCTAATTTGTACCCCTTATAAATCTTTGTGGTCAGTAGTGTGATGTGTCAGGGGACAGTAGCAATTTATTATATTCCCGAGACATTATAAAAACATTTTCACTATTTGCTATAATAGCAAAAAAGTTTCATTGGTGCATGAAAATAATCACTTTTCAAATGCTAAAACACTAAAATATCTCATAAACTTTTTTCTTCAGGCTGCCTGGGATTTGCTTTAAGAATTTGCATGAATAAATTATAAATGGACAGATCACAGCAGACTGCACTGAGCGAGGTGAAGCTCCATGGAGTGAATTTTAAACTGCGCCCAGCGGTCAAGAGGCGTGTTTAGTATCAGCGAGAGCACAGGTTTTGCTTCATAATCCTTCACAAATCTCCCCATCCTATGACTTTCCAGGCAGTCTCTTCGGTGTCCTTCATCACATTTAATTTTTCTCCCTTCTCAAGTACTCATGAACACTCCAGGCAGCCTTATTAAAATTACACAAAGGAGCGGGGGACACATAATTGGCTTTCTAGGCAAGCCTGTTTGTGACTGCATTTGAAATGAATGCTACACATATTAGGCTAAGTGAAGAAATAAATGACGAATGGTATTAGCAGTACTCATACAACATTACATGAGCAGGAGCAAAGCAGCGTGCTGCACGGTATGTCTTGGCCCTACCCCGCAGAACGCACAGCAAGGATGGTAACATATAGCGCAATGAAAAATGGCATTTGGCATGCAAATTACAAGGAGGGTAAGGCTCCCAGTCTTGGCTCTGCACCCACCCAACATAAACTCAAACTTGGAAACAATTAAGCTTGCCTATAAACCCAGAGCCATGGGAAACTAATGGAGTCCTAAATCATGAAGGCAAAGGAAGAATACTCATTAGCCAATCCACACAGTGGTTTTATGGATGTTCCTAAGAGGCAGGAGTGGACAGGACTCTTATAAAACCACACATTAAATTTTTTAAGGCATTGAAATTATAATATTAGATCATAATACTGTTGGCATTTGTATTGAAAACTCTGAAATCCAGGCGATAAAGATGCCATTTTTTAAATGCTCCTTTGGGGGGATTATTCATCCATTGTCCTGATCTGCCAGGGTTATTGCTAATATAGTCACGCACACACAACAACATTTCAGTCAACGACATACCACATATATTCTGGTGGTCCCATAAGATGGTAGTGGGGCTGAAAAATTTGTAGCCATCATCAAGTCATAGCACAACATTACTATGCTGTTAGTCATATAAAAGTATAGCATGTACAATTATATATACTTCATAATACCTAATAATGACTAGTAACAACTATGTTACTAGTTTGTGTATTACTATATTAAACTTTTTATCATTATTATAGAGTGTCCTTTTAATTATTTTTTAAAAGGTTTCTGTAAAGCATTATGCCATGTTACATGGGCAGCAGGCTCATACATCTCATATTTACTTCATGTCTTGATTGCATAATTTTCTCTTGTACTTGATTTAGTCTCATATTGTTCTGTATAGTAACATGATGTACAGGCCTGTAGCCTAGGAGCAGTAGGCTCTACTAAATAGCCTAGGCATGTAATAAGCTATGCCATCTAAGTTTGGGTAAGTGCACTCTATGATGTTCGCACAATGGCAAAATCATCTAACAACAAATTTCACAGAAGGCATCCCCTTTGTTACGTAGCACATGACTAATCAAATGCTAACAGTATCTGAGGGAAAGAAACTGATCCCCTTCTTATTCGCCATCCCAGCCCACTCAGGGTATTTCCTTCCACCCTGTTTTCTGCCTTCACATCCAGTCTCTTTATTCTCATTTCTCTTCATGCAGATGAAAGGAGAGAGCAGGATTCAACCTATAATTACTGTCTACTCAGCCTGATGATTGTCCAGGCTGAAAACAGAACCAGAAACGCCCCTGAGGGTACAGGCTAGGCAAGGGGCACATTCTTCTCTTGCATTGATAAGGCCCTTTGTTTGAAGTGCAACACAGAATGAGGCTCACCATTTAAAAAAAGGCAAAGAATATTCTTGTGGACTCACGGTTTCTTAGCCAAATCCCGTATCTGACTCTAAAGCTGACCTTGGGTTCTCTCCTCTCCATCGTTGGGGGTGTCTGTGGACACAAGATACACATGTTCGATACATCAGGTGCCAGTCAACTGACCAGGATGCACTAATTTCTAAATTCCTAAAACTAAACACCAGAGAAATTATCAGCCAAATCACCAGATTTCCTTGTGTTTTCATAACCTACTGATTTGTTTATTGGTTTTCCAAAGCATGTACCCAATCAGGAGGACCATATTGTGATTCTAAGTGGACCACTTGTTTGCCCTTAACAGGCCTTGTTTTGATGTGCTGATAGGGGCTACTAATCAACAGTAATCAGTTGCACAATATAATTTTAAAAATCACTCCTAATACTTGCAATACAAATAGCATTTAAAATGTAAAAGCAATTGTGCGCTCATCAGGGCCTGACATGAGGGGAAAACGTATGTTGTGCATTTCAGTGGAGGGGGATGTGGTGTCCTTAAGAGAAAATTGCTTGTATGTATATTATAATATTTTTATCATTACGAAAGATATTTGTGTTTCAAATATAAACTAAACTATCAGTATGCATTTACATATCTAGTTTTTATAAAGCTGCAGCTTTGAACAGAAATTTATCACTGATAAAGACATTGTTGATGTCATGTATTTTATCGACACTAGAGAATTCTGCAAGTCACTTAACTATAAAATTGTAGTTTGCTCATCATGTCTCTTAATGCTGAATTTTTTACAATAAGATTTTCCATTGCAAATAACATTTTAACACAAAGAAGTACTTCCCACTCCAATGACTTACAGACACACGATTTCCATCAGCCACTATTCTGTAGTTGGCAGCAGTCATAATAAGGCTTGAGAGTATATTTAGAAAAGTCACTTAACTATAAAATTGTAGTTTGCTCATCGTGTCTCTTAATGCTGAATTTTTTACAATAAGATTTTCCATTGCAAATAACATTTTAACACAAAGAAGTGCTTCTCACTCCAATGACTTACAGACACACGATTTCCATCAGCCACTATTCTGTAGTCGGCAGCAGTCATAACAAGGCTTGGGAGTATATTTAGAAAGCAGCCCTTCTCAGCCTCTCACTAAGGCTCTCCTTCATTCCTCTGCAGAAGAGAAGAGGAAGCACAAGAAGAATCACCTGATGCAGAACCCGATTCCCACTTCATGGATGTGAAGCGCCCAGGATGCTATGAAATCACCACTGTCACTAGCTATGCACAAATGGTAGTTGTGTGGTGGCTGCTCCACAGTCCTCCATCAGCTGACAGGAGGAAAGGCCAGGCTAACAGAAGGATGCTCCTTCTAAAGGAAGCAGCACCAAAAGCACCTGAATCAAGACACATGGAGACCATCCCCATAAGCACATTTTGGATGCGTCCTATTCATTGTCTTATTCTACCACTAGGAAGGTCCTAGCCCAAGTTTTAGGGATAACCAGAAGAGTGGCCTGCTAGAGTCCTTTGGGGGCAATCTGTGAAATAAAATGAAGGCAGTTTCCAAATCAGAATTCCATGGTGTTGAACATAAGAAGTCCTTACCTAGGAAGATGAAAGCTGCTGATGCCAACACAGCAAAGAGGGTAAAGAGGGGGATCTGGTAGGAACCCATGAACTTCTGGAGGACACCTGCACCCTGATCTATGCATAGGCCAGAACAAAGGAAGGTACTAGTTATTTAATAACACATCCAGGGCGGAGGCTGCATTTTTAACCTTGAGTGGTCATAAGAGTATCCAGCAGAAGTGTTCAAAACCCAGCCCTCTAGGAAATTGTTTGGCTTCTTACCAACCTAAAGAGGTGAACTATACCTGGCTCGCTCTGTTTGGCTTTTTCCTATATCCAAAGCAATAAACTCCTCCAATTCTTGAGCCTCTATTTCTTCTTCTCAGCTTATAAAAGAATATTTAAATCCTCTGTCACTTGAGAGTGCCTGTTACCTTTCCTGTGCGCTTGGACTTGAGTAATATGCTTCCCTTCACCAAATGTATGCAGTCTATGGTGATTGGATTTCTAAGTCTAATCCCTCCAATGTAATATGCTTCTTTGGTTCTCCAATGACCTCTAAAAACCCAAGGGTCCCTTAGCTTTTTTTACTCAAAACATCATTTCAAGGGAACATTGGTTTGTATATAACCTTGTCTTCAATAAAACTTTACACTCCTGTCTTTGGAACATAAAATAGATAGATAATAGATAGACAGATGATAGATAGGTAGAGAGATAGATAGATAGATAGATAGATAGTTAGATAGATATAGATGGATGATAGATGATAGATAGATGCTAGATAGATAGATAGATAGATAGATAGATGCCACTACAGTGTGGCTTCTGCCTGCTAATCTGTGACACACTGAAAGTACTACAGTCTCCCCTGTTCTTATTCATGGCATTCAGTATTTTCCTTTGTAGTACTTAACCCACAATCTTTTTATCTTTTTCTAAGTATCTCACACATGTGTCAGGTTATGCAATCATAATCTGAGATTATAAAAAATTACACACCTGAATAGTTGCTTATTTTCTGTGTCTGTTCTTCTGATTTGCATTCCAAGAAATCAGGGACTGTGATAATTTTTTTTTCCACCATCATTCCACCAGTACACTTGAGTACCCAACACATAGGAGGTGCAAAATAAATAATGTGATAAATCAAAATTGAGACAGATGAAAAAGACTGGGCCATCACTTTACAGTGGTACCAAGTCCCTTGATGTTATTTTCTCCATATCCAAGGCAGTCAGTGACTCCCCATCACCTGGCAGATTCAGTCAATGGGTCCTCCCTTGCCCCTGACTCAGTAACATGCAGAATGCCGTTCCATGGGTGGGAAGTGGGGGATGAAAGTGAAGGTGAGGCAGAAAGGGGCTTCATTGGTTCTTCACTGCTTCAGAGACATTCCTTGTTGAAAAGTTCCAAAAAATTTTAGTTATTTTTATGATGTACTTTTCTATATATATACAGGGGTGTATCATAAAATTATATAAATTATGCATGTTCAAGTTATTTAACATAAAATCAAGGTTTGAAAGCTTAATTCTGGATATTCAATGGCACTTACCCCTTTCTAATAAGTACCAATCTCAAGTCAGACACTCATTTAAAAATTTATTAATTCTCATTATTTTCACATTTTCATTATATGTTCTTCAAAATAAAATGATGGCTTGACTACAATCTACAAAAATCAACTGATATATTAACTCAGACAAAAAGAAACTGCTCAAATAAAAACAGCATCATCCAAGATGGGTAGGAATCCATAAAAAAAGGATTAATCTGAAATGGAGAACACAATAGTTGAAATAAAGCATACACTGGAAGGAATAAACAGTAGGTTGGGTGACACAGAGGATCAAATCAGCGATCTGGGTGTCAAGGTAGAAGATGGGTAGGAGCCACATGAACCACTCAGGTCTAACTCATCACAATTAGCATGAATTCATACTTAACACAGAGTGAAGCCTAGTGAGAGGGATTACACCTGTCTCCCTATAGCCCTCCATCCCTACGAAACCTTTTATGTAGAAACAAGTAATGCAGAACTAAAGGTAACATTTGTAAAACACAATTCTAATTTAATACTGGCCAAGTTTTCTAGTCAATAGGTTATAAATGAAGTGGTTTATAATTTATGCCTAGAACTGAATTTAAAATAAAAAATATATGAAAACTTCCTTAAATAATGAAAGCCCATGTGAAGTCC
>NW_006294876.1:3907253-3910840 GCF_000327345.1 Myotis davidii | reverse complement strand
TCCCTATTTTTTTCTTCTAATCATTATATTTTTTAAGTCAACAGAAACCTTTACCGTGCTATCACGACTGGTTTTTATTCCATGTTATTGTCTAAATACATTTTACAGTTATAATCACAGTACTCAATATTTTGTTAACTATCTTTAAGTTAATATGTGCTTACCATTTCTATATTATTAAATGTTTAATATTGCTGTTCATGGCTGCCTAATATCTCCTAATTTCCTTAAACATAGCCTGAGTATTGAACATTTAGGGTATTTTTCATTTATTTCTGTTACTGAATACATTTTTGCACATGAATTTGTTAGGTCTTTTAAATGGTTTCCTTAGTATAGATTTCCAAGAGAGAAAATAAGAACCAAAGCCTATGAACCTTTTTATGGCTCTTTCTGAGCTTAGTTAATTATTTTACAAAAAGGATGGGTCAATTTACATTGCTCTAGGAGTCTTGATTGAATCATTTGACAAAGACTTCACCACAACTTACTTCTAGCTTTCATTTTTTTTCTTATAACAGATATCAATTAGTATCTCATGATTAATTATCAGTGGAGTTGAACATGATTCTATATGTTCATTCTTCAGGATTACATGAATTGTGTATTCACCCAATCACATTCTTATCCCAGTCTTCTATTTCCTTCTATTTTTTAAGAGGTCTTTTTTTTAATTGGCTGCTTGAGCCGTGAACATAAATCTCTCAACCTGACCTAAATGCAAAAGGCAAATAAAGCAACATCAGCACAAACTTGCCGTGTCACCTTAGAGAACGGGGCTGTCACCAGAAGCACATTAACAGAAGAATAATCCTTTCAAGGAAAATACCATCTCCTCAACCTAGTCAGTCCTTAGACTTCAAGGAGGAAAAAATATATTACTGTGGATTTGAGGGCCACGCTTCATTAGGAAGTTGTAAATTTTACTTTTAAATCTCCAAGCAACTTTTCAGCAAACACAGTGATAGGTCATTAATGATGAAACCGGTTAAATGTAATTAAGCATCCGACTGAGGAGAAGGAAACCCTATGCAGCTCATTAATCATGATCAACCAGATTTACACAGTGTTCATTGCTCATAGAAGATAAAGGGTCTGGTCATCTGTATGTTGCATTTTCCAAAGTACTGGGTGGGGGACAAGCCCCATATTACTTGACATCACAGAGGAGGGCGACCCCACGGAGCACCCAGTGTTCAGGAGTCTGGGCCGTCCTGAGGTCCACAGCAGCGATGTAATTCAAGTCCGTTCGGACTGGCTTCTTGTAGATGGGACAGGAGTAAAACCGAGGATCTCTTAGAGCTATAAAAAATTCATAAAGGAAAAAAAGTGGTGAGTTTCTAATTTAAGTAACCCAAACAGTGCAGAGCCAAATGGGGGCATAATGAAGGTGGTTCCAGAAGAGATGGGTTTGGTATAATGAGGGAAATTCTCCTTGGAGTCAGTCAATCCCTAGATGGGAAGAAGACGCAGCTGTAGGTGGCCAGTGGGTATGACAAGATGCCCAGGCATAAACAGGTTTTCCCCACTGGACTCTTGTCCCCTGTCGGTGACAGTAACTCCTGCCCATGTACCATGACCATAAGCCTCCCACTGCTTCCTCCCTCTCCTTTCTGTCAATTCCATTTAGGATTACATGAATTGTCCATTCATCCAATCACATTCTTATCCCAGTCTTCTGTTTCCTTCTATTTTGTAAAAGGTCTTTTTGTAATTGGCTGCTTGAGCCGTGAACACAATTCCATTGCCCTTCACCCTTTCTCCTTTACTTCCCTACCACATTTTGTGCTCTCACCACCCCCCCAACTTCCCCCGCGCACTGCCCCCAGTGTTTCCTCAGAGCTTGCGTTTGGCAAGAGGCACTTTTTAATCAGACAGCCAGAACCAATCCTCACTACCATTTCATTATTGTTATTGTTATTATTATTATTATTATTATTATTATTATTCCAAAATCCTGTCTTCAACCCTCTGTGCCACAGTCCAAACCACATTGGAAATCACAGGACAGAGGGTGCTTCCCACGCCTGCCAGGTGGTGTGAGTTCTCCATGTTTGTGGAGAAATAAAAGGGGCTGTGGAGCAGAGAGTCATGGCTGAGTCCAGCTTCCTGCGATTCAATCTACACTTTTGAAGTGGAGGAGAGAGTATCCAAAGCCACACATGCCATGAAAGACATGTGGCTGGCCACCCTTCACAGAACCTCTTTAATGCATTTATCCCTAACCAAAGGCTCACTTCCTCTCCACCCTTGGAAACCCCATAATCAGGGACAGATTCAGGTCTTGTGGGGCCATAAACATACAAATTAGGGGAAAGGGCTCTTTAAGAAAAAGAGTACAAATTTACAAGTGCATATCTAGACTTTGGAAGGAGACTCTTGCATTGAGTAGCCTTGGAATTTAAGCTTCATTAGCTGTTTGTTAAGTCCACTCTTCCCAGGATACTTTATCTGTACATCTTAGAACATCCATCTCAGGAAGCAGGGTATTATTTCCCCTTCTCTTCCAGATTATAAATTTCTTCAGGACAGAAGTTGTGTCTGCACCCATCCTTGTACTCCTCTGGAAGGCTAATATTATAAATGACCCTCATATAACTACTGAGATGAAAGCACATTTAACTAAGAGAATAACTTTGCTTTGGTGAATTAGTGTTACAAACATGAGTACTGATACATGAAGACAGTAACTTTTTAAATGCAATGTTAATATAACAAAGTGACTGAATTTATGTCGCCAAACTAACTTCCTCAATAATTTAGCTTTTCTTAACATGTTATAAAAACAAAGCACTATCAGAAATTATCTCATTTGTTGACCCAAGAAAACCTTCACCCTGTTGTGCCATGTGTTTTTATACCTCCACTTAATTAATGTTATTGGAAGAAGTTAAATAGTTGAATATGATAGCATTATAGATGTTTCAATACAAGATAAATATTCTAAAGTAATAATTCTTAACCAGGGGTAATTTTACTCCCAGGGGGGTGACTTGCCAATATCTGGACACATTTTCACTTATCCCAACTAGGGAGGTACTCAAGGCATCTAGTGGGTAAAGGTCAGGGATTCTGCTAAAATCCTATAATGCATAGGGCAGCCCCTCACAACAAAGAGTTATCTATACCAAAAATGTCAGTAATACCACAGTTGATAAACCCCGCTCTAAACAGATATTTTACAGTACTTTAAAACTATGTGTTTGTTTAATCACATGAAATTAATCATTAGAAACAATCTAAATTAATGTAACATCTAACATTTAAGTCTAGGCATTATTTTTTTAATTACCATGGGAATATCATTAGTAATAATAATTAAGCAAATATATTAATATATGTGTATGACAGTAAACTCATGAAGTGCAATCAATACTAATTCTACTAACTGATATATTTAAACCCTTTAATCCTAGGATCTGTAAACAGAACAAAAACATAACTGCTCATTCTTCTGGATGAAAATTTGACTAACAATCATTTTATAAATCTTGAAGTAAGCCACTGGAGTCTTAGATTTAAACCAAATGATCATTATAATAATTATACCTTGGCAAGAATTTGACTTCTTAGATTTTAATCCCCAG
>NW_006294876.1:3890953-3907103 GCF_000327345.1 Myotis davidii | reverse complement strand
AGGAACAGATGATTCCAAACCATTACGCCCGGTTAGACAAATAACTTTGAAGGGGAAAGTAAACATGCTATGTAGGTAGAACAGATCAGCTAAATATGTTTAAAGCCTTGGGGCTCCAGAAGGAAGAGCTGAGAGAAGTGGTTGTCGAAATGGGTGAGCCATCAGCTTTAGGGGCCTAAAGGCTTTAATAAAGCACCTGTGGGAATTTCACTTTCTAACTAGGTAATAATTTCCCTCTCTAGCCTACATTTTTCATCCAAATGTTATCATGTCATATATTCCTTCCATATCCAAAATAACCGAGTTACACAGAGGTCCCCATTAAATCATTCCTTTAATTTTTTAAATTTATTTTTTCCCATCACCATTTATCCTCTCTATGCCCTCTTCCACCTCCACCAATCCCTCTCCACTGCTGCCACCACCCCACTGTTGTCCATGTCCATGAATTCTCTTTTTTTTTCTTTTTACTCCATCCCTCCAACCCCCCACAACCCACTCCCACACGCCCAAGTTGTCTGCCTATCTCTAGCCATGAGCCTGTCTCTATTTTGCTTGGTGGTTCACTTTGTTCATTAAATTCCACATGTGAGTGAAATCATATGCTACTTGTCTTTCTCTGACTGGCTTATGTCACTAATGTTCTCCAGATCTACCCATGCTGTCGCAAAGGGTATTTAACCCCTGTTTTGCTAATAACATTTAAGATACTAAATAGAGAGTTCTTACATATTTCTTTTCATCTTTCAATAAGCATGTGAGAGAACATATCAATAATAACAACAGTAATAAAATTATTTATTGTATGCTATGTGCTGGACATCATCTGTATTATGCTCTCAACAACCCTATAACATGGGTATTATTATTAAATCCATTTTACAGATGAGAAAACTGGACCGTACAGAGGTGAGTTACTTGCCAAGGTTACAAAGCTGTCGGCAATACGGTAAGAATCAAGCCCCACCAGAATGGATCCAGAGCCTGTGGTCTTCATCTCGTCAATAGCTGGGATGTACTATGTGTACGTATGTGCCTCTGTGTCTTTGCAGGAAGATGTGAACATGTACCGAAGATAACTAGGTACCTGACTTCAAATCCTGGGTGATAAAGCCAGGGGAGCAACCCAAATGTCCAGGTGCCTGGCTTCCCGTCTTCTACCTGAAAATATGTGGCCCCACCAGTAGGCAGGGGAGGTGAGCCTGAAGCAAGAGGGGAGGGAGGCCATCGGGAGTGAGAGCTCATGTTAGCATAGGGCAGAGGTTTTTACTGTATCTGCCTCACTATGCACCAGAGAAAAATTAATTCACGACTTCTAAATGCAAGGGAGTTGCCCTCATTTCCAATGTAGCCTTGATTCTCAGGTGCCATCCCAGACACCGCAGAGACTATCTAGAAAATGCTTAGTCTCAAGCAGGACACTGACCACAGGAATTCCCAGAGGTTTGCATTCATCCCACAAGAGGCAGATGGGTCCCCATACTAGTGCTGGTAGGGGGGGAACCACAGGCAAATTACGTAATGTCTCTAAAGCTTAATGTCCTCATTTGCAAAATGGGCATGATATATCTTACAGAGTGGTAAAGATTAGATAAGTTAATATATGTGAATACCTGGCATCATATAATGTCTGGAGTGCAGTAGATGCCCAAGGTGTGTTAGATTTCTAATCCTCCCACCCCCTCTCCACACACACACACACACACACGTTTCCCAGACTCATGTTCCCAGGACGTTGATAGAGTTCCAGATTTAAAAATTGAGCTCCTGGCTCAGGATTCAGGAGCTCGCCACCTCCTGGTCACCCACGGGACTACTCCCACGCCCAGCCCTACATCTGCAGTGTTGGAAGGGGGCGGAGTCTACAGGGCATTCTTACAAAAATGCTTTCCCAAGCAGGAAATATCCTCATCAGCTGCAGGGAACGTGAGATCTTCCTCAGCCTACTTCGTGACCAGAAGTCCATATAAGTCTTGCTTTGTTCCCCCAAAATGTCCTAATCATGGTTTTCCCATCACAGAGCTACAGCACTGCAGCACATGTACAAGCATCACTAGCTACATCAAGCATGTCAAACTCGTGGCCTGCCGACCGCATGCCTCGCTTATTTGGCCCATGTTAGCCTTTGAGTTTGACATGCTTGATCTACATAAAAGGAGGCAGATCTCTCCTATATCTGCCTTTTTTCAATGTCCTTTGAAAACAGAGGACCTGAGTTGTGTATTTTTGCCCTCTTGGTGAATTTAGTATTATTTGGGCAACTTTCCCATGATGTTCCAACAAGAAACATGACTAAAATAAATATTTGGGGATATTTTACTCAATTTTTAAAGTTCAAATAAATCTCTAGGCATCTTTTTGAAAACAAATAAACCAGCCAGGTATGTAAAATTCAACGATGAATTATTTACACTGAAAACTGTTCTTCATCTTAACATGAAAACAATTCATTATAAGAATTTTAATTTCCAAACTGCACTTTTGTTGGAGTGCCCTTTGGCCATGAACAATGCTACACCTCTTTATCTCAATTAGAACCCTATCCAGTTATCAAAAATGAATGAAAATTTGATTGACAGCAACAGAAGGTTAGCTTTTTATCACTAAACAAACACCTCTCCAACAACAAAGTTATTTGGCAAAACAAGTTTCCACCAATTTCTATTGAAACCAAAAAAATAAGAAAAGAATAGAGAACTAAAGTGCTTCTTTTTTTCTCTTTTTCCCCCCCAAGTACTTTGACTAATGTCACTTTTCCTTTGTTTATTTTACTTCCTCCCTTACCTGCTGTTAATGAGCCTCACCGCTGACTATGCCCAGCGGGGGGAACAGAGTTCCAGAAAAACTTGTTCTTAAATAAAGAATTGTTCGTATTATAAAATTATTACTACTATGCTGAGATGTTCAACATTTTACTGCAATGGATTTTTTACAGTTAGTCACAAGAAATTTAAAAAAAGTAACCCCTAGCTCCATGTGAGAAGAATCTTTCTTTCATTTTATAAGGAAAACATTTTTTACATGTTGACTAGCTGCAATAATAGGATAGAGCACATTTTCTAAAATATGATTTCTGGCTACAAGACTACAGTGGGGCCTTGACTTACGAGTTGAATTCCTTCCGAGACCGAGCTCGTTAAGGAGCTCGTTAAACTCAAATTACTCTATCAACTCAATGCAAAAAATCGGCCGAGAGACAGCTGGTATCTCAAAAAACTCGTTAGTCGGGACACTCGTAAGTCAAGGCCCCACTGTATTTGATTATCATTCCTATAAAATAGTCCCTAACACAGCACCAAATACCACCCTGAGAACCAGGAAACACAAAGTCACACGCTAGCCTAATGCCAGGCAGACACTGTTTTCTCCCAGACTCGGCCAAGATATTCTGAGCAACACCATGGACACAGAACTTGCCGAGCACCCTCAGTTCTTCTCTTGCTCCATAAGCTCCTCTTCCTTCACACACCCTTTCTTTGTTCCTCAACACAGCCTACTTGTTGCTACCTCACGCCTTTCCCCTGGATGTCAGCAGAGCCACTTTCTGCCATTTGGATCCCAGTGCAATGTTCTCTTCTCAGCGAGGCCTTCTCCAACCCCCGGAATTATAGGAACAAGAACTATCTGCCATTAGTGTGTTCGCTTACAACTGATTCTCATTATTCATGGGACTGTGTGTATAAAGTCTCCATGAACACTGGCCAGTGCTGCACAGTGGTTGAACGTGAACCAGGAAGTTGAGGTTCAATCCCCAGTGGGGGGTGTGCAGGAGGCAGTCAATCGATGTTTCTCTCTCCCTCTCCCTCCCTCTCTCTTAAGTCAATAAAAAACATATTTAAAAATAATAATAAAATAAAGTTTCTGTGAACACTGAATCAGGGACCGTGGAACCTGTGCTCCTGGGGAAATACCGGGTTAAGCCGCTGAGAGGCTCTGGTCACATTTTCATCAACCCACGAATATGTCATTTTGTTTTATGTGTGTTTCTACTGAAAGACACCTCTCTATTATACATTGTTGACTCACTGACATTGACCTCCAGGCCAACAGCATTGTAACTCACGCCTGCATGAAACATATCTAGCACACGTGTTTTCTCCATAAAGCACATGGCAGTCTTTCTGCACTAGGGCACCAGGCGGCACTTCAGGACTACTCCTGGGCATCTTAAATAGCGAAAGCACACAAACGTGAAATGTAGCACTAAAGAGACCACAAAAGGACACTTGTTTACAACTGAGACACTGTCACCTTGGTCAACCTCAGCTGGGAGCATGCATGCCGGGAGCCTCAAATGTTTCATTGTTTTGTGCACGTCTGGGAATTACCATGAAAGCACCACAAGCACTGATTTCTGGGTTACAAATAAATTTAGCCAGTAGGTGAATTCATTAGTACAGAACCCATGAGTAACAGGGATTAACTCTATTTGCTTCTTTTTCAGCTAACATTCCCTTTTGAGTTCCATGACAATGGGGAGTCTGCCTGACCTTGTTTTCACTGTTGCATCTCCAGCATGGAAATAGTGTGAGGCAGATGGTCAATATCAAAGAAATATTCATGGGACGAGCGAGTGAGTGCATGCTTTTTCTCTCTGCCAAGAAAAATCTCCCTCTAACTCCCTAGCACACTCGTCCTTGTCTCCAGAGGACATCTCAGAAGATTCTGCACCTACCTCCCAGGCACAGTCTTGATCTCCTTCTAGGCTTCCTGAGCATTCTGGGTGTATCTCTGTCATAACCTGTATTAAGTTCTATTTTATTTACTCATCAGTCTTCCCTACTAAACTATGAGTCCTTGGGCAGAATCTGGTTCATAGTTACCTTTGTGTCCCTTGCACCTAAGGCCAAGGATAGTTTATATTAGGCATACAGCCAATGATGTTTGCTTAAAAAAATAAATACTCATAGTTTATAAACTCTCTTTTCTTAATCCAGGTTTCCAAATGGGACATTCATCTAATAGATGTGGATACTACAAGCTGTCTTTTTAAAAGATATATTTTATCCCTTGTCTAAAGAAAAATATCTTGTACTTCTGTCATACAATCAGTATTTCCTTGGGATTCACGATCATAGCTGCCTCTGGAGTTTATGGCTGATAACAATTATTTCACCGTGTGTGTGTGTGTGTGTGTGTGTGTGTGTGTTGTATACAGTAAACACAATTTTCCTTTAAAAATAAGAAAAAAAATAAAAATAAGATAAATTTTAATAAAATAAAATGAACAGGAAAGTCCGACATGTGCTGATAGTTATTGCTGAGATGTTAGCTGGGTAAAATGCAACAACAAAAGCCTCCAGAAAACATCAAGCCAACAATGGAAGCAGTTTATCAATTAGAGTTTCAATGACTTTGTCAAAGTAGAATAACATGTGTGCTTCAAAGAAATGGTATTACATTCATAGGCTGAAATATGAATCCAGCAATTTGCCATTGGCTACTGGATTAAGCTAAATGTCCCTGAATTCAATCTGGATTTCACAACCTGGCTTAAATCTCCAAGCTGGTGATGGCTCCACTCCAGGGAGCCCTGAGCAGTCCTGCCTAGAAAGCCTTCTTTCCACCTCTTGCCCCACCTCCTCACCTTCATCCTTCCAAGCCCAGGCCAGGCCCAACTGCCCTGCTTCACCCCCCTGTTATCTCACCCTCCTTTCCCACCACTTATTACCTATTCCAAACACTTGTTTCTTATCTCATCAGCTAACATTTTATGAGCATTCACATATATTTCATCTGCTTTATTAGATAAGCAAGATTTATCTAGAACTATTGCCTCTCCAATAGCACTCATGAACGTACCTAGTGGTCTATAAATACTCATTAAACATGGGTGTGAATGCAAAGGTAGCTGATAAAAGAGTCAAATTATCATTATATGATAACTAAAATAACAAGATCCAGTGTTTATAATGTCATTCAATTCAATAATACCACCCATCCCTAAATGCTCAAGAAAACTCACTGCTGTTTTCTGCATAAATCCTTATGACAGGCATCAACTCAAAGAGCACTTTCGGTTTGGACTCGACGAGCTTCATGTTCCTCTTGTCCCAGCCAGCGCCTTCAAGATACAAGCCATAGACGTACACACCCTCTGTGGGAGGGGCAGCGACGTCATCCTTCATCCACTTGGTGACTTCATTGCAAAGCACCATATTGTCCAGAGCCCAGCCTTTGTTGGCCCGAGTTATCTCCTACCCCGGCAAGAACAAAAGCAAAGGATGTAATGAGCAATTAAGGTTTCTATACTAGTATACAGAGCATACTGACAATGTAGCCTCCCAATTACCCTGACTCAAAGTAAGTAGAATGGTATTTAAAGTTAAAAAGATTCTCTCAGAATCGATACCCATGTCCCAAGTTAACCACTTCTACATACTAGTGTGTGTGTGTGTGTGTGTAAAAGTTAGCACCCATAAGAGAATCATTCTCTGTCTTGTTATATTACTTAAAAACTATAATGAAAAAAGAGAACTTTATAGAGGAAAATTATAAGAACACAACAGGTACACATCAGAGCTATTTATTACCTGCCGCATTGCAGTCAAAAATCCTTGGGGGTTAAAGAAGCCGGTCATCCAGAAGCAGTGAGGTCGGCCATTAAAAACCCAGGAGGTAAACTGGCAGTTTCTTTCTAAAAGTTCAGTAAACCAGAAACCCAACGAACTTGAAACCCACGACGCCTGAAATGAATGCATTAAAATAATTAATGCAGGTTTAATTTTGCTGCTGACTGGAAAAAAATGATGAAATACCAATTTCACCTTTAGAATTTAAAAGTCCCTAAGACGTAAATTATCCTGAAGTTCTTAAATTTAAGTTCTCCAATGATTCTTCCCGCTTAAGATATTATGATAGAATCAGCTGATCATCACACGAATACCAGATCGATGGAGAGCTCAGATGCTGTCCACAGTGTCTACTGTCAATAGACTCGCCTCCCACTTACACACATATTCATCACCAATTCTGCCATAAAGTGCTAAAATAACTATTAAATTTAACAGCTCTCATCTACTTTCCTTAGGTTACATTTTCAACAGATACATTATATAACAGGATCTCTATTTATTAAATGTGCTCATGGTCTAATCAACACTTTAAAATATATCGGTGGATAATAACTCACAGAAGCCTTACCCATTTATCACTTTTAATGAGGCACACAACAATTATCTTCTGGAGATTTCATCCCTTAAAATATATATTGATTTCCTTTGATAAAAGAGCAGAAATGGAAACACAGGCCCATTTGCCACCAACAAATTAATTGCATGTATTGCTTAAAAAGACATTCAGGTCCTCATTTTACTTTTCCAAATAGAAAATCATTTCTTAAAACCAACTCTGTCATTTAGCACGTTTACCAATAGGTAATCAATAAAGAACGCTTGTTATCTTGAGAGAGAGATATTCACATATCTACAAAGGAAGGAAAATGCTTCTCGCTCGATGGTGTGACTTTGGATATGTGTGTGCATCTCAGAGCATTCTCTTCAAGGAAACTAGTCTTGTGGCTGTTGAAGCGCAAAAGCTTGGGTTTGAATTCTGATTCCTGGAATAGGTGTGTGATTTGGGAAAAGATTTCACCTCTCCCAACCTCAAGTTCCTCCTATGTAAATTGAGGGCGATAAAATGTAAGACTTGAAATGAAATAATGCGTGTAAGTCGCCCAGTAGAGCACATGATATGTGGGGGATGCTACATAATTTCCTTCCCTACCAACCATCTAAAAATATAGGACTCTAAGGGGATTAGTTCCTACACAAAAGAACACTTGTAAGCCAATTTCCTTAGGTGCTTTCTGTTTGCCAAGTACAGCTATTCACAACAATAAGGTGATTAGGCAGAACCAGGGCAGCTTCTCCGTACTTTTTTCCACTGAGCAGGAATTCTGGCATCAAACATGCAATTCAGTGCATCCCGAAGGTTTTCACTCATGATGATGGTGCCATCGATGGCAAGCTTCAGCTCAGTCAGCGTGCTGCGGACCAGCGTGAGCACCCTCTGCATCCTGTCTATCTCCTGCCTCAGGAAAATGTTCATCGGCTGGAAGGCACCCATCGTTTGAAGCCTCTCTCTTACCTGCCGTGGAGACATTCAGTGCATGTTAAAAATTAGAAAGCTATTAATGTTTAAGTAACTGGGGCTTCTCAAAAGGTCCCAGATTTTATAATTTCATAAACAGCAAACTTTTTTTTTCACTGCCAGAAAACAGAGAAGAAATAAGAAAGAAAACATGTTAGATGACCAGTTGATTTTTCATCCCATGTGGGAGAGAACAGGCAGCCTTTGATTCACAGAAAGATGTTAAGCACATGACCACAACCATACAGCCTTCTATAGAACAACCATACTTATTGGGAAATATTCACTTGCTGTCAATCTAAGACTTTCAAACATACATATGGGTACAACAAATGGACTTGTACACATAGATGACCATTCTGCTGGCTTCCTCAAAAAACTGTATGTGTCATTTAAAAGCTTTCTGTTTTCCATCAAAGCATCCATCTATCCATCCACCCACCCACCCAATCATTTCCATCTTACAAGCATTTATTGATAATCAATCAGTCACTGTGCTTGGCTAAGTTGCTTTATCCTAGGGTAGCACTGACAAATTCAGCAAAAGGAGGGAGACACTCCTACACCCCCTTACTTACCATACTTATATATTTAATTTATTTTTAGAGATTTTCAATGCTTCAGAAATATTAATCACTACACAAGAGTGACCTGTTCCGTGATACTACATTGAAAGGTCTTTAGGAAAGCTGATTGCAGTATTGATTTCCTCCAAGCAAGGGGTCAGAGTTTCTTCTCAGGGAAATTATTCTCTGGTGATAGGTCCTTGAGTTTGGTCTGTAGTGCTAGCAGCTAAATGGCCCACTCGTGGAAAACAATAAGACACTAAAGAAACAAAATCCTGCAGGTTTCCTTCTGAAAACAGGTGGGAAGGCAGCAATATGTAAAGAAATATGGTGGCCGCATGATGAAAGCATTGCATGTTTAGTCCAGGTCATCTCTTAAGATAATATGGAAAGCAACCCAGTTACTTTTCTTTAAGCAAAAGTTTAAAAAAGTTATCAGGATAAATATTTTCACAATTTGCTAAGATGTCTAAAAATTAACTTTAATAATCATAAAATTGCTTAGAAATTAGTTGTATATTAAACAGACATATCAATTTTTTAAACCCATGAGATGAAGGTGCAGAGTTAATGATAAAAATACAGACTCCCTGAAATTGAGAATACTTGAATGTCAAGGTATACATTAAATTACACAACATGTTTTAAATAATCAGGTGCTAAACTCTAAGAATATATCACTTTCCTCCTAACAAATAACAATGATATGTACCTTGAAGGAAAGTTCTAGAAAAGGAATCCTAACCCATCCGTATACACTTGTAATTTAATTATGAATATTAACATTTACATCAGGTTTCCTTATTACTTATATTTTGAAATAACCACATTTATAGATTCAGAAACTTCTTTTCTGGTTTTTCAGGAAGTCAGTGTTTAAAATAACTTCTTTTTATTTCAGAAAAAATTATGTTTGCCCTCCTTCCTCATTTCCCAAACTGGACACATCCACAGCTGACTTTTCTTTTCATTTATTTTCTTTATTTTATTTTATTTTTTCCATCATCATTTATCCCCTCTATGCTCTCTTCCACCTCCACCCACACACGACGTTTTGTCAGGATTTCAACTCACCTCAAATGAGCCATAGTCAGGGGGGAGCTTCTCCAGCATGTCGTCGGCCAGCCGGGCCACCACGGCCTCCCGGGTCTCATCCCCGCCACCAGAGCTGTCCTTGGGCTGGATGCCCAGGATGGTGTCCAGCACGTCCTTGGCCAGCTTGCTCTGGTAGGTGATGTCGGCATTGGGGTGCAGCCCAAAGACCTCGGGGCTGTCGTAGGTGGGCAAACTCTGGACAACAAGCACCCCGGTAAGCACAGACTGCTGACAGAAGTACCAGTTAAACTGTACTGTCTTAGGAAGGAAACATGTTTTCATTAGGATAAGCCTTTATAAGAGATGTCTCAGTTGTGTCAGGCGACCATCTCAGCCATTTCTCCAGAAAAAAAAAAAAAAAAGCAAACGTTACCTTGAAAAAAATTAAGAAACATAATCAGCTCATGGCATTTTAATTTCTGCATCTCTAGATACTTTAATCAAATAGATGCTGTCATTTTTAGAAGATGTAATACAGAAAGGGAGCTATGAATTGGTGTTTTGTTTTCTGAAGGTTCGATCTGATTCAAGTCAGTTGTTTTCAAGAAGGTTGGATAACTAATGGTTACTATGTTTTTAAGATACCAGAAAGTGACAGTTTTAGCTCAGTTCGGGCCCAAATAAGGGAACTGTATTCACCTGGGGAGAAAGAGACATGGAGAAGAGGTAAATATTGAGAGAGCAAGAATCAGGAAGGAAAACAGACAGCAAGAGATGGAGAGCAAGTGACAGTAGCAGAACAAGCATGCAAAATTCCACACCCCCCACCCAGCTATTTGAAAAGCAAAAACTTTACCTGCAATTTGACATATACTCCTATGTATGAATTGTATCCTACACTTTACTGTTGTCTTATTCATATATCCCCCTCCTTTCTAGTCCCTTGTTTTATTCCTTTTTACATAATGTCATCTATGAGCAAACTCAAGTTGTGAAATGGGATGTATATAAATAAATATATGTACAGGCATATTTAAATTTATACCTTCATAGGCACTCTCCTATTCAGTGCCAATGATTTAAGGACACATATAGTATAATTAAGACACATCTATTTGTTGATTTGAATTACTGAAAGTATAAAGGTGGTAATATATAAGCTCATCACATTTATTTATCACAGAACCTCTAAATAAACATAAATTTAGCCCTTTGGGGCTGTGCGCTTTAGTTTGTTCGCTCTGAGATAAATCTTAGAGGCAAAAGAGATTGCTAAATAATGATCTAATTAATTCAAGGTTTAGAGACAGAAAATGTAGTTACCTTGAAACACAAATCCAATTTCTTCCCCAAATTTCCTGTCAAAATCTATCTTCTTTTTTCTTAGAGCAGTGTTTCTCAATCAGGGGTGATTTTAGCCCCCTAGGGGATATTTGGCAATGTCTGGAGAGATTTTTGGTTGTCACAACTGGGTGGGGATGCTACTGAAATCTAGTCGGGAGAGGCCTGGGTTGCTGTTCACCACACCCCCCAAAACAGCCCCCCCAGCACTTCCCGCACTTCAAAGTACCTGGCCCTGAATGAGGAAGCTCTTCTACCAGTGGACTCCTGCACATGCTCATACACTGTCCATCAGGCCAGGATTAAGGAGCAGATGTCCCAAAATAAGGCAAGTGGGTTGAAAAATAGAACAGACTGTGTCTAGAGCAGTGATGGCGAACCTTTTGAGCTCGGCGTGTGAGCATTTTGAGAAACCCTAACTTAACTCTGGTGCCGTGTCACATATAGAAAGTTTTTGATATTTGCAACCATAGTAAAACAAAGACTTATATTTTTGATATTTATTTTATATATTTAAAGGCCATTTAACAAAGAAAAATCAACCAAAAAAATGAGTTCGCGTGTCACCTCTGACAGGCGTGTCATAGGTTCGCCATCACTGGTCTAGCGACTGCCTCTGCCCTATCATGACAGGTGACTCACAGAAAGAGAGCTCCAAGGAATTGGTGTAGGTTCCCCAGTTCTGATCTGCTCAATCTATCACCTCCCCAAAAAATATTCTCCACTGAAGCATTAAAGAGAATAGGGGAAGGGAATTCATACAAAACACACACAAAACAAATATAAACATTTTAGTCATTAGGTAAAACACACATAAGAAAGCATCTGTGGTGGAAGGTTCAATATGCATCACCATTAAAATTTATACTATAGGGAGTATATAGAGTGTAAATAAAAAACCAAAAGGCCAAATGCTGGGGTATTTATTCTAAGCATAAAATTCTGACATTGACAAACCTGGATATAGTGAAGATAGTTAT
This sequence comes from Myotis davidii, assembly GCF_000327345.1. Classification (NCBI taxonomy): domain Eukaryota; kingdom Metazoa; phylum Chordata; class Mammalia; order Chiroptera; family Vespertilionidae; genus Myotis; species Myotis davidii. The sequence continues at coordinate 3,895,090 of NW_006294876.1, read as the reverse complement.
CCACTGTGCTGCATTTTGGAATACTGTATCCTTGGTAAAAGCTGAAATCTGGTGCAAACATATTTTCACTGAACCAAACCTTAGCAAATGTATTCAACAGTCTCTTATCATAGTCATCGGTGACTCTGCCTCCATATTGAATTTCACCTATCATGTAGCGGACAGTAGACCAGGAGACACCCTGGGAAAAAAATGTAGAATAATTGTGTAAAACTAACTACTGTCTCATTTTCCTCACTCATTCATTCATGCATGCATGCATTCACTCATTCGTTCATTGCTAATTTGAAAAGTGCAGAAATAAAATTAGGCAAACATAGTGATTATTCAACTCATCTTCATGACTTGAAATAGACTCTACATTCATATTTTCATATTTTAATTTCAATAGAAAATGTTAATTTTTTTAGAATATTGAGGCAGTTCTTTTTAAAGCACATACTTCAAAAGGAATCTAGAATTCATTTTCATTTTTGACTATTTTTTTAAAATAAGTTCCTCCACCTATCCCCCCCTCCCTCTGAAAAAAACAACAACAACACCCTGTTAGGATGTTTAATATGCAATGTCAACTTGACTGAGAAATTAAAAGATAATAATAATTTGTTTATTTTTTAGCTGAAATCAAGAGGCAAGTGTGACCCGAGTTGCTATGAATTAAAGATGACTCTGCAAGCACAGAAAATCATCACTCTTATAAGTTTCACTCCAAAGCTGGGGGATGAGAGCCATGTTCACTTGGGGACCCACCCTCACTTTTTACTGAAAGTATAAAGGTAGTAATATATGATAAGCTCATCACATTTATTTATCACATGTGTGAGCATGAAGCAGCTCACACACAGTACCTTTTTGATATCCATGTCATCCAAGTGGTTTTGGATGAACTGCACGGTGGCATTAAAGTCCGCTTGATTGAATTCATAAGGGATGTTCCACCCTAGGGGACCGAACTTCCGCCTCTCCTGGACCGTGGAGTGCAGGAACGCCACTGCGTACAGCATAGGCTTCCACTGGGCCACCGTGCTCACATCCAGCAGGTCTTGGCTCACACCTGTGGTGGTCAGCTGGGTGAATATCTGTATCATCTCTCAAACATCTCTATTTTCTACTTAAGTTATTAATTCTCTTTGTAAATTCCTAATATTAAATTTCACTTATCTGGAATTATTTTTATGACATTCATATGGCAACTATAATTTAACTTTTGCATATCCAGGGGGCATTTCTCTCTGAAAAATCTGCAAAGACATTTGAAGGGAGGAGGGGCTCACTAACGTGATTCAAGTTCCTGCCAATCTAACAAGATAATGTGGGGATAAAATAGAGGTGGAAGAATGATGGCAGTAAAATAAATACTGCTACTATTACTACAACCACCACTACCAAGTAATAATAATAATTGTTACATTATTATTATTTGGAGCATGTGCACACACTATTTTAATTAACATTAAATTGTTAATACTATATATAGAAGCCCATTTCAACCTGAATGTATTATTGAAATAATAATTATGATCACTGTGTATGTATCTATATTATACATATAAAATCATGTTTTTTTGTTTGGTAATCTTTTTTCACTGTCATTACCCTACCAAATCCACTTTATCCCCATATTACCTTATAAATTGGCAGGAATTTGAGTTTTGTTAGCAATTCCAGAAAAAAACTCTGTAGATTTTTCCAGATTGATAGAGAATTATTATTATATTCATTATTATTAAGGACACTATTCTAATCATCATAGATAGATTTTATTGTCCCTGTTTTACATATGAGGAAACGGAAACTGGTTACCTGAGTGACTAACACCCAAAAGAACAAAGCAATTGGTTCAGAGAGAACCAGAAACAGATTTCTGACTCTGAGGGCCAGGATCTTTCCATGACCATGAGTCCAGACAGGGAGCCATGGACAGAGGAAGCCAAGGCAAGAGAATACTCTCGGCTCTGGCTTTGAATGGAGGGCATGTTAGTTGGGTTCTGCTGCTTTTGTTTGATTTCTAACTTAGCTATGGTTCTGACATTCCGCCATGTGGCTTCATGAAATGACGGGAGGCCATGACTTTAACTCAGCCTCTCCTCCTGGGAGAGGCTACTGTCCTACTTCAGGGTTGGAGCCCAAAGACCATGAATGACAAAGATATAAAATTTAAATATTAACATAAAAAAGGCAGCTGTCTAGTAGAGAACAGTACAGGCCAAAGTAAAGTAATATGGGGAACACAAGAAAAAATAAGGTGGGAATTCTGAGCTCTGACACCTTCCACTGCCAGGTTGTATTCCATAGGAACAGCACAAGGGACCATGTGTAACTCATCACATAAATAACAGTGCTATTTGCTTAACTCTATCCTAGCTGATTCTGTTTTTACAATTTCTTTACTAAAACAATCTAAGTACAAGAACTCCAGTGAACTTGGAAGGATTCCTCCACTCACCGCCATACGTTCTCTTCAGCCCTGCCCGGAGGCCCTGCGGAGGCTCATTGGCAAATTTAATGGCCATTTGCAGGAGTGTGATGGGAAACTGCTTATGAACCTCAGTGGTCATCCACAGGCGGAAAGCACCGTGTACCATCTCAGTTTCTGTAACCATGTCCATTAGCTCATCCATGAAATCGAGTCCTAGGTGGCAGTTCTGCAGAAGTGCCCATCCTCCCTGAGTGAACAACAGTGAATGGAAACAACCTATTTTGTATTTTTCCCAGAGACTAAATTAGTGCATTCTTTAAAAATTAAGTAATTAAAATTTAATAGAAAAACACAGTACTTTAATCAAGGTCAAATCTAAGGGTGCAATAATGTTTCATTGAGATATATTTTCTTGTTCCATGTACTGGTCCCACATTCAGCAGGCCAGTTATAATAATATATATTAGAAACATGAAAATAACCAAAGTGAAGATAAAAAGAGATAATAGCACTTGTAAGTAAAGATGCTTGATTGAAAATATCTGTTTAGCTTAGCTCCTTCCCCGCAGTCCATGAAAACTACAGTGAAGGGACTTTTTCATGAACTCTTAAGGACGAAAACAGTGAAGGTGAAGACAATATTGATAACATTTAAAATGAGCTCAAGGAAGCTGAATCTTCAATGGACATTCAGGGCAAGCTGAGGTGTAACCTGATTTTTACCGCATAACTCCCAAGACACTCAAGAACAGGTGACAAGAGGCCCCTCTGGAAGTCGGAGAAGATGGGCTAGCTCAGTGGTTCTCAACCTTCCTAATGCCGCGACCCTTTAATACAGTTCTTCATGTTGTGGTGACCCCCAACCATAAAATTATTTTCGTTGCTACTTCATAACTGTAATTTTGCTACTGTTATAAATCCTAATGTAAATACTGATATGCAGGATGTATTTTCATTGTTATAAATTGGACATAATTAAAGCATAGTGATTAATCACAAAAACAATATATAATTATATATGTGTTTTCAGATGGTCTTAGGCAACCCCTGTGAAAGGGTCGTTCGACCCCAAAGGGGTCGCGACCCACAGGTTGAGAACCACTGGGCTAAGACAAGATTGGAAGTCCAGACCCCAGCCACGTTTCTGTCTCACCTAAAGAAAGATGAAAAGGAGAACCGAAGATGGCGGCATAGGTTAACGCCGGAGATTGCTGCCTTAAACAACCAATTCAAATTAAGCCTGAAAAAGGGAACGGACAACATCCAGAACCACAGGAGGGCTGGCTGAGTGGAAATTCTACAACTAGGAGTAAAGAGAATATCATATCCAGACTCAGAGGAGGCGCAGTGCTGAAGTGAAATTCTCAGGTGCGTGTGCGCGCGGAACGAGCTGGCGGCGCGGCACGGAGGGCACAGTTGTTTACAATCGGGAGGGAGCATCAGACTCTGAGCCCCAGATCCGGGCGAGTCGCTAGGGACGCAGACTCAAACGGGAGAAGCGGGACTGTCTGGCCTCGGTTGGAACTCGAGGGCAGCTTTCCCTCCGAGGTACTTGCAGCGGTTGCTGGGACACTGAAAGGCAGAGCCTCTGGGGACGGGACTGAGAGCAGCCATAACTGCTTGCTCCTGCCCGCCCTGTTGATCGCCTGGGACCCGCCCTGCCCAAGCCTTGCACAGAGGCATTTGCTGGATAACCTCAGGTAGAGGCTAGATTAGCA